>NC_058100.1:71928654-72232372 GCF_020171115.1 Neogale vison
TCCCACTGCCTGCCACTGTGCCTACCTGTGCTCTCTCTCTCCGTCAAATAAATAAATAAATAAAAATCTTAAAAAACAAAAACAAAAAAAACCCGAGTTTCCTAAATATCTTAGGGTGGATCCAGCAGGTTGGATGTCTGGCTTCTCAAGACCTGGACCAGCACCTTTTGAGAACTGCAAGGAAGTGAGAAGGACAAAGAACATAACTCAGAACAAGAAATAGCTTCTTATTCGTACTAGCGCTACCCGTCCAGGATCCTGCTCCCTTGCAGTTCCGTAACCTACACTGTGACTTTTTCCTCTCTCAACACAAAGGAATGACAATTTTCTTTTCCCATCGATCCTTCTAGAATTTTGTTTGGAGGACGGTGGTCCATCGAAAAACTTTTAAGAACCCCTCCCTCCATTTTGAGAACTCAGAACTTTATGGCTTTTGTATAAGAAATAAGAGTGAGGGCTCTTTACAGACTCATGTTGGAATAGCAAACACCAAGGCGACAACGTACGGACCTTGGTGCTATAGCGAACCCGGTGTGTGGACAGAGGCAGTAGCTGAAAAATCCTGGGGACCAGGGTGTAAACTCAGTTTTAGTCAGCCCGGGCGTGGGATCCAGGTCTGAGACACCAATCACCTCACAAGACGTGCGGCGAAAGCCCACACTACCCAGAAGAACCGCAATCCACACACAGGTCGATTCCGTACCGAACCCCACGGCAGGTAATCCGTAGGCGCGGGATGATGACGTACTCCGCAGGCCAGGCGGTGATTGGTTTCCGAATGGGGCGTGGACTGCCAACGCTACACTGGGCCCGGGCCTAAGTCCTCGCGAGAGCCGCGGACTCCGGTGCGGGATGGCCGCTGAGCCGGGCGGAGCTGGCGCGCGGCTCCCGGAGCCGGCTCTCCGGCCCAAGACATGGCCCGGGGTCCCGGCCTGCTAGGCCGGCCTCGCCCCGACACGGTCGCCATGCCCAAGAGAGGGAAGCGACTCAAGTTCCGGGCCCACGACGCCTGCTCTGGACGAGGTGGGTGAGGGGGCGGGGGCGTTGAAAGGCTGGGTGCTGGCGGCAGGGAGGGGGTTGGACAGCGGCGAGGCGTGCGCTCGCTTGCCTGTAACGGGAGGGCGCTGGGGCTGGGGACCTGCAGGAGCCGGAGGTCTTGGCGGAGAGGACGCTGACGGAGCGAAGGCCTCCTCCTTTGAGGGTTGTTGCTGTATTTCAGTGACCGTGGCGGATTATGCCAACTCGGATCCGGCGGTCGTGAGGTCTGGACGGGTCAAGAAAGCCGTCGCCAATGCTGTGCAGCAGGAAGGTAGGCTGCCGACGAGTCTTTCGGACTCGGGCCGGGAAGGCAGAACTAGGTGTTTTATTTCCTGGAACTCCGCCTCAGTGTTTTTCTTGCAAAATCCTTTGGGCATCCTCCCGTGAACGTGTTTGCAGTCTTCAGTGGCCTGTCGTGTATTCGGAGGAGGGGAACGGGAGGATTAGCCAAGAGCAGTAGCAGTTTCTGTAGCAGAAATACTTCATTTCTGTCTTTGCCTGGAAAAAAAAAAAAAAGAAAGAAAAAGAAAAACCTTTGCGTTCTCTTCTGTAGTTTCAACTGCTTTTTTCTTGGCTATTCATCTTTTTCCTATGATTCATTCACATATATTCTCCACTTCTTCTGCAATTTGCTTTCTTTGTGAAATAACCCTGAGGTATGCTTTTCCTTTTCTCAACGTTTCTCTTAAGTTTCAAGCCTTTTACTCACAGATCCCTGAGACTTGTGCTTTTATGACATCTAGTCTCCAGCTTAGGAACAGGGCCAGATAGGCTTCATTTTCTCTCAAACATTGCTCCTCAGAACTTACACAAATGAGAATAGTGTTCACTTTTTGTTTTTATCCTGCAGGGCTTATAGTGGGAGAATAATGCACTCCCTTTTTCTTCAGGTCTGAAGTTGACACTTTTAAGGAGTCAATCTCTGCAACTTTGGGGTCAGTTTGTTTATTGCTTTCCAGTTTTTAGTATTTAAATGTTAAAATGTCTTTCTTTTTAGTTCTCAACCTTACTACAGCAGACTCACTCACACTATTGCTTCCCCCCACTCTTTTTCCTTGTCCTCATCCTGTCTTAAGTCATTTGTATTTCTGGATGGGACTCTGCCATCTCATTCTCCCCTTATTTTCTTCTAGTAAAATCTCTTTGTGGCTTGGAAGCCTCCCAGGTTCCTGCAGTGGAAGCTCTTTCTGGGGTTGGTGAGCCCTGTGACATCATTGACAGCAGTGATGAGATGGATGCCCAGGAGGAGAGCATCCGTGAGAGAACCGTCTCCAGAAAAAAGAAAAGCAAGAGGCACAAAGGTATAGAGCTTGTTTGCTTTTGAATTAGTCCTGTCTGTGGTGATAGCTTGAAGCTGTTCACTTCAGTAGCATTAAGAGGTGATACCAACGGAGAACCAGGGTTTGGATCTAAGTAGTGGGACAGGTTTAATATACCAGGGCTTTCTGTTTTGTCTACATTTAAGAAGAAAGGAGGTTGGTCAGAGTCAGATTTCTGGAGCTCTAAACTCGAATATAATAGCCATTCTTTGAGAACATGTCATTATTGGGTGAAAACCCATATGGTAACATGAAAACAAAAAAATCTTTACATTTCTGGATTTCTGAACAGGTAAGAAATAAAAAATGTGAAAAAAAAAAAAAGTTTTCCCAAGTATGTGGATTGCATATAACCCATTTCATTTCAGCTGGAGTTAGATATTACTATGGACTTTTAAGTGCTCTGCAATTATTAGTGTCTGCTTTATGTCTAATAGATACTGTGGGAAATAGAAAAATATGTGATTTTATACCTAAGGGCAATAAAACTCACACAAAGGAAACAAAAATAAACTAATAGTATATAATGTACCAAACCTTCATGCAGTGGTTTGCTCTAGACTTAATGAATCAGACTTTCTTGGGTTAGTACCCAGAATAGCTATTTTTAAAGCTAATCTGGTTCCAGTGATCAGCTAGAGTTAGGGGAAGCTGATATAGTAAGTGATGTATGTATTTTTGGTCTCAGATCTACCAGAATTTTTACCTGTACTTGAGAGTCAGATAACAGACATTTGTATTTACTGAAATATATTGAAATAATTGATAATTAATGAACTGTCATCACTTTGCAATTATGCCAGCTATTTTCAGTGAAACCATTGTTTTCCAGAAGGCCAAAATTAATACTGACATTCCTCACACTTCTTTGTTTTTTAATTTCCTGCTTGAAATCCCTACTCATCATCAACATGCTATTAGAGACTTTCTCGCTCTGTTTTGGTTTTGGGCACACTCCATAGAACAGTTGCCAGACTTTTAAAACATCTTCATTGATATAAAATTCATTTTTTTGAAGTGTACAATTCAGTGGTTTTAGTGTGTTCACATGGTTGTTCAGCTGTCAACGTGATTTAAGTTTAGAACATTCCTGTTACTCTAGATAATTATATAATTAGCATTATTCTTTATTCTCTCTCAACCCTCCCACTCCCCCTCACTCATGCCCCTGACCACTGATTTACTTTCTGTCTCTATAGATTTGTCTCTTGGATATTTCATATAAATAGAATCACATAATATGTGGCCTTTTGTGTCTAGCTTTTTTCACTTAGCGTGTTTTCAAGTTCTTTCATTTTGTAGGATATATCAGTCCTTCAGTGTTTCTTTTCAGTTGGCTATTTTGAATAATGCTGCTTTGAACACTCTTGCCAAGTTTTTGCGTGGATATATATTTTCATTTCTGTTGGGTTGGGGTAAAATTGCTGAATCACTTGTTAACTCTAGTTTAACTTCTTGAATAATTGTCAGTGTGTATGTGTTTTTAAAGATTTTATTTATTTATTTGAGAGAGCATGAGAGAGCATGAGCCAGTGGGAGGGGCAGAGGAAGAGGGAGAAGCAGACTCCCTGCTGAGCAGGGAGCCCAACATGGGGGTCAATCCCAGGACCCTGCAGTCATGATCTGAGCTAAAGGCAGACATTTAACTAACTGACTAAGTCACCGAGGCACCCTGCTGGTGTGTTTTTTGAGGTGTCCATTTTACGTTCCACCAGCAATGTGCTCAGAGTTAAAGTTTCTTTACATTCTCACCAACACTTGTTATTGTCTGACTTTTTAAATCATAGCCATTTTAGTGGATATTTTGTGGTATCTCTTGGTTTTGATTTGCATTTCTTTGATGGCTAGTGATGTTGAGCATCTTTTCATGTGTGCTTGTTGCTCATTTGTCTGTCTTCTTAAGAGAAAAAGAAATGTCTATTCAAATCTTTTGCCCATTTTTTTTTTTTTTAAGATTTTATTTATTTGAGGGATGACTGGGTGGCTCAGATGGTTAGGTGTCTGCCTTCAGCTCAGGTTACGATCTCGGGTCCTGGGATCGAGTCCCAGGTCGGGCTCCCCACTCAGTGGAGAGTCTGCTTTTTCCTCTCTCTCTGCCTCTCCCCATTCTTGTGCTCTCTTTCTCTCAAATGGATAAATAAAATCTTAAAAAAAAGATTTTATTTATTTGAGAGAGAGATTGGTTATAAGAGAGGGGGTTACAAGCGGGGGGAGAAGAGGGGAAGGAAAAGCCGACTCCTTGCCGACCAGGGAGCCTGACATGGGACTCGATCCCAGGACTCTGAGATCATGACCTCAGCGGAAGGCAGGTGCTTAACCTACTGAGCCACCTAGGTGCCCTCCTTTGCCCATTTAAAACTCAGGTTATTGGGGCGCCTGGGTGGCTCAGTGGGTTAAAGCCTCTGCCTTCGGCTCAGGTCATGATCCCAGCGTCCTGGGATCGAGCCCCACATAGGGCTCTCTGCTCAGCAGGGAGCCTGCTTCCTCCTCTCTCTCTCTGCCTGCCTCTCTGCCTCTTTGTAATCCCTGTCTGTCAAATAAATAAATAAAATCTTTAAAAAAAAAAAAAACTCAGGTTATCTTTCAGTTACTGAATTGTGGGAATTCTTTGTATATTCATGATACTAGTTGCTTATCAGATATATGATTTTTGGCTTACAGACTTTTAACTATAATTCATTTATTAGTTGTTTGCTCTGCTTTACTCCCATTAGGTTCCTTTATTCTAGTCAGACTGGTTGTTTTTTCCCCCATCTTTTAGCTTCTTTTTAATGAAACAAATACAGTAGAAGTCCCATCTAGCTCTTACCCAGAATTAACACTTGCTGACTCATGGCCATTTTTGTTTCAGACACTATTCCCCAACTCCAACACACCCACTGTATATTATTCTGAAATAGTTTCCAGGTATTCTATTATTATCTCTAAATGTTTTGGTAGATCCCTGCAAAAGACAGATACTCTTTAGCAACAAAAAAAAAAGTCAGTCATGTCTAAAAAAGTTTACGGTAATTTCTTGATAGCATCAAAATCCTGTTAAGCTTGTCTCTTTATTGCTATCCCATGTATTTTGTTTTTCTAAGTATCTGGGCTTCCTGTTAGCTGTTTATTTCAATTGGAATACTCTTGCTCTTAACCTGTACCTATCAAAAAGTTCTTTCTGTCCTTCATGGTTTATCTCTGTGGAGTTTTACTGATTCCATTTCCTATATTTTGAAATTTATTTCTTTCCTTTTCCTTTTTTTAAAAAAAGTATTTTATTTATTTATGTGTCAGAGAGAGAGAGAGCGTGCATGCACAAGCAGGGAGAGCAGCAGGCTCCCGGCTAAGCGGGGAGCCCAGTGTGGGACTCGATCCCAGGACCCTGGGATCATGACCTGAGCCAAAGGCAGACGCTTAACTGACTTAGCCGCCCAGGCATCTCAATTTTGAAATTTCTTAATAATGTTGCTTAAAACACTGACAATTATTCCTCATCAGTAATTATTGAGTTATGTCACTAAAGATGGAACATTTTTTAATAGCACTCTGCTATGTAAAAGTCCTGAAGGATCTCAGTGGGAGAAAGACTGATAGTCATTTACCTTCTCTTTCAGAGAGAGACTTAATGTGGGAGAAGATGGGGCTCAAACCTGGTAGGACCAAGCCTTCAGTGGTCACTGGAGATTACAGGGAAGATTAGGAACCAGAAAAGAGGATGTCGTTTTAGACTATGAAGAACCCAGTGCAATAACCTGACTGAGTGATACTGCTGCCATTAGCTTGAAAACTGGAGGCAGCTTTGGGGAGGTAGTGTAGTGTCTTTTTGCCCAGGAAACAGAAAGAAGAAAGCTGGTTTTTGGATAGTTCTGTGAACTAGGTCTGAATTACAGGTTAGAAGTAGGATTTGCCCAGATGCAAGTGTATTTATGGAGTTTGAGATTTTAACTTGAACCTGAGACACCCAGTGGACCTCAGAGTCCAGAGAATGAACCCTAACAAAGTCTGAAAGAGGAGGAGGTGGGGATACATGTTACAGGGCATCTGTGATTATTGAACCCCTGTGGCTGGAGTCATAGCTCAAACTGGCATGGAATGAGGAACTAGAAGGAAAGAAACGTCTACAGGCATTTATTGAGTAATGAAAATATACCGTAACATACCGGATGTTTTACTGAGCTTATACTTTGACATTTCCTCATACCATCTTAAAATCAGTTGTTGTGTTAAATGACTGAACTGAAGAAAGTGTTTGGTGGAAGGGGACCAGGAGGGAGATCGGGGCAGAGTTTATGGTGCAAAGCTGGAATTTAGAGTAGAAACCCTGGGTTTTTTTTACCTTAACTAGTGGTGAGGTTATATATTCTTACTAGTGAAAAGGGCACAGGAATATTTTCCTTATTTCTGTTGAAGAATTGTTAGAATGGAATGATAGTAATGTGTGCAAAATTTTGAAAAACTTTGAAATCTTCAAAATAGTGTATGAATAATTGTTGAAGAAAGGCCTGAAGAATGAGACCCAGTCACTTGGACAATAGGAAACAAAAGTTTCCAGCAGTTAGAAGATGCAGGAAATCATGAGACCGAGAGGCTTTGTTGGACCTATTTAAAACTGTTTTCTTAACTGTGCAAGCCCTGGGAGAGTTGAGATGATTGGGGTCCTTAGTGTGTACATAATTGAAGGTCAAATGTATAATTGTTTTTTTTCTGTTTCAGAAGACCTGGACGGGGCTGGAGGAGAAGAGTATCCCATGGATATTTGGCTATTGCTGGCCTCCTATATCCGTCCTGAGGACATTGTGAATTTTTCCCTGATTTGTAAGAATGCCTGGACTGTCACTTGCACTGCTGCCTTTTGGACCAGGTTGTACCGAAGGTGCGACCACAGAGACTCACTCTGTTATCTGTGTAGCTGATTTCATTGCTGTTTGTGATTTGGAGCTGCTCCCTGGATGGTGACCTCTTTTCATTTTCTTTATTCCATGCCTGGGCACGAGCCTAGTTTTGGACTCCTTGAGCCCTTATCTAATTTAAGTTTGATATTATTAATTCGTCCAGGTAATTGTCTTCCCTGTGGTTGTCCCCTTCCCGCACCCAATATCCACTTTGAGCAAAAAGTCTTGCTTCAAATCTTAAAAAGCTGTGTTTGACTTGTTTTCAGAAGTTTATCTTAGCTAGAATTTCCAAAAGCTGCAGATGCCTATCTACTTATCTTTCTAACTAGAGTAGTTATTTCTTATTGGGTAGTTATCTTGAAGTATCATAGAGTTTTTGTACTTACGCTGCTGAATGTATAGTCGTAGTGGTGAGGAGGGAGCGAATGATAGGGTTACTCAGACAGCTAGCTTTTGATACCGGGTGTAGAAGTGTAATGAAGATTATAAACTGTCAGTCAGGATGTTGTAGGAAGGGATGTGGAAGTGGAATGTGTAGAGAACTTGGCAAGACCTGTGGTGGAGAACCTGGTGGTTCTTAGTACACATTCCTTTTGAGCAACTGAAGTATATTGTACTGGTGTCAGGTCTGCGACTTGTCATTTTTTAGAGTATAATAGGATTTAAAATTTTAACGTGGATGGAGGGAAGGATTAAAAGGTGTATGTGAATTGGGTTTTGCATAGCAAAGAAGCAAAAGTAGCTGAGAAAGAAGGAGGTGGTGATTGTGTGTGTGTGTGTGTGTGTATGTGTGAGAGAACTCTGGGGCCAAGCTAACTATTGGCCAGTAGAATACTGTAATTAAGTTCATACAGAGACCAGGAGTCCTGGGAGACTGAGCTAGAGCAGGGGAGACAGGTCACATATTGGTAGGAGTAATGTGTCATGTTTCAGGCACTACACGCTGGATGCCTCTCTGCCTTTGCGCCTGCGACCAGAGTCAATGGAGAAGCTGCGCTGTCTCCGGGCGTGTGTGATCCGATCTCTATACCATATGTACGAGCCGTTTGCTGCTCGAATCTCCAAGAATCCAGCCATTCCAGAAAGTACTCCCAGCACATTAAAGAATTCCAAAGTAAGTGTGAATTATTGTTGGGGCCTAACTAATGATGTGGTGGGCCTGTTAATACAGCTTATCTCTGGCTTCCTTGATGGGGAGGGCTAGGGCTGTTGGTCCCAGGCTGCCAGGGGGCTAATGTAAACTTCAGGGTTTCACTTCTCTAAGACATTCCTGCTTTGCTGGGCTGGCTTCTCTTCTCTTTACCTTAAAGCTTTCTTGTGCTTTTAGCATATTCTTTATTCTCTTTAATTTATTCTCATGCATTGTACATTGGATGTACTTTAGATGATTTTGATGGTCTGGGTTAGGAAGAACACAACTCACATGGTAGATGTAAACTCTTAATTTTTCAGGGTGCTATAAATCATGAGGCAAAGATGCAGTATGAATACTTTAGTAATTTTCTTTTTCTACTATGACTTGATATCTGAGATTCTTCTTTCTTGTTGACCTCTTTAAAAGATTGTGGTATGGACTTCAGCATACGCTAAGTGCCCACTATTGCTAAGCTCTGGGCTAAGTCATTTTGGACACTGTAAGGTATTCCCACTCACAGACTTTAACTCTAAAATTCTTCCTGTGTCTTAGGCTATATCTTATATCTTGGGATTTCCCCAGTAGTTTGTATTCATACATTGTATTCAAGTGTTTGGCATTCTTTTGATTGTAAATCGGTCTGTTAACCTTTGGCCCTTTCTCCTTTTCTCCATAATGAAATATCCAATGAACCCACCTTTGCCAAGCTAGACCATACAACAGATACGATTACTTAGGCAAGTTGATGTCTCAGCCTGTTTCTCCTTCAACTAATACCATTGTCTGAATTTTCTATCTTTTGAGTTAATGAGTAATTTTTATTACTCTGTTCCTACCCCAAATCTGGTGTTTTATAGCATTTTCTTTGCTCTTGTATTTTGTTTCTATTTTGTTTTTGTGTTTTGGATGTTCTGTAATGATTCTTCTCCCCTAGTTTGGCTCCAGTGTGGTAATACTCTACCTGATACATATTGATTGGTAGGATCCTATTGGTCTCAAGATAATATCAGGGTTCCTTCAGAGGTTGCAAACTGAGAGGGTCAGGGCCATGGGCTGAGCTCAGTTTAATATCACACTAGCTGGTGGCTTTAGGGCAGGAGTAGAATGCAGGGCGAGTAGAATTTCACCCAGCAGCTGCTTCTGCTAGTAATATGAGTGGACAGTGTATCATCTCACATTTGCAGTTTCCCTCCCTCAGAAACATTTGATAGTATCAGACCAACTATGATGAAGTGGGGATCATCCCAAAGCTAACCATGCCAGGTATGAATCAGTTGCTGGGAGTAGAGCAGCTTTGGGCAAACTCCTCATGCTTGACACATCCTAGCGGCTCCAGTGCACAATGCAAGTGCTACCGCCTAAATCGGAATTAGCTGTGTCTTCATATTCGTGTCACTGTATATGAATTTTTTTTTAAAGTAGATTATAAAAAGCCAAGGTGGTAACAACTAAGGTCGTAATCCAGACAGTAAGCCCAGGCCACCTGGTTGCTGCTTTTGTGCCTTGTTGTTAGAGATCTCTGAAGAGGATATGGGACCTGCAGTGACAGGTGTCCCATGCATGGCCTTGCCACTTGTATAACCACGATCGCATGGCATTCAGGGAGTTGGCAGCATGCCTAAAGGAAGTTGTCCCAGGTTCCTGGACTCCAGCTTTTCGTATTTGATTCTCCCTCTCTCTCTTTTCAATAGCATAGCTTGTATGGGACACTGGAGCCGCTGTGATGGCAGCAGAAGTATTTGCCCCTTAAAGCCAAGCCCATTATTTTTGATGGAACAGCAGGACGTACAGGGCATGTCTGAAGGGCAGGACAGCTGGCACGGCGGACGACCCACCCCTTATCCCCTGGGAGGTACTTAACTTCTTGTGTTAACCCTAGCTGTAGCCTGACTTTCATGGAGGGGCTTACTCTAGACCGAATTCAGTCCAGCTCTGTTGTTTTCACACCGGCTCTCTGCTCCCAGAAGGTCCTGAGTGGCTTGCTCCTGTTCCAGGAACGGCCATCTCTGCCTGCCTTATGGCTTTGTTATCATCTTGCCTGGTGGCAGCTGGCTGCCCTTATATTTTCATATAGAGGAGTGGCTTGCTGAATGTCCCAGTCTCTAGAGACCATGATTCTGTCTTTTTAACGATGAGAACAGTGGGGGTTGCCCTCAATAGCATCTGAGGTTGACTTATGTCGGTCCCTCTTCTCTTTACGGAATAGCCCTGGGACTGTCTCTTTTCATGTTGCACCAGTGTCAAATTGGGGGGGTTCTCTATCTGTGCCAAAGTGAAATCTCAGCATTGGGGCTGTGGCTGGCCTTGGAGCTGTCAGACAGGTTTTTACTGATTATTTTTTATTACCTTATTTTGAGTTTTTCTGTCTTTTATTTATTTATCTTTGGCTTATTTTATTTTTATTTTCTTACAGTGCTTACTTTTCTGGTGCAGAAAGATTGTTGGGAACAGACAGGAACCAATGTGGGAGTTCAACTTTAAGTTCAAAAAACAGGTATGTAGTCATATGTTCTCTTTGTTTTTCAGGTAATATATTATTCTGATAAATTTCATTAGGCATAACATTGCCTCATTAAAATCCAATAGGACACATCGACATTTACAAAAAGTACCAGGAAAAGAAAGGGTAAAAGGAATTGTTCTGTATGAAAGAGACACAGCAGTGTAAAAGCTGAATGAGTGGGGACTGGATCAGGGAACAAAGGGCTATAAAAGATACTTGGGACAATTCAAGAGATTTAAGTATTCTGTAAATGTTAGATGACATGAAATTATTGTTAATTCCTTAGGTGTGATACCGATACTGTGGTTATATATGTGTCTTTATTCCTTATTCCTGCTGAATAGAGGTGGAGCGTCAGTGCTCCTTTCAGATGACTTTGCCCCCCTCCACCGTTTTCTACATACAATGAAAGGTGGGAGGAGAGGAAGCAAATTTGGCAAAATATCTAATGGTAGGGGCTATACAGGAATTTATTTACTATTTTATTAACTTTCTGTATAGTTGAAGACTTTCTAAAGGTGGGAAAAGGGGAAAACTTGTTATAGCAATGTAGTGAGGTTATTTGCTTATAATTTTTTTGTTTTTCAAAACAAATGTATTTGCAAACAACAAAAATTGATGTGATTTTATATCTGAAGCTGTTTGGGGAAGTTAGGAGGAAAGGGACCGCTGTCAGGAGGCTATTTATAAGAAGACTAGATAGTAATCTACTCTGTTTCTGCCTTTCGCTGGGACTGTACCTGAGATCTTGGCCACAGGATCTCCTTTGCTTGTCTTTATTCTTACCCTCACTAGCTCCTTTTGTCCTTCTGTCTCCCCTCCTTAGTATCTCACTGAGGAGACCCATTACAGATAGGATTAGTTATCCCTCACTTGATGGCCAGCAAGTTAAGATAAGTTTGTAATTAAAGTAAATCATATTTTTCCATTGATTTTTTTCATAAACGTGGTTTTAGGGAAGAATTTTGGTTTCTAGTCTCTTGCTTTTTAATAAGATTCTTCAAATGTGCTGTCCATTAGATGTTGATGGAAAGTCCACCCTAGGATCTTTCTGGGAAGGGGCTTCAGGGCGATCTCAGCAGGGTTCAAGCTGAGAGCGGAATTAACTAACTACAGGAAGGTGAATGCTCAGGTTTCCTTTAGTTCTGAGACTTGTGGTTCTTTTATTTATGGTGCCTAGAGCTAGATGGCCACTTCTGCTTCTGCCCTTTTGTGCAGCACATGTTCTTTGGAGTCCGAAGATTCACGAGGGATCACAGATTCAGACATTGGGGAGCCTCTGATAGAACTATAAGCTCCCATTTCTTGCCGGATAGCAGGAACTACCATCTAAATGAAGCATATACTCACTGCCACATTGCCTATCCAAATATGTATCCTCTTCTTTCCAAGGGCAGGTTTTCCTTGAATTGTATAGAAACCAGTATGTGTATAAAGAGAACCGTAGGATTTTCACTGATGATGGAGTCTTGGAGTTATCAGTATTTCCTCTAAGCCGTTTGAGTAATTCACGGTTCTGTTCAGTCCCCTAGATTAAAGAGCAAGTGTGTGGGAGGGTTGCAGCCTCCCATTCAGTATGAAGATGTTCATACCAACCCAGACCAAGACTGCTGCCTACTACAGGTCACCACGCTCAATTTCATCTTTATTCCAATTGTCATGGGAATGATATTTACCCTGGTAAGTGGAGACAGATTGTCATCCTTAGCTCTTTTGTAGACTCTCACTATACCTAGGTTTTGAAAGAAATTTGTAAATTTAACCACTGAGGAGAAAATCTTTGAAGAATAGTTTTTTTTAAAGTCTGAAAGCAGACTTGTACATTAGGAATGGAGTTACTATTTTTTTAAATTGATGTTTCATTCTTTTTTTTTTTAAGATTTTATTTATTTATTTGACAGAGATCACAAGTAGGCAGAGAGGCTGGCAGAGAAAGAGGGGGAAGCAGGCTCCCCGCTCAGCAGAGAGCTCGATGTGGGGCTCGATCCCAGGACCCTGAGATCATAACCTGAGCCAAAGGCAGAGGCTTAACCCCCTGAGCCATCCAGGCGCCCTTGGAATGGAGTTAATTATATCTGAGAATATTTTATCTGTTTCCTTCTTACAGTAAAGGGAATGTTTTTGCATCTTCTGTGTAGTGATCATTAATATTTGAGAAACATTTATCCTTTCAGTGATAATAGTGAGGCTTATATATGAGCATTGTATGTCAGGACCTTGAGGCTTGCTTCTGGTGTCATAAGTGGAATACTAAAACGTAGGGTGATCAGCTCTGTCCCTTATGTGATGATGACTATTCACGTCTTAGCTAAGAACTAGATTAGTAAATAACAAATATGTCTCTGATATATTTTCCAGGTTTTTAAAAATTTTAACTGGGTCGAGAACTTGAGAGTGTATGCAGTTTGTTTTCCCTGTCCTTTAGGCTTATGCTGAGAGATACATGGGGTTTCCCACTCTGCTCTGAAAATAGCTTTGTTATTTATTTATTTATTTATTCATTCATTTGAGATGGAGTGAGCGAGGGAGAGAATAAGAGCCGGGGTGGGGAGTGCAGAGGGAGAGGAGAAGCAGACTCCCCACTGAGCAGGGAGCCCCACACAGGGCTTGATCCTGGGACTTCAGGATCATGACCTGAGCTGAAGGCAGATCCTTAATGGACTGAGCCACCCAGGCACCCAGCTTTATTCTTTTTTTAATGGTGAAATAAATAATCCATGCTTCATGGAAAGAATTTAAATAATACATGAATACATGGAAAAAGTAAAGGTGACCTACGCTTTTACTGGCCTGTAACTATTTACCTTTTGGGAACTGTTCTTTCATGTATCTGTTATTATGTACTTGTATACCCATTCTCTTAAATAATTTTGTTTAATTGAGATTATATCTTTAATGCTGTTTTGGTTATTAGGCACCTCACCCCTCCCTCTAGGTTAAGTCACATTAGTAACCTAGTTATATATTCCTATTCCATGGACTTCATATTCACATAATTCTGTTCAGACCAGCGTATACATAAACAGATTTAGAGAATTTGTGGTGTATTTTACCAAAAATGTGATCAGGTGTATGTTTCATGCATCTTGTTTGACTTGCTCAACAATATCTCATCAGAACCCCTTCAAGTCATTTTGTATAGTTCCAACCCACTTTTAAAAAATTGGTTTCAGGGCCGCCTGGGTGGCTCAGTGGGTTGGGCCGCTGCCTTCGGCTCGGGTCATGGTCTCGGGGTCCTGGGATCGGGTCCCGCATCGGGCTCTCTGCTCGGCGGGGAGCCTGCTTCCCTCTCTTTCTCTCTGCCTGCCTCTCCGACTACTTGTGATTTCTCTCTGTCAAATAAATAAATAAAATCTTTAAAAAAAAAAAAATTGGTTTCAGTGCTAGTCTATGTGCATGTATCCTAATTTATTCAGCCATTTGAGAGGCTTTCTTTAGCATAGTTTAAATGTGAAGAATTTCATTTTGTGGCCTAGTGTAAATTTTATCTAGACTGTCTTGTTTCAGAGTGAGCCATGGGCAAACAAGGTTGTTTAATTTGGGTACTGAATTTGCTTTCTCCTCCTAGTTTACTATCAATGTGAGCACGGACATGCGGCATCATCGTGTGAGACTGGTGTTCCAAGATTCTCCTGTCCATGGTGGTCAGAAACTGCGCAGCGAACAGGGTGTGCAAGTCATCCTGGACCCAGTGCACAGCGTTCGACTCTTTGACTGGTGGCATCCTCAGTATCCGTTCTCCCTGAGAGCATAGTTACTGCTTCCTGTCCCTGAGGGCAGCCCTGAGCTAGGCCAGTCCATTAGTAATCAGATCCCAGTTTGGAAGGGGTGTCTGGATTGTATATCTGGTTAATAATGCACATGCTCTTCCGGTTCCCCCGGGGCTCCTGTTAGGGGAAGGAGAAGGATTGAATCAAGAGGAAAAACAACTATGATTTATAAACATATTTTAATGTAAAAATTTGCATTTGAAAGGAGAAACCGGGCTCTATTTTCTGTGTTAAACCCCGTTTGGTGCTATTGAGTTGTTGTTCTTTATTCTTTTATCCCAGCAAAAATGGATGATCTTGCTGTAGGGAAAAATTAAACTCATCCATCTCCGAACAAGGAAGTTTCAGCATTCCCTTGTGATCAGAGAGGAGCCTTTGAGGCCTGAAATTGTTGCTACTGCTGTTTCCCATTAAGCTGCCCCTCAAATTCAAGTGAATATTTTCTCTTCTCCCTTTACCCTTCTCCAGAAATAAAGCAGGTGACAGGGTTTTCAGAATCTTATAAGATTGACTTGTGTATCTTTCTTTAAAAATAATTTTGGATATTTATTGCATAAATATTCTTTTGCCAATTTTGGATTTTAGGTGTTTTTTTTTTTGGTTTTTTTTTTTTTTTTTTTTTTTTTTTTTTTTTTTGCATGAGGTTTGATAGTGATGGTGATGATGACTTTGTGCCCTTCATACTATACCAGGAACTTTGTGAAATATCTCTAATTCTCATGATCCTGCAAGGTAGGGATGCTCTTCCCATTCTGTAGTTGAGAAAACTGCATCAGTGACTTACCCAATGCCATATGGCCAGGTCTTTTTGCTATACCACAGTTAAAAAGTTAAGTTTCATTCCCTGTGGTAGATTGTGGCAAAAGGGATTAGGCAGAGTGTACATAGATAAGAAAGTAAAAGGGTGAATAAAAATTTGATTGTGGTATACCTTATCCCTCACCAGTCTAAAAGGTATATAACATTGATGAGTCTTTGAAATGATATGTTTCTAAGTAAATTGTAAAACTAACCAAGAAAGGCAGGAAGGATAAGAAGCACAATGATATTTTCATTGAATTGTTAGAAAGGCATTTATTATGCTGAAGGTCATTTAAAAAAAAAAATGCATCCCATGTTAAAACTAGCGTCCTGAACTATAAGCACTTAGTGACCTTATTCTGCTTTGCCAGGCCCTGTGCTGCCCATCATCCTTTGTGCCCACAGTTCTTTCATCCCTGCAGAAATGCTAATGTCCTGTTAGAGGGCTTGCTATAGCTGGTGTACTCTGAGAAGAGGATCGGGGGTAGGATTTTGGTTTTATTTTCTTTTTGCTAAGGAGATAACCTTGCTACTTGTCCTCCCTCCTTAGCCCTCCAAGTTAGCCAGTGAGCTGGGTATTAGCTGGATGTTGCCATGAGATGGCCATTAACATAATATTCTTAGAACATGAAAATCTTGTGGGGCAGTTATTATCACAAACCAAATTGTTAAATTAGTGTTTTTTTCCTTAATCATCCTCCCTAACCCCTGTTATTTAAAGAATATTCTTAGGAAGCATCTGCTTAATACAGCTGCTAGCAGTTAAACGTTTACCCTGCACTGAGGGTGGTACTAAAAGCTGTTTACATGGAAAGTGAGCCTGGGTCAGTGAAAATCAGAATTTGCACAAGTAAATGATAAAAAACAATAAAAGAACCCAAGGACAATAAGCACCTTGGACAGTAAGTATCTTTCACAACCAAAAGTTGCTTCTTTGAGGCAGAAGAAGAGAAGCACAGAGTTCTGGTTCCCTGGACTGAAGATACCTAGCAGTAGAAGGGAATTATTCTGGTGGATCCATGTCCTTCCCCATTTGAGAGTTACTTTTAAAAGGGGAGTGAAATTAATTTGGTTTAATAATTGTGTTCCGACTCATCCTTTAAGTTTTTCTATTAAACTTTGTGATGATAGGTACAATATTAGGTGTCATCTCAGCTGTTCTCTTGGCATGATATTGACAGACACTTGGTAAAGTGTATTATCATGGCTTCTGCCTTCCTTCTGCATTGACTGAGTTGCCTTTTCTGGGATGATTCATTTTAGTGAAAGGATGTGTGAAGTGTCTCAGATTTCCTTTTGAAGAACCCCAAACCACCTGGAGAAGAATTGGAACTTCTAGACTACTTTTGTAAAAACTGCTTTGTAATTTTCACTTTTAAAAATACATGTCTTGATTTTGCTCTCAGGGTCAAACAAAATAACAAATTTAGCTTCATTTCTCACCCTTATAATAAATCAGAATTACTCAAAATTTCCTGCCTTCTACTGAAGATACAAGGAAACTAAGCCAGTTGGTGAATTTATTGGAAGAAAAAAATAAATGAAAGGTTGTATGTGCCACCGATTTCAACTATGTACAGTGTTTGTTGTAGAAACTGTTGCATGTGTATTTATAAATATGTACACATTGCGTGTATGTAAAAATTCTTTGCACTTGTAGCAGTGCTTAGTGGGTATTGTAAAGGATTGAGTAGGCACTGTGATGACACTTCACAAACCAGATGGGAAAGATGCAATTAATAGCCACACAGGACAGGGTAAGGAGCAATTCAGGAAAATGGAGAGATTTAACTAAAATTTGTCAGAAATCTGGCATTGAGACTGTCTTCATACTATGTATATATAACAAACATTTCATATTCTAGTAACAGTGTTAGCACAGCCAGGGGCCTGAATTTCACTCTATGGCAATGTATCTGGATTTCAACATTCTCCACTTAAGAAACAGATGCTACCAAGAGAAGAGTAATAAACGGGCGCGAGAGCAGGTGTGAAGGGTGACAGACCGTTGGCAATGATAACAAGGCCAGGACCGAGGTCAGTTTAGTGAGCAAGTGGTTAGATGAGGAACAAGGGTGGAGGTCAAATGGAGGGAGAGGACATGTGCTGCACCTCACTGGGAAAGAGAGGGGGCGCCACTGAGCCCCGAAGCTTTAGTCGTCCTGGGTAAAATGGTTTTCAGCCACCCCAGCGCGACTCTCCAGGACAAGTCAAGATGGCGCGCAGTAGCAAAGTGGCTCTCGTCACGTGCTGGGGAGGGGGCGTGGCCTCGAGGGAGCCTACCAGGCCCCGCCCTTGGGGGGTGGGGCCAGAGGCCTTCCGGGAGACAGGGGCGGGGCGCTTCGACGCTGGCGGAGGCTGCAGCTAGCTACCTCCGCGCCGGCTCTGCTCCCTAGGACGCGTCGGGCTCCCCGGGTGGGGGGCGGCTCCCTTCCTCTTCGCAGCTAAGCAGCCTGTCTTTCGACTACTGCAGGCAGGTGAGCGTCCAGAACATGGGGTGGGGAAAGGATGCCTCTTTTCCCACCTCCAGCTCCCCTCCACTTTGGGGAGGGGTCTCTGTCTAGCGCGCATTGGAAAACAGCATCGTTTTACTCCGGATGTGTCTCCTGCGGCTGACATAGATGCTGCTCCCTCCGCCGCTCCTCGCCGGCCTTTGCAGTGCCCTGTGCCCTTGGGGGTGAGAATTGGGGGGTGATGCCCGGTTTGCGGGAGGGCGTGGAGTTTGCCCTCAGCTCCATCAGCCTCGGAGGAGGGGGGCTGAGTTGGCAAGTCTCCCGGTGGGAGCTGGATGGACTGCGCCCCCATTAACCATCCTGGAGAGTCAGAGAAAAAGCACCTCTTCGCTCCTGGGCCAGCTCCGCTCATTTGGACACAGGAGGTGCTGAGGTTTTCGCGCTTACCGGGGGTCTTAATCCTTCCCGCGTTGCTGCTAACACCCCTTATTAATGTCGCTAGCTCTCTGTTCCTTAACTGTCAGTCTCAGGCTCTGCCAGCAATGCCCCCGTCTCCGCAGTACTAGGGCGATGGGATGAAAGGAGCGGCGAAACTGAGGTCTGGCGGGGGTGGGGGTGAGAGTGGGCGCAACCGGAAAAGAGGGCTGGAATAGATTCCTGAACTGGGAGGGTGGGAGTGGGGAATTGACTTTGGACCACGCAGTAGGGGTGTTTTGGTGTTTTCCGGTATAGATCCTGCAGCGTTTGATGGTGGGTGGGAAGAGAGAGGTCGGTTTGGAGGACTTGGAAATGTGTGGGTGGTTTTCTTTGAGGAGGAGGAGGGCTCCAGGAGAAGGTGCCATTAGGTGCTGATGTCACCTTTGAGGAGAGGTATGCTGGTAGTATCCATTAGAGGGATATGGGAGTTGGGGCTGCTGTTCTGCTGTTCCGTGGTGAGCAAGTGGTTAAGGAGGAGGCTCTGTTTAGCATGGAGATCCCCTCCTGGTGGGAGCTAGCCCCTCCGGTAGCTAGGTTTCAGGGACTTCCCTCCTTTCCGGAGGTGTTGGAACTGATACCTAGTAGTTTGTTCAATACTCAGCAAACATTTATGGGCACCTACTATATGCCAAGCACCATGCTATGTGCTGGGTCTTCTGAAGGCAATTTAGGTCCATGGAGCAGCCGAAAGATACACACAGAAGGCACTCTCTTAACAGCCCCTACTCCCCATTTTGTTACATCTGCTATTACATTATAAAAAAGCAGAGCCCTGTCCACGTGCTTTCAAACAGCTGTCCGAACTGGATTCCAACCTATCCACCCCCTACCACTGTTAACTGGCCAGGTAGTCCCGAGAGAAGCTGCCTTAGCAAAAGGAACAGTTTGAATGATTTTGCTATTTTCTAGGACTCTGACGCCTGAGAAGGCTGCCTGAAAGAAACAGCTTCTCAAAATAATGAGAAGATGAGTAGCACAGTGGTTATTGGGGGCTAAGAATGTAGCGAACAGCTGGCACAGTGGGAGATGCGGGCTCTGGAAGACAGAAGAGTGTGGGGGAAGGAGGTGTGAAGTGAAACCTTGTCCGGGGGAGCTGGGTGTATGCTGGTGAGCAGGTCATGGTGTCAGAACTGCGGCTTATACGAGGTCTGGTCTTTGGGTGATAAGGAGGGATTGGAGGAGGGGCAGGGCAGGCAGCTGGGATCCTGGGTCTTTTTTCTGAGTTGATGGCTGGAATCTCAGAGTTGGCAGGTGTCATCAGGGACTTCAGTGGGTCCTTTCAGAGCCTCTGAGAATAATAGGGTGAGAGCTGAGGGGAGGAGGAGGAGCCAGGGTTCAAGCCCAGTGGGCTAGGGAGCTGGGGTCAAGGGTCTTTAGGGTATGGAGGCCCTAGCTGAGGCCTTTTTCTGCCAGGGATACTCTCCCATGGGGCTCTGCACCCTTGGATGGGTCACTGTAGAGCAAGGTGTAGCTTCTGATGGGCACAGAGTTGCATGTGGCATGTGTGTCCTGGAGAGGAGCTCATAAGGAGCAGGGGGGACCACAGAACAGACAGCTGCCTCAGCGTCTAGGTCCCAGGTATGGGACCTGGAGAAACGAAGGGGAGGTCAGAGGGAGGGGCGGTGTGTATCGCAGCCACATGAAGACACCATCTGTCACCCTCTGGCCTGCTAGCTCACTGACCTATAATTAGCTCTGGAGGGCATCCTGTGTTGGCTCACAGGAGTGTGGCACTTCAGATGGCCAGGAGAGTAAAAAGTACTGGGATGGACCGTGGTGAGAGGGGCAGCTTCTAGGGGCCCCTCAGTCTCTGCTGTGCTGGGAGGAGCCCACGGGAACTGAGAATGCCTCGAGGGCAGGGCCCATTCGGGGTAAGGGTAGGGGTGTGGGGATAGTGGGAGAAGGAGCTCTGAGCTAGCATGGTGTGAAACTCCCGGGCTGGGCAGAGCTTGAGGACGGCCCTCTTCTCCTTGGCAATGGCTCTGCGATAACACAGGAAACATGACTGCTGCCCAGCTCATTGCTTGGCTTTCAGAGAGCCTTGGTTGGGTGCTGCAGACCAACCCCCCTTCTGGCCCCCATCAAGTGTCTTCTATTCCCTTGGGTGAAATCAACTCTAACACAGAGCAGCTTGTTGCCTGTGGGGCTTCGAGGCCCTGGCTGAGGCTGCTTCATTCTGAGAGAGCTGGAGGAGAAACCGCCACCAGTAAATTCAGTTGGTCATACTCCAAGTGGTTCTCTGCGCTGACCCCCAGGCTGTGCCAGAGACTGGGCGTTTGGTCACGTGCTACTCCCTGTTGCTTTTGAACCATGGCGTGGGGTTGGCAATCTGCCTTTTCGCAGGGGATACATTCCAGGACCCTCAGGGGATGCCTGAAACCACAGGTAGTACTCGGGTCCTGTATATACTCTTATTTTTCCCCCAAGCTCCACACCTATGATAGTTTAATCTATATGTTAGTCCCAGTAAGAGATTAACAACAATAACTGATACTAAAATAGAACAATTATAACAATTTACTATAATAAAAATTATGAGACTGTGGTTTCTCTCTCTACTCTCTTTACTATCTTACTGTCCTCCCCCTTTTTCTTGTGATGATACAAGATAATAAAATGGGGGCACCTGGGTGGCTCAGTGGGTTAAAGCCTCTGCCTTCTGCTGGGGTCATAATCCCAGGGTCCTGGGATGGAGCCCCACATGGGGCTTGTCCCTCGGCGGGGAGCCTGCTTGCCCCACCCCCCTGCCTGCCTCTCTGCCTACTTGTGATCTCTGTCAAATAAATAAATAAAATTTTTATTTAAAAAAAAGATAATAAAATGGCTCCCTGACGGGATGAAGTGAGGAGAATGATGTGGGCGCCGTGATGTAGGGATAGGCTACTGTTGACCTGATGTTTCAGGATCTTCTGCTTCCATCAGTGGTTGACTGCTGGGAACTGAGATCACAGAAAATGAGGCCCCATCCCCGGATGGTGGCCGGGGAACCACTCTAACTGTGTTCTCTCAAGTAGACGATAAACTTTTGGGGGGTTGACGGCATATCTTACCCACCTCTTGTGTCCATGACAATTCTTAGCACTGGACTCAAGGAAATCTACTCCATAGGTTAATTGTTGTATTGAATTGAAGAGGTCTGTCTTCTGATTCCCTGAATTCAATGAAACTAGAAATATTTAACCTGGAGCAGAGCAGCCTTTGGGGGCCTAGTATGGTGGTGGTACATCTCAGTAGGAGAATTAGATTCTATAGCAGTAGGTAAAGTGAAAATCCCCAGGTGTCCTGTATAGCATGGTATATGGCTATAGGTTTCTAATGTGGAACAATAACGTTACTGTACAGATGTAGTATACATTACATATTAATTATGTAATGTGTACAGTGATTTTAAAAAGAGTACTTCCATACAATATAATTTTGTAGTTAAGTGTGGAATGAAATAGCTGGTTTGCATTTGAGTCTTTTATGGCTTATTTTGCTCACCCAAGATAGTTGGATTCTTGTAGATAAATTATGCTGCCCGTGTGATTTCATGGCTACTGTCTTCAGATAGTTAACTGTCACTTCAAAGGGGAGATAGGTTTCCATTCAGTGGAAGAAGAAGTTTCCTTAGGACAATGAGGGCTTCCTCATTTAGCAGGGAGCTCCTGTTCCTGAAGGATAATCAAAGAAAGAATGAGCTGTAAGGGAGGTGTGGAAGGAACTTCCACACCGTGTGGGAGATTGGCCTAGGTGACCTCGGAGAAGATGCTTCCAAGTTGGAATGTGCAGTTCTAGGTAAGAGATGGGTTGGGGTAGGCGGTGGATGGTAGGGGTCCTTGGCAGCCACTCCAGAAGAGGAGTCCCCTTCTCCTTTCTGGCTTGGAGGATGCTGAGGGTGGAAGGCTCGGGGAGGGGGACCAGGCCAGGACCTTGGTCTGGGCTGTCTTATGAGGAGTGACACGCAGGGAGATCCAGGGGGTGACCGCTGCCATCTCTAATGCACAGGGAGTCCTGGGCTTGGATGGGTGGCAGTCAGAAGGGTGGGCTGGGTGCCGTTCCTTGACCTTGGCTCCCACCAGGCCAACTGCGGAGTACCCAGAATGTTTGGCTCTCGTTTGGGTCAGAGCCCCTGGAACAAATGGGATTTTCATTCTTTCTTTATCCTTTCCATCCCTCCCTCTTCTCTCTCTCACACACTCTCACACAGGTTCAAGACTGCGCATGCACGGACTCTCCTTCATGATCGCCCACGCGCGGAGGCTCTCATGTCACACACGTGCTCTTCTGAGCACGCGCGATTTCATGACTCCAGGTGTATGTGCTTACATAGCCACACGCGTTCACTCTCGTGATTCTACGTACACGACACGTTGGCATGACCATAGTCCTACGTCGTGAGCCCTTGACAAATGACCACACACAGTCTGTCTCGCCATTAAGCGTACATACCCGCCATTATACGTGCCGCTCGTTGTGCATGCACCTGCTCGCGGGGCCCCGTACTCGTGACCATGGCCGTCCCTGCACACCACACATTATCATGACTCTTACATACTGTTGCATGGACGCACATGTCTCCCCCCCCCCAATACACATGCATTCTCTCTCTTTGATAATCACCCCCTCCCCATACCCTTTGGTCACCAGGCACACACATGAAGATGCAGTTCTGAGTACTCTGGACC
This sequence comes from Neogale vison, assembly GCF_020171115.1. Lineage (NCBI taxonomy): Eukaryota > Metazoa > Chordata > Mammalia > Carnivora > Mustelidae > Neogale > Neogale vison. The sequence continues at coordinate 71,951,692 of NC_058100.1, forward strand.
TTCCATGCCCTGGCCCCGGTCAGTACTTCCCTCTCGTGTTCCTGATGCGGGCAGCTCTGTTTTCTGCTCCAAGACAGCTCCCTCATCTAGGGGCTCATCTACTAACTCGGATACGTCTGAGCTTCCCCCCCCCCCCCAATGCCAGAAGAATCATATTGGGCCTATAGATTTTGACCCCTAGCTTTGAAAGATTTTTATTCTCCAGATAAGCCACATTTATTACTTTGTTTCTTCTTTTGCAAACAATTTTTAAAGGCACGTATGAGTGTTGACCAATGGCTCTGGTTAGCAGAAGTCAGCCAGGGTCGCTGAACTTAATGAGGTCATTTCAGCCCAAGTCATGCGCTGTGTTCCGGGGCTGCAGGCTTGGTTGGTTGAGATCTCTGGGAGCCCTTTGGAATGTGGGAAGGAGTCGGTAGACCCCCCCGTGTCACCTGTGCAGCCTTCTTGGGCTGGTTGTCCTGTGGCACTGACGTGTTGACTCTCTGAGGGAGCAGGTGTTTACTTAATGGGAGCCTTCTGGAAGCCGTACGTAAACGTATGATGCTTTTTCGACTTGGAGCCCTTTTATACAAATGAGACCGTAATCAGACATCCAGAAACATCGACAGATTCAGAACGGATGAGATTATATTAAGAAAAGGGAGTTCAGGGCCTTTTGCCTTTGCCTCCCCTCTGTGCCGTGGTATTGTCCCCGGGCAGGCCCTAAAGGTACTATCTCAGTTTGCAAATCCTGTCTTCTTTTATTTTTTTTAAGATTTTATTTATTTATTTGACAGAGAGAAAGAGAGAGTGTGTAGGGGGAAGGCCAGGGGAGGGTCAAAGGGAGAAGCAGGCTCTTCTTAGAGCAGGGAGCCCGATGCGGGGCTTGATCCCAGGACCCAGGGATCATGACCTGAGCCGAAGGCAGATGCTTAACCGACAGCCACCCAGGCGCTGGTCCCGTCTTCATTTAAAGAGGTAGTTGCGATGGCTCCACTTTTGGGTATTTTAGAAGAGGCTCCCAGTCCTCCTTTCTCCACTAGTCTTTGACATTAGTCCCCCTGGGGTGGTGATAGTGAGGGTGACCATACAGCCAGCTGTGGCTCAGTTTCTACCTGTGTCCTGGTGTGAGTGTTCACAGTGCTTCCATTCATTCTTCGGAAGGGCCTGGTTTGGACAGTAAGTCATACGCTCACCCAAATGGCAGGCCATGTCTCGGGAAGAAGTGACCCATACCTAACGTGTGGGGAGCAGCTGGGGAGATGGGCTGCACAGAGACAGGCCCAGGGGAGCCTGTTGGATAGAGACCTCACTCCCTGTGCCTACCTGAAGGTGCCCGGCATGAGGACATGGAGGCCCTGGGTGGCCGTCGGTGCCCATGGGTCCTTGGGTAGCATTTTCTATCAGTTTCTGTCTTATCCCCTTTGACCCTCATGACAACCTAGAAGACCATTAGGGCGTGTTGTGTGTTATGACCTTCATCTTCCAGATTTGGGAACCCGAAGCCCAGAGAGGTAAAGTTTCACTGTTGGGGGACGCCTGGGTGGCTCAGTTGGTTAAGCAGCTGCCTTCGGCTCAGGTCATGGTCCCAGGGTCCTGGGATCGAGTCCCACATCGGGCTCCTTGCTCAGCAGGGAGCCTGCTTCCCTTTCTGCCTCTGCCTGCCATTCTGTCTGCCTGTGCTCGCTCTCTCTCCCCCTCTCTCTCTGATAAATAAATTAAAAAAAAAAAAATCTTAAAAAAAAAAAAAGTTTCACTGTTGGTCTTTTCGGAGGCCTGGAAAACTGTGTGCTTTTGAAGGGATTCTTGCAGCCATGAGAAACTGTCAGGAGAGCTTTTCCGGGAGGTTTTCTTGGGCAACCTGTAGCTTCCTGTAGCTAATACAGATTTTTAGTTTTCTTAGTATGTTCAAAGTGGGCCTGGCCTGGAGGTGCCTTAGGAGACTGAGGTGCTCGGATTCACCCCTGAGCGATGGGCCATGATCCCAGCCCTCTGTGTACATGAACTCCAGTGATCCTCAAATCAGCTGTCTGAGGTGGGCATTGCTATCATCCCCATTTCACAGATGAGGAACTGAGGCTCCGAGAGATTAAGCATCTTTTCCCAGCCATGTGGGTGGTCAGGGGAGGAGCCAGCATTCAGACCCATCAGCCTGTTCCACAGTCTGCCTTGCCAAGCAGGAGTGGCCCCTGTCTTGCTCTCCAGAAGGTTTCATTTTCAGAAGGCAAGATAAATGAACCTATTCCCAGGTCTTGAGCCAGTTTTTACTATTTTGGGAACTTGGGCAGGGGTGGTCTGTCCAGAAACAACCCTGTTACATGTGTCTGTTCCATTCTATGTATGTTATGACCCCTGTGTTGGGGCATCCAAAGGTAAGTAGGGCATGGTTCTTAGCCCCAGGTCTTCCGATGAGATGATGTATCACAGAGAGAGGTAAGAGTAAAAGGCCGTGCTGGGTCTGTGGAAGGCTTGATCTTACTGGGGGGATCACAGAAGGCCCACACATGGACGAAGTAGTATTTGAGGTGGGCTTAGAAGGGTGATCAGAAGTGCCTTAGGCTGACATGGAAGGGGAGACTGAGGCAGGCTGGGTGAGATGCCAGGACTCGTGAGCAATGGTCCAAGAGCAGGACAGCGAGCAGGGGAGGAGGCTCACTGGGCTCTCGCAGGAGAGGAGGAGTGAGGGCAAGGCTTTTTGGGGTGGTGGGCTGAACAGGGAGAGGGACGGGAGGAGGAGAAGCTTCTGGCTTAGAGGAAAGGAGAGGTGGGCAGCTGGACGTCATTGTCCTGGGAGGGTAGTATCTGGAAACCCCACAGGGTGAGGGGAGCCGAGGGGTGTCCTCAGTTCCTGAGGGATGTGGTGAGGTGTGCGGGTCTCAGGGGACTGCTCACAACTCAGTTTGGAGCCCCTAGGGGAGATGGGGTTGGGGGAGGGATTTAGATGGATGGTGGCTGAAGCCTTGGACATGGGTCACCTCTGGTGGGGAAGTGGCCACCTGGGGAGCGTGGTGGTTCCTGGTCAGGGGCCTTCCTTCCCCAGGGGTGGGGTGGGTGGAGGAGGGCCAAGGAGAGCTGGCCCTGGGCTGCCATGCCCTTGGGCGAGGGTGAGAAATCGTGAAGGAGTCACAGTCTCTCTTGCCCTTTCTTACCCCCTCTCCCTGCCTTGGAGTCAGACAGATTAGGATAGAATCCGAGTTCTTCCTCTTCACAGCTCTGTAGATTCGGGTACATGACTCTGAGACCCAGTCCTCACGTCTGTGGAGGGGGAAGGACTGTGTCTTCCTTGCGAGGGACTGTGAGGATTAAAGTAGGTGAATGCAGGACAGCCTGGCCTGGGGTCAATAGCCAGTAAGTCAGAGCTGCTCTCATAATTGGTGTGATTTTCCCGGAGGACCACCTCCCTTCTGGCCCAGTGGGCGCAGGGCCTGCCTGTCTTACCGCTTTGCTCCGGGGCCTCCAGCCTTAGGCCCACTCCCACAGGCACAGCGGCAGCCTGCTTCGCCCTGGCCCTCTGGCCCCCACGGGGCCGCCGGCTGTGCCCTCCAGGAGCTCCCTCACCAAGGTGGGGCCCAGCTGGCATCTGGGAGGGCCGTGGGGAGCCAGCCAGTTGCATGTGGGCATGTGTGTGGCTGGTCAGAGCATCAGGTCCATCAGGGCACAGTCCTCCTGTTTGTGCGGAAGAGATGGGGGTGACTTTTGAGAAGCCAGAGAGGCCTCTGATTTGCCTCTTCTGGCAAGAAGAGCCCAGACACCTGGTGTGGGTCTGACACCCCCCCACCCCCGCCACATGCACACACACTCACCCTCACGCCGGCTCTCTCTGGAGCCCTCTCCCTCTGTTTCACAGCCTGCCCACACTCCTCGCTGGCAAAGCCCCTCAAATGCTCACTTTGGGGGCTGGTAGCTGTCACCTCGGAATCAGGACCTGGGAGCGTTACTTAGAAATTGTGCAGGAGTCGAGGAGGCTTCTGTGAGGCTGAGATGATAATTACGCTATTTAAAGCCCGCCCCGGAGCCAGAAGGAGCCAGGTGTCCCCGCCTGGCTGCCCTCGAGCTCCCTTCTGCTCTGCTCCCTGCACCGGCGGGACCAGGGCGGTGGGGGGGGGTGTCCCTTCTGCTCTCCTCGCTGCGCCGGCCGTGGCTGGGGCGGGGGTTCTCGGGCAGCCGTCTTGGGGCATTGAACCTGGCAGTGCCCTCTGGGCTCATCCGCAGCCTGCTCTCCACGATGCCATTTCACTAGGGGAAGCACAGCGGCACCCGGCTGGGAGGAAGGCTGGGAAAGGGCCTTGCTTACACAGCCAGCTTCTCTGTTGCCAGAATGACCAGAAGGATTTGGGGAGGCCAAGTTGGACCAAATAGTTAGCACATCCCAGCGGGTGGCCTGGGGTCTGTTCTCCCTTCCTGAGAACTTCCAAACCCCTTCCACAGGCCTGCCTTTGCACACCACTGATGGTCCTTCACACACCCCTGCAATCCTGCGCCGCTTTCTGTTTATCTGTGATCTCCCTGCTGGAGAGTGGGCAAAACAAGGGTCGTGGGTTCCATCTGACAGCAGAGCTCTCAGTAGGCGGTGACAAGCCCAAGGTCATCCTGCTGATCTGTGGCAGAACCACAGCCTCGCTGTCCAGAGTCCCAGCTCTGAGCTCCCTCCTCTCCACTACCCTGCAGGATGCTCGGGATCTGTTGGGCTGCGGCGGCTCCTGGGCCCCTGAGCTCCTGAGCACACCATGGCTCTTCTCCAAAGGACAGATTCTGCCCCCAGGAGCCCATTCCCCATCCTAGCCTTCCCGCCTGCTCTCTCATTTTTTTCTTGGGGTGGGGTGAGGGCGTGGGAGGGAATGACGGCCCGGCCGCTTGTGAGCTTGGAGAGGTCTGGGGGTGGGGGGTGGTATCATGGCTTTCATCCTCAGAGCTCAGAGCGTTCAGGGTGGATGGGGGAACTGGAGGAATGGCTGTTACCAGCGTCAGTGAGTTGTCAGTCCTGGCAAGACTGGGCTGGCAGCCCGGTCCTGTCCACCCCCTGCTGCTCTGTGGGGCAGAGCATTGAGGTGGGGGGTGGTGCAGACCAGGGGGCTACTTTTCACCTCTGTGATTTGCTGGGACACTGCCCTCCACAGTGGCTGTCCAGCTTGGGGAAAGGATCCGCTGGGTTAGTGTCTGTGTCCAGTTTGTGTCGAGAGCAGGTGTGTGGCCACATGCTTAGGTCCCAGGTCCCCAGGTTTCTGCGGCTGCCTATGTGCGTGTGTGGGCACACCCTTGTGCCAGCCTGAAAGCCTGGGCCCCCTGGGAAAGGCTGTGGTGATGAGCTCAGGAGTTCTCAAGCGCTTGTGCTCTAGCTTGAGGTTCCCCAGCCTCCCTCTTGCTCTTGCATTTCTGCCTAGATCCTGAGTACTTGGTGGGGGGTGCGGTGGCGGGGGAGATGACAGTCAGGTTCAGGTGGAAGGGGCATGGCCCTTCTATGGTTGCCCTGCTGGGCTCAGCCCTGCCACAGGCTGGGTGCTGCCCAGGGTCTGACTTCTCATGTTGGGTCCTGACACCTCCTGTCTCTTCCCTGACCGTCCCAATCCGCCTGTCGCCCAAGCTGGCCACCTAAGGAGTAGGCGAGACGCTGTCCCCTTGTCTCCCAAATGGGGAGGGGAGGGAAGGGAGGAAAGCACTGTATATGGAGCGTCTCCTCTGTGCCTAGGGCTATGCTGGCTGCCTCCCATCTTGTTTCTCATGCAGCAGGAGCTCTGAAGACAGCTTCCTCTGAAAACCGACTAAAGTGGTGGCCTCTCAGCAGCGGGCAGGGGAATTGGAAGCCCATGCTGGGCAGAGAAATCCCCAGCTGCAGCCGCCTTCCCCAGCACACCTTCCTTTGCTCTGACCACTGGGCTTCCCTGTGCCAGGCTCCAGGGGTTCCCGGAGCCAGGCTGTGCACACGCTAACCGCCCCGGCTGGTGATGGCCGTAGACAATTACACGGAAGGAGAAGATGTCTAGCCACAAGCCGGGGCCTGTACACATCAGGAAAGCAACACCCCGTACCCCCCACCCCCGGCATGACCCCAGGTCCTTTCACCTCATTCAGGTCTTGCTCCGACGTGGAGGTGGTGGGCCACAAATTCAGAGTGGCAGCCTGCTGTCTGCCTGGCTTCAGGAGTGGGGATGACTTGAACCAGAGCCTCTTTTCCAAATGATGGGCATGGAGCCGGTCAGGGCTGTCTGCCGCCCCTGTGCCCAGCCTGTGCCTTTCTGAGGAACCAGACTATGTCAGTGGTCTGGGTAGGAGCTGCCCTGTCCCTGTTTCCTGTGACCCTAGTGGACCCCTGCCCATGAAGAGCCCTTTAACCCCTTCTGTGCTTACCCTGGCCTAAGTGCAGGGGAGAAGGCTATGGTGGGGGCAGAGACCCTATCCGCCCACTCTTCTCTCCCACCCCCGGGTCTCAGGAGGACTCTGGGCAGCCTGCTGGCTGCTCCCTTGCCACTGACTGAATCATTTCTATATTTGGCCAGTGAGCCACGTGGGTGGGGAACCACTCCACTGCGGCTGCACTTCTGACAGCTGGGGGTGGGGAGAGCTAGAGGCAGAGGCTACGGCAGGCAGTGGGCATGTGCATTCCTTGGGAGAAGTGAGCAAGGCGCCATCTGAGTGAGTAAGCCTGGAGAAGGGGCATGCGCCAACGCCTCGCTCTCCTCCCCCACCTTCTGGTCCAGGTCCTGTGTCCTGTGCCCCCACCCCCACCCCTGGATGCCCTTCTCTACTCAGCTGGTCCTCACGGCAGCCTCTTCTTCCACAGACCACTGCCTTTCAGTAACGATGGGTGTCGCTAGACCCAGCTGGGACTCGGCCAGGCTCCAGCGCTCAGCCTAAGCGGAGGGCCCTCTTCCAGCCCTGCTCTGTCTGCCTGTCATGGCCACACTCGGCTGCTGCCTGCTTGTCTGGGGACATAGGGCACCCAGCCCCAGCCCTGAGAGGTTAAGCCTGACCCTCTGGCTCCAGTCCACAGGGGCGCACCGGGTACCAGGTCTCTTCCAGAGCAAGAGCAACTGATGCCATGGGAGAAGCGCCCGCCCACCCGTCTGCTTGCCTGGCGCCGCCTGCTCAGAGACCCATGCCCTGGGTCGTTCCGGAGGTGTCAACCCTGTGAACTCCGTCCCTTCCCCTGCCGCTGAGAAGGCCCTGCCCACCCCCACCATGTGTGAGGTGATGCCCACAATCAATGAGGGGGACCCACTGGGGCCCCCCCATGGCGCCGATGCTGACGCCAACTTTGAGCAGCTGATGGTCAACATGCTGGACGAGCGGGAGAAGTTGCTGGAGTCCCTTCGGGAGAGTCAGGAGACCTTGGCGGCCACGCAGAGCCGGCTCCAGGACGCCCTGCATGAACGGGACCAGCTCCAGCGCCACCTTAACTCCGCCCTCCCCCAGGTAAGGCCACATGGTTCGCACCTTCCTCATCCCCCAGCTCTCCCCTAGCCTGGCAGAGCCCAGCACCCAGTGAGCTCTGGGCCCTCAGTTTATCTGCACCATTTGCATATCAACAAATGGAATTCACAGATCTTTTAACTTCCCTTCATCTGCCTGCATAAGTCCTTTCCCACTTCCAAGCTCCTTGGCCTGGGATTGGTTTCACTCCGAGATGGATGGAATTTGATGCTGGAAGAAAACCCAGCCATAGCTGCCCACTGCAGTGAGCCCATGCGGCCAGCAGGTGGCACCCTAGACTGGAAAGACGCCTCTGCCTTGCCTGTGCCTCGTCAGTGCCCTATTCTCGGAGGTGGTGGGTGGGGAAACGGAGGGTGGAAATGGAGAAGTCTTAGGATCATCTAGTCCACCTCTTACCACACAGATGGAAAGAACAAGAGGTACGGTGTAGAAAAGTCTAGGCAGAGCTGGATTTAGAAGCCAGGTATCTTGACACCTCTCTTAGGCTCCTTAATCAACAATACCACCATTGCTAGCAATGAAGTCACCATTTCTGTGTTTTCTGGGTACTAAGCACTCTGTGTGCAGTTGGCCTCGCTAAATGCTCGCAGCTATGAAGTTGGTACTGTTACCGCCATCATTTCAATTTCACAAGTGATGGAAGGTGATGCTTGAGGAGATTAGCCAGTTGCCCAGCCTGTGTGTGTGTGCGTGCATGCATGCGTGTGTGTTTGTGTGTGTGCGTGTGCGTGTGCGTGTGCGTGTGTGTGTTGCTGCCTGGACCGGAGAGGCAGCTGTGAGGAGCCATACGTCCACCGTTTCCCCGTGTGTGGGAAGAAGAATCAGGGTGAACCCAGGTGGACCATAGGACTCTCCTGCCCAGTGCTCAGAACTGGTGGGGGCAGAGTCTGGTGGTGCTTGATGGAGAGGGATATGGAGTCCTGCGGGAGGACAAGGTTCAGGAGGCCCTGAACAAGCCATAGATTGAAGGAGCCAGGCCCTGCCCCTGGGGCCAACAGACTAGAAAGGAGATAGATAAAAAGCCGAGCGACTGGAAGACCAGGTAGGTAGGGGAAGAGAAGAGTGGCCCCAACGGTCGTTTAAACTGCATCAGTGTTAAAAGTTGCTACCTTTGGCAGACCCGTGCTAAGTGCTTTACATACATTGGCTCATTTGATCATTGTAGCAACAGGGGAGGAGGCCTGTGCTTCTATCTTACAGATAGAAGTGGAGCTTCAGAGAGGCTAGGTGACTTGTCCAAGGTCACACAGCTAATGGGGCAGAGCTGGGATTTGAGTCTAGCCCTATGCCGGGAGCTGTAGTCAGGCAGGGCTTATGTCTTTCTTGTCACTGTGTCCCCAGGGAGCATCACAGGACCTGGTACATGGTAGGTGTTTACGGTAGTTGTGCTTGAACGATGGGTTCCTAAGCTGGTGCTGTTGAGCCCTGTTCCAGACAGCGTTCAGGGCAGGGAGACAGCCTTCCTCTGCGGAGTCTGGAAAGGTCCCAAGGACGTGTATCCTTTGAGATGGACTTTGAAAGATAGATGTGATTTCATCACCTGGTGACAGAGGGTTGGGCTTTCCACAGGGAGGTAGCCCATTGAGCAAAGGTGTGGAATCAAGACAGTTTGCTGGTGATTGGACATGGCAGGTGACCCGGGCTGACCAGGTTTTAGGATGTATGAAAGGAGCCCATGAGAGAGAAGCTTGAAAAACAGGATACTCAAGGCTTATATTCTGTGTTGTGGACAGTGCCTTGCTTTGGGAGACTGTCCTGGCAGCAGTGTGTCCAATAGGCTGGAGTTGGGGAGGAGGCAGATGTCTGGGTGGGGAGCCCAGGGAAGGGCGGGGAGGAGAGCACGGGTCCTTTGGTGGTGGCGCAATGGCATGGGGCTAGGGATGTGCTGAGTTCTGTCTCTGGGTATATGTACTTGTGCATGTGTGCATGATGTGTGTGAGTGTGAGTGTGTAACGCGTGTGAGTGGGCGTGAGAGTGAATGTGTGTGAGTGTGCATGTGCATGGTGTGTGTGTGTGTAAAGGAGGGGAGCAGCACTGGGGCCATGCCTGGCTGATGAGATGTTTGGCCACCTTTGGCCATGGCCTTGACAGAAAGGCAATAATCAAGGAGAGATCTGAGGCTTCTCAGGCTCTGGCATCCCTGGGTCCCTTGGCCACTTCCCACAGCCCTTGACCCTGTTGCCTAAGCTGGAGTGATAAGAGGGGATTGCTTTGGAATTCTTCCTTCAATCACACGTCCTTGGTGGACGGAAGGAGGCTTCAGTTAGGAGAGGGCTGCAGCCGCTGTTCAGTCCCTCCCAGACCCTCCACAGTTCGGGCCACCTTTCGGAAAACTTTTCTGGAATGAGATGATGTCTGCTTGAATAAGTAGGGCGCAATAGACCTGGAACTGCAGGGCTAGCCTCTCACCCTTGTGTGCTTGTCCTCACTGAGATGCGTGGGCTGGAAAGGTGCCTCTGTGTGTCTGGGCCTGACAGTGTGGGGACAGGGCTCCTCAAAGGGACACTTTGAGCATGGGTACTTGGTAAGGTCAGAGCGAGTGAACTGGCATCAGGCACCAGGTTGCAGCCCTGGACTAAGGAAGTGGGGGTCCCTGGGATGTGGACTAGAGCCGCATGGCTGACCAGGCAGGTCTGCAGGCTCTCCTGCTCCCACATACGTGGGTCCTTATTTCAGTCCCTTTATTTCACGGCCACTCGTTTCTTGCAAAGCCCTGGCAGCGGGGGCATGGGAGGGAGCTCCCTGGGGCACTCGCTTCAAAGCCCCCTCTCTTCCTTATCTAATATCCACCAGTCTTTGTCGGGACCTTGCCTTGCCAACCCAGAGGTGAGACTCCCCTCCATCTGTTTCTAAAGGATAATGTCATTGAGCAGAAATACAAACTAGGGGGCAGGATATAATGGGGTTATGTTGTTGGCTGGAGGGGGAAGGGGCCTCAGAACAGATTCCTTGACTTTCTCACTCTTGTTTCCACCTCCGTCCCCTCATACCCTAATGTGTACTTGGAGTGGATGGAGGACCCAGAGATGGGGACCCCTCTGGAGGCACGGATGCTAACTGTGGTTTGGATGGATGGGGACTTTTCTGGGGACAGGTGCCAGAAGTAAGGGGTGGGTGAGAAGGTCCCACCACCGATGTGGGCATGCAGGGCACTGATTAGGGAGCAAATCCCCAAGCACTCAGGGGTCTTGGGGGTTTTCAGGAATTTGCCACCTTAACTCGGGAGCTGAGCATGTGTCGGGAGCAGCTTCTAGAAAGGGAGGAAGAGATATCAGAGCTGAAAGCAGAGCGGAATAACACGAGGGTAAGTGGGGTGACCAGGTGTGTGTGTGTTGTGGGGTGAACCCCCGACCAAGGGCGTGGCCAGGGCCAGGCACATCCCCGGCCCCATGCTGACCTCTTCCTGTCTTATGTTCTGGGGTCGATCCTAGGTTTCTCCCCCATAGATGAGGGTGGCCCTGGGAACGTCTGGGTCTTGGGACAGAGGCTGGAGCAGCTGGCTTGGGGCAGCAGCTGTTCACCAACCTGAAGCATTTCAACATTTTAATAAGGGGGTGCACGGCCCTACTCATGTATTCTCAGTGGTCACGGGGGTCCTGCTTCTAGCTCCCGGGGCACTGCTCACAGCCCTCCCTCTTGCCCTGCCCCGTGCCCTGCCAGTTGCTCCTGGAACATCTGGAGTGCCTGGTGTCCCGCCACGAGCGGTCGCTGCGGATGACTGTGGTGAAGCGCCAGGCCCAGTCGCCTTCAGGGGTGTCCAGTGAGGTGGAGGTGCTGAAGGCCCTCAAGTCGCTGTTCGAGCACCACAAGGCCCTGGACGAGAAGGTAGCCGGCCTAGGTCTGCCGCCTGGCCCACCCCACCACCCGGCCTTGCCTCTGCGCGTCCCTCCTCTGCGGTTTCTGCACCCCGTGTTGAGGGGAAACTGCCCTCGAGCTTTGCCCCGGCCCCTCCTCCCACCAGCCTTATTCCCGGGTCCAGTGTTCCGTTCCCTCTCGGACATGGGCCTCTTGGCAGTCCCCTCTCTCTGCCTCGTGCCCCAGTGCTGGTAGACCAAGGCTAGGCTCCTGCAGCCGGAGTCCCGTGGGGTCCCTGTGTCTTCCTCCATCTCCCCTTACCCCGGGCAGGTGCGGGAGCGGCTCCGAGCAGCCCTGGAGCGAGTGACCACCTTGGAAGAGCAGCTGGCAGGGGCCCACCAGCAGGTGAGCCGTCCGCCCGCCCTCCACCTGTAGGCTGCAGCTCCCGGTAGCTGAGGCGGGTTCACTGCTCTGCCCCACTCGCTTCTACACTGGATTTCGTCCCACGGTCATGGCTGGAGACCCCTAGCCAATGCAAGGCTGGGAGGAGGCAGGGGACCTAGAAGGGTCTGGAATACACCGGAAGTTCTCTTCTCTTTGACTTACCACCCTGGGGACTGTGCCCTCCATACAGGTGTCTGCCCTGCAGCAGGGGGCCGGGGGTCGCGACGGAGTGGCGGAAGAGGAGGGGACCGTGGAGAGGGGACCGAAGCGCCTGTGGAAGGTGGGTCATGGGGAACTGCGTGGCAGGGGCAGGGCTGCCCCTAGACGGGATGTGAGGGCCCCACCCTGCGTTTGTTCAGGAGAACAAACGCTTGAGTGAAATCCGGGGCGTTCTCCAATATTCCCATGTCTCTTTCCTTCTTCCCCCTACCCCACCCATAAAGAAATCGATAGATTTTGTATGTGTGTCCCCCACATGCAGCTAGGTGCCTACTCTGTTGTCTGCTGGAATCCTTAAGGCACTGTGTGTGTCTGTGTCAGATCCGATCCCTTCTCTCTCCCCGAGCCTTTGTTCCCCTAATCCTGCCCCTTCCCGGGTGACAAGATTCTGAGACAGCAGGTAAAACTAGACACTACTGTTTTTCAAAGGAAACACAGGAGAACAAGGGTGTTTTGTTTGGTCTCTGTCTGGCGCAAGCTCCTGGGGCCCCGAGGAAGGCCCCGAGGAAGGCTGCTAGAGGTGTGCACGGGCGTTGGAGGCAGAGCTGGGATCTGCTCTGCGAGTGCCGTCCCGGGGGTGGGCCAAGGGGGTGGGCTACCCTGGGCCCCACGACTGACTCACGGCTCACTGTCCCCGGAGGATGACACGGGCCAGGTAGAGGAGCTGCAGGAGCTCCTGGAGAAGCAGAACTTTGAGCTGAACCAGGCTCGGGAGCGACTGGTCACCCTGACGGCGACAGTGGCTGAACTTGAGGAGGATCTGGGCACTGCCCGCCGGGACCTCATCAAGTCGGAGGAGCTGAGCAGCAAGCATCAGCGGGACCTCCGGGAGGTGAGCTCCGGCCCCCGCCTGCCCTCACCTGGTTGCAGTGTGCACGCATTCAGCACTCTGGAGGGCAGCTGCTAGAATGCCCTAGGTGTGGAGGGAGGCCAGGCTGGGGCTGGGGAGTTTAAGAGGGAACACTGGGTGGGGTCCACTGTGCGGAGGCGTAGCAGGAGGGCTGGGTCAAGGTCAGAAACTAGCAGGGAGGCATGGGGAGGATACAGGTAGTCAGGCGTTGGTGAGGAGGTGCAGGCAGGATGGGGGCAGAGAGAAGCTGATGCCTTTCCCTCCCGTGCCCTCCTCTCCTGCCCCAGGCTCTGGCCCAGAAGGAAGACATGGAGGAGAGAATCACAACACTCGAGAAGCGCTACCTGGCTGCGCAGCGCGAGGCCACGTCCATCCATGACCTCAATGACAAGCTGGAGAATGAGCTGGCCAATAAGGAGTCCCTGCACCGCCAGGTAACTCCTGCTGGTGTGGGGGCGGGCGTTGTACTTGACCCTGGAGGTCCTGGTGATCATGCCGGAACCTCTTCCCCGGGGGCCCAGGAGCTTGGGAGTCCTGCAGGTCTCCTCGTGGGCAGCCAAGAACCCGGTTATCCTTGGCTCCCTCTGGCCTGTCACCTGCTCTCTCCTGGGGCAGGGCCCGGGCCAGGGACGGGGTAGGGGAAAGGCTTTGGGGCTCCCTCTTGACTCCCAGCCATCCCCGCCAGTGTGAAGAGAAGGCCCGGCACCTGCAGGAGCTGCTAGAGGCCGCAGAGCAGAGGCTGCAGCAGACCATGCGCAAGGCTGAGACACTGCCCGAGGTGGAGGCCGAACTGGCCCAGAGGATCGCAGCTCTCACCAAGGCAAGTAGGCCCAGGGCGCGGGGCTCTGCCTCTGTTCTGGCTTCCGGAGCTTTATGGAGCTCTGATGCGGTGTGCAGAGAGAGTGTCACCGCATGTCACCGCATGCCTCCAGGAACACACCGTCTGTGTCTGTCTGCTGGAAGAGTCGTCCCTGCCCTCATTACCCCTCCGGGAAGTGACGCTCCCCTGAAAGGGCTGCAGAAGTCCACGGAGAAGTAGATGAAACTGTTGCCGATGCAACGTGTTTTGATGATTGTTGACACTATTGTATCACTACTAGCCATCGCTGGGGGCTGGACTGGAACAATCAGGACTGTTGGTCCCTGGAAAGATGAAATCTGGGAGGAGATCGGATCAGAGCAGGTTGGGGGGTGGGTAGCGGGAGTATAGGGGGGGTCATACCTTTCTTTGTCAAACGGAAGCATTCTGGATCTAGAAACTAGCTCCGGTTGCTTGAAGGCTGCAGCCGGAGGATTCATAAAGGGGAATAGATTTGTACCTGATGGATAGTTAACTTTATGGAGGAATCATTTCTAAGAGGTAGGCAGGCTGAAGTCATCGTGGGATCTGGCAGAGCTGGGTAAATGCAGGGACCTACATGTGCAGTGGGCTAATCAGGAGACTTTTTGGTATTTGCACCCCATTGGATGCTGTTGGGGGGGGCTCATGTGGGCTCCCCATAGCTACCCTCCCACCAGCCTTGGAGAGAAGGAAGTCAGCACTGAGTAAGCAGCAGGCTCCGAAGCCTCTGGAGGATAGAGGCTGGCCGCTGTGCCAGTGAGACAGCTGGGGGCTCCGTGGTCAAAGCCTCCAGCCTGGGTGCTGGTTGGTCAACCCAGGACCAAGTCTGCTTCTGCTACCGACCGGCTCCGTAACCTGAGAAAAGTCCCTCCCTCCCTAAGCAGGCATTTGTGTCATTATGTCTTTGATCATGTCATCATCTCGTGATGATAGCATTGCACTTGGCGGTGTGTGAGGTCTTTCTTGAGGCCAGGGAGGTGGTGCTGGGCTGACGTGCGGTGGAGGACACCACGTGATGCTGGGCCCGCCGCATTCCCAGCTTCCCAGACCAGACAGGATGGGCTGCAGGGCTTCATATGTTCAAATGAATCATAGTAGGGGCTCTAAGGAGGGGTTTCCTGACTAAGGTCTGTGCTAGTCTGGAATACCTTATCAGCAGAGACATGGGATCTCCGCCTCTGCAGACACAGGAATGGAAGGGGACCCCCTCTGCCTGGGCTGGTTATAACCATGGCCAGCATTTGCTGACTGTTTATGGCGTCCTAGGTGTTTGCCACGGATTATCTCATGTAGTCCTCATAGTGATCTGATGGGCAGAGATGCTATGATTACCCATATTTTACAGTGGAGGAAACTCAGGCACATAGGGGTCCAGTAACTTGCCCAACATCACACCCCTGGGAAGAGAGGGAGCCGGGATTTGAACCCAGGCAGTCTGGCTTGCATTCGTGTTAAGTGCAGGTCCGTCTGCCTGGAGGCCTAGAGGAGATTTATGGCAGCTCATACTTTCAAGTGGAGTTTTTTTCTGTAAGTGGGGAGTCCTTTGGGCTGCCAGCTCCGGGCTGTTTTAAGGCAGGCCCTGAGCAGGAAGCAGGGGGTGGGGATCACCTGGCAGGGAGTAGAGAGGGCTTGGGAAGAAGGGTAGTGGTGGTGGAGTTCTGTTCCAAGGGGGGGATGCGGAGGGTTGGGTTTTGTTGGTATTGAGGCCCTGAGCCCCGAAGAGCCCCCTGGCACAGGGTAGGTGGGCTGCGGGGCCTGAGCAGGAGGGCAGGGGATCTGGAGATGCACTGACCCATGCCCACCTCCAGGCTGAAGAAAGGCACGGCAGCATTGAGGAGCACCTGCGGCAGCTGGAGGGGCAACTGGAGGAGAAGAACCAGGAGCTGGCGAGGGTGAGGGCACCGGGCTGGGCTCGCAGGCCCTCTCCTTGTCCCCAGGGCAGCCTCCCAGATTGGCGTGTGGACAGGCCTGAGGAGTGGGAGCTGGGAGGGGCGGCGGGAGGTGGTCCTGGGAAGCTGGAGAGGGGGGCTCTGGAGGATGAGGACGGGACAGGTGCATGGGCTGGAACCAGGCCGGAATGGGTGGCCCTGGGGTGACCTGGGACCAGGTTTGCTGGCTCTGCAGGTGCGCCAGCGGGAGAAGATGAACGAGGACCACAACAAGCGGTTGTCAGACACCGTGGACCGGCTGCTCAGCGAGTCCAACGAGCGCCTGCAGCTGCACCTCAAGGAGCGAATGGCGGCCCTGGAGGAGAAGGTGCGGTGGGTGGCGGGCCTGGTGGGCGGGGCTTCCAGGCCGGGGCGTGGCGTGGCGAGGGTGTGGGTGGAGCCGAGGGGAGGTGTTGGGCTGCACGAGGTTAGTCAGGGGCGGGGCACGTCTGGGACGTCGACCTGGGTGGACAGAAGTCGGGGGAGGCTGGGGAAGGGAGGAGCAGGAGGGGCGAGGAGGGGCGGTCTGGCCTGGGGAGGGGGGCTGATTAGGGAGGGGAAGGCGCCGGCCAGATCGGGTGGAGGAGCCAGGGCGGGGTCGCTAGCTCCCAGCTGTTCTCCCCCAGAACACGCTGATCCAGGAGCTGGAGAGCTCCCAGCGGCAGATCGAGGAGCAGCACCATCACAAGGTACCCAGCTGCTGGGCCGCCCCGCCAGCCTGGGAGGGCCGGGCTTGCGGTGAGGAAGGAACACGCCTGTGTTTCCTGCAGCTGCTCTGCCACCCAGCACCACGCTAGTCTGTGTACAGACGGGATTGCGCTGATCCTCGCTAGAGCCCTTCACGGTGGATGCGTCACCACCCACATGTAAAGAAGAAACGGAGGCCATAAGCTTAGGGCATAGCGGGGGCAGCAGAGGCAGGGCCCAGGGAAAGATCTGATGGGGCCTCAAACCAGGTGAGGCAGGAGTCCAGTGATTCTGGGAGGACTGGTCACTGGCCCTGGCTCAGCCACATCTGTGAGGTCTGGGCGGGCACCCCGTGCCCCTCGGCTGCCCAGCCTCCACCGCCATGCATTTATGTAGTGGTGAGGGCTCATCAGACCTATTCCAGTAGAATCCTTACCAAGACAGACCCTCTCCTGGCCCTGCCCCTCTGCCTGCCCGCTGCCGACCCTTCTGCTCACTTTCCAGTTGGACCTCTTCTCTTGGTGTCATCTGTGGGCCTGGCCGGGGGCCCCTGGCTTTGGACTTGCAGTACATTCTTCTGCTTCTCCCCAACTCTGCTGTCCTCTTTGTCCCTCTCTCCCCTCTCCGCCCCTCCCTGGTCCCACCCCCACCCCGGGTCTGCCTGGCACAGGGCCGCCTGTCTGAAGAGATTGAGAAGCTGCGCCAAGAGGTGGACCAGCTGAAGGGTCGAGGGGGGCCGTTTGTGGATGGCGTCCACTCCAGGTACTGGAGCGCGGGAGGCTGGGCGTGCTGGGATGGGGTCCTGGATGGACCCTGAGGAAGGAGGCTTCCTCCCACCAAAAGACCGCCCAGGACCTCAGGGTCCTCCTCCTACCCATGGTGGGACACTGAGGCTCCCAGAACTTGGTCAAAATCACCTAGCTCACTTGGGCCGCATAGAAGGAGCACCCGTCCCCTGAGGGATGCTGAGAGGCAAGTAAAGACAGGATGCTCCTTCCCCAGTGCCATGGGACACAGGCTGTTCTTCCTGATTCCTTGACAGAGGACATGCCCTGGAGAGGGGTGTGCTGAGTTACCTGCTCACTGATGTCCCACAGGACTTTCTCATGGAGAGTGGTTCATTCTATTTCCTTGGAGACACCATCTTTAGAGCTCTGGAGGATTGTTGCTTCAGACTTCAGGACCACCTAGGTTCAGACAGCAGGCAGGAAGCAGCAAGGCAGCACGAGGGACTGACGTGAGGAGGCTCCCGAACTTCCCATGGTTGGAAGTTGAGATGCCACGTCATGGTTGTGACCTCCCTTGTCCCGGAAAACATTGTAAGAGATGGGGAGTGGCGCTGTTCACTTAATGCTTGAATTAGGTCCATGTTTTAGGGAACTTCTGGATTTTTCTCTATATTCTGTGAGGTAATTGGCATTGAACTCAGACCTTAGTCCTGCCTCCACTTCTCTGCCCGGAGAGGCAGGGTAAAGACTGAGGACACTAGTAGGCGATGCCCCTCAAGGTCCGTGGGTCCGGGCTGTTTTCTCTCCAAACCAGTATCTCACAGAAGGGAGTCTCTGAGGTTTCCTTCAGTCATGCTCTTGCTGTGTTGGGGCAATAGGGATCAGTTTCCCTGAGGAGAGGTGACAGGAAAGGTGTACATGCCCATCTCTGTGGGGAGGGGTTGGGCTTGCATTAGGGAAAGGGATGTTAAACCTGAAGTAGGGAAGCCTGTGGGTGTCTGGGGTGGTAGAGACATAAGTACCACCTTCAAGTTTATCAGGAATTTTTGTTTAGGACATATGGAGACAGGCAGGAAACAGAGACGGGGATTAGTAGTTGGAATTCCTCTGACTTCTTCCTTCCCGTAGGTTTCTCCGAAGAGAGCCCCCCTGCCCCAGCCCTCAATGAATACGTCTCATGACTCTGAGTACACTGAGCTCTTTGCCTCTGATTGCTTTCCTTAATGGTTGAGAATTCTTGGCATTGACCATAGGAGGATGGTCAATGCCAATTATTGGCATTGGACCTATCACGGAATTGGGACTGAGTTGGAGGAGAGAAGGGGGGATAAGCAGAAACTCCCCTTTCCCTACAGCTACCTTATCCATTATAGGCTTGCCCTATCCCTCTGCCCTGAGCCCCCTCAAACTGGGAAGGCATCATAGGGGAGGAGTGTCACTAGGGAAGGCATCCACACCTTCCAGAGCCTCATTACTGGGATTCTAAAATCCTAGGGTTGGAATAAACCCAGGGGGCATGAAAGTGGTTTTTCTAGTCCATGTCTCTGATAAGAGTGTCGGAGCCCCCCCCCCCCCCCCCGCCCAAGCTTCCTGGGGATAGGGAGTCTGCCTGGGTTGAATTTCAGCCAGGAACTCAGTCTAGATTATGGGGAAACCCAAGGGAAGTTGCTGGGAGAGGATGAATCCCTTGGGATTAAAAGGACCTTTAGAGACCTTCCTTGCAAAATCCATTCTTGTCAGATGGCCCAAGAGCTGTTGCTTGCATGCCTCTTTGATGGGGAGCTCAGCTCTTTAAAAGTCACCAGTTGCATCATAAACCAAATCTTACTATCTGAAGGTGCTTCTTCGGTTAAATGGAAATCTGCTCCCCTAGAATGTTCTCGCCTGGATCATTCTGATCCCTGGGGCACCAGAGAATAAATCGAATCTCTTGTTGACACAGCCACCCTTAAACCATTTACAGTAGCTCTCTGCCAGCTAAGACTTCTCATCACCAAGCCAGAGATCCCTTAACTCTTTGGGCCCTAGTGGGTGTGAGCTGGGGCTCCCAGTCCTCAGGGCCGGTCTTTTCTTCCCCTGAACCACTCAAGGTCGCACATGGGCAGCGCAGGGGATGTGCGGTTCGCCCTGAGCACAGCCACGCACGTGCCCGCGGGCCTGCACCGCCGCTACTCAGCCCTGCGGGACGAGTCTGCCAAGGTGAGGGGTGGATGGGTGAGTGTGGAGGGCTCTCCCCTGGGGGAGTTTGGGGTCAGTTCGGCCGCGTGCCTGGCTCCAGTTTCACAGACGGCTGGCGTGCGGTGCAAATCCTCCCCTCTCGTCCCACCCCCACGCCCCATGTGGACAACAGCTGCAGCCCTGGGGCTTGGGGCCATTGTTAGCTGCGACAGCTGTGCCCCTTCGCCTTGGCCTCCTGGTGGGCAAGTGGTCGGGGCTGGCGGGCGGCCAGCCGGTCCCTGAGGCCCTACTGAAGCGTGTGCACGTGTGCCTGGGGTGCAAGCGTGTGCTTCTGGTGGTCGGGGAGGGAGACACAGGGGTGAGGTGGAATTGGCCAGCTTTCTGGAACACGAGCTGTGGTTTATGGGGGAGATGAGGGAGGGATGGCAGGTTTAAGGGGCCCTGGGGATGGCACCTGACGTTTTCTGAGAAGCAGCTTTGCATTCTTGCTGATCCTGCTGCCTGGGGGATGGGGGTTGAGGGTGGGGGAGCAGGAAAGAAAGGATAGAAGAGGACTGACCTCATCTTTTATCTGGGGAAGCGAGATTCCCTCTTAACCCCAGAATGGTTAAGCACATTGTGCCCTGGGCCCAGGGCCTCGGCTTGCTCTAAGGCACTACAAGATACAGGTAGAGGAGGGAGCTCCTAGTCTGTTGGGGGAGGACTCCTCTCTGCCCTTAGGTAAGCCCTCGTCTGATGGGGTCACAATCTGAAGGTGTCTCTTTCTCCCTTCACCCTTTCCTCTCTCTGTTGATAAGAACACAGCAGGTGCCTAGAAAAGAGCCTTAAGGGGAACTTGTGGGTCTGGGTCCTAGAGGATGGGGTTAGTATACCTCTCTGTTCCGCGTCCCCCCCCCCAAATCTTCTGGCTGGCTCAGCCTCCTTCTGTGCTCTTTCCTCTTCCGGGCCTTTGTCCACTGAAGATGTTTGTAGCGTGACTTCTGAGACCACCACCTCTCAGGGCTGGGTACGTCCTGAGACGTGCTGAAACCCTGGGAGATGCCAGTCAGACAGGACTGCTTGGCTTCTCTTGTCCCCTGGATCTAGTTACTCTTAGAGAGTTTGTATTCGTAGAAAGGGGTAGCCTTTCATAGTGCTAACTTTGTTCCAGACACTGTGCTAAAGTCCTTACTCTGTTCTCACGATTACCTACCTCATAGGTAGGTACTGTTACCATCCCCATTTTACAGATGAACAAACTGAGGCACAGAAAGGTTAAACAACTCTACCACTGTTGCACAGCTAATAATCAGATTCCAAAGCAGGACAGGCTGTCTCTGGAATATGTTCCTAACCATTCTGCTACCTGGCTCCTTGAACTGGGTAGTATTTCTTAGACTCTAGTGGCAAAAAAATCACCTGGGAAACTAGTTAAAGTGCAGGTACTCACTTTGTGTGTAGCCTGGGGTGGGGCCTGACGTTTTGCGCTTCTAAGTTCTACCGATCTCCCTGGGTCCCTGGGAGGAGCCTTTGCCGCTGGGATAGGTGAGGAGGGGCCGACTCCTCAGCTGCCCGCTGTGTCTTATCACTACTCTCCCCCCTCCTTTGCTAAGGACTGGGAGCCCTCTCCACTGCCTGGGGGGCTGGCCCCCACCGCCGCCCCTGCCTTTGACAGTGACCCCGAGATCTCTGATGTGGACGAGGATGAGCCAGGGGGTCTGGTGGGCTCCGTGGATGTTGTCTCCCCCAGCGGCCACTCGGACGCCCAGACTTTGGCCATGATGTTGCAGGAGCAACTTGACGCCATCAATGAGGAGATCAGGTTCGGGCTGGGGCAGAGGGCCTGTGGGCGCCTTGAAGGACAGAGGTCCCTTTAGGTTGGGGCACCGCAGGACAACTTCTCTGTGTATCTGCTTGCCTCTTCCAGCTGCACCTCTGAGTGCCTAGTCTAGGGACTCGGTGCAGGGCATCAGGCCCCATGCCGGACCGAGAGGGGTGAGAGCTCGACCTGACTTCTCGGGCTTCATCTCCCATCCCGGGGCTGGGGAGACTGTGTTACCACAGCACCTGCGTTTGAGACTGGAGATCCCACTGACTGAGGCCAGATCAGGGGGAGAACTTTGTAGATGCCCCTGGCAGTCTTAACACAGTCTCTGAGGGAGGCAGTGTTATTTCCATTGTCCAGAGAAGGGGCCAGCAACCAGAGAGGTTATGTAATTTGCCCGAAGCCACACAGTAAGTGGCAGAGCCAGGATTCAAACTCAGGTCTACACTCAATGTATTGTAGCATTCCTCCCATCCCTAATGAGGCATCAAACAGAAGCCAGGGTCAGAGCACGGGATCAAGACCTGTACTTGACCCTGCCTTTATAGGAGGTTTATGAATGTTTATCCCCAGTGGCAAGGAAAGATCTGAGCCACAGTGCCTCAGCCTAGAGAGCTGTAGGGGACATCTGGTTCCAAAGTTTCCACACTTTGGGATTTCACAGACCAGTTAGAAAGAAAACACCTCTCTCTCTCTCTCTCTTTCTCTCTCTCTCTCACACACACACACACACAAACACACTGGAAAGAAGGATATTAACATAGAGCCGCCAACTTTTATTCTGGAAAGGAAAACATGAAAGGTAACTACTGTCTCCTATCACGACCATTCTACAAAAGAAAGGACATTTTCACATCCCTCACATTGGAAAGACATACTCTCAGAATAAAGATGAGTCTGGCTCCTAATGGACAGTTAGCATTGTCACATCAATGCATGTACGCGTGTGCACATGTGTGAAGGAACAAAGACATGTGCCTCTGTGACCACCCCCTCCCCACCCACACATACAGAATGATCATGGGTTTTCTCATTTTTCTTGGAAGAGGGAAAACTCCATCAGGGGTCAGCATCAGTTAAAGGACCCAGGTTTGGGACCTGTTGGCTTGGGCCCCTCCTGACATTGGGTCTAGGGGGGAAACAGACCAGAGCGTCTGACTCCGGGTGGCCTGCCTAGTCAGTGATAGGTCAAGAATTCTGCCTTCTGGAATGGTTTGATTCCCACTGACTAAATGCCTTCCTTCACATTCTGTTATGTGAAGTCAACTAATAAGTCAGAGAAATGTTTCCGAGCTGTTGGTGGGGGGAGATCCAGCTGTGTCCACAAGGCCTGGTGTGTCCCGGCCATGCCAGAAACAGTGTGGGTTCCCCTGACATTGCCTGCTGCCTGGGGTCCCAGGGTGGGGAGTGCGGTGCCAGCACCTGCCCCACCTGCTGGGCCTGCAGGGGATGTTGGGGGACCAACACAGTGTCTGGTTGGGTCTGGTCCCAGGATGATCCAGGAAGAGAAGGAGTCTGCGGAGCTGCGTGCTGAGGAAATCGAGACTCGAGTGACCAGCGGCAGCATGGAGGCCCTCAACTTGACTCAGCTGCGTAAGCGTGGCTCCATCCCCACCTCTCTGACCGCCCTGTCCCTGGCCAGCGCGTCCCCTCCGCTCAGCGGCCGCTCCACGCCGAAGCTTACCTCCCGCAGTGCTGCCCAGGACCTGGACCGCATGGGGGTCATGACCCTGGTGAGAGTCTGGAGGCAGTTGATGAACAGCCCAGTCGGCTCTGGGCTCTACTCTGCGGGTTGGCTGAGGGTCGCCGAGAAGCTTTGGTAGGGCTCAGTCCTCTCGGCTGGGCCTGGTGTCCTCTTCCCATGTTGGGCACGGACCCCAGCATGTTCGGTCACCAACATGTCCTCCTGGGATTAGCCGGGGCCTGTCATGTCTTCCTCAACCCTGTGGAGAAGCAGAGAGCGAGAACCTCAGCTCCTGCCCGTACCTCTCCCTCTCTTCCAGAGGGAGCCCTGACTTAGTTTTCCAGGCTGGCTTTTTTCGGCTGTGGTATTCTCTCCAGGCCACTGAATCCTACCTTCTCCTCCTAAGGCCACTGGGCTCTCTTGGGGTTGACTTTCGGGCATCTGGAGGGTGATTCTGAGCTTACCCTGTACTTTCTTTTCCAGCCCAGTGACTTAAGAAAGCATAGGAGGAAGCTGCTGGTGAGTGCTGCCCGATGACCCAGGTACTAACGGGTGAATTCTCCCAGGCCCTTCCCTTTGGCTTCTTTCCCCTGGGCCCTTGAGTCTGAGTCTGGGCTCAGAGAGGCCCCCAGTCTTCCCACTGCACTTCTCCAAGCTCCTCTGCCTCGTCTGGGCTGGGTAGGCAGGCCCCAGATCTCTCCCTCTATCCCCTGACGGCTTCACTGTCTGTTCAGTCGCCAGTGTCTCGGGAAGAGAACCGAGAGGATAAAGCCACCATAAAATGTGAGACTTCTCCTCCTTCCTCACCCAGGACGCTGCGGCTAGAGAAGCTTGGCCATCCCGCCCTGAGCCAGGAAGAAGGCAAAAGGTAAGTGGCACAGGTCCCACACCTCGAGTCCCTCTACCCCAAGGTCATCTCTTCCCTCCCCCTGCCTCTGGAGGGATAGAGTCTCCCGTATCCAGGTGTCTGAACATCTCACTTCTCTTTGAAACACCGTCGGGGAAGGACATTCCCATGTCTCCTTTGGTCACCTGTTCTAGTCACCCCCGCCCCGCATCCCCCCCTACCAACCTCTGGCACTTGCCTGTAAGTTCTCCCTGAGGTCTCACTTCCAGGTTTCCTGTCTCTTTTCATTGCGCCCCCTCCTGGCTGTCTTCCTGTAGTGCTTTGGAGGATCAGGGCAGCAACCCGAGCAGCAGCAACAGCAGCCAGGACTCCCTGCACAAGGGCGCCAAGCGCAAGGGCATCAAGTCGTCCATCGGCCGCCTGTTCGGGAAGAAGGAGAAGGGCCGGCTGATCCAGCTGAGCCGGGATGGAGCCACGGGCCAGGGTGTCTGTCCACGTCCTAGCGAATGGGTGCAAGTGGAGGGGCCAGAGCAGGAGGGAGTCCTGGGGTCTGGCCTCCTATGCTGGCCTCTTGGGGGCCCGTGTGTGGAAGCTGCAGTCACGCAGGTCTTGACTTCAGGGAGGAGAGGCAGGTGCTATGGGCGAGAGCTGTGTCACGGTGGCTCTTGGAATGCTGCGGAAGGGATTCCTGCCCGGAGTGAGAGGTTGGACCTCTGAGGTTTCTTGTAGTACGGAGGTTTTCTGACGTCCTGTGCTCAGGACCTTTGGGAGGACTCGGTTCTTGATTAGAACTTACTTCTAGTGCATCTGCCCTCCAGGATATAACAGGTCATAATGCCTCTTGATGGCTTCATAGATACTACATTCGCATAAATGCTTGGGCAGCAGTGGCATTACCACCTAATAGAAAGTTCTAATAGAAATAGAAATGTGCTAATAGAAAGTTCTGCTGCGTGCTTGGCACCTGGTGGGTTTTAGACACAGTAAATGTCAGCTGTCCTCCTCCACCTGCCCCTGTTCCTGATTTCCTTTCCTTCCTTCCCGTCCTTCCTCCTCTTTCCCTCATCTATTCAGTCATTTGTTCAACAGACATTTATTGAGTACCTACTGTATACAAGGCTTAATGTTGGCCATTCTCTCAAGGAGCTCAGTGTCTCATAGAAAGGGAAAAGGGAAAGTGATGATTCCAGAACAGTGTTAGGATAGCAGTGTGCTTCAGGCGCTTCTGGAATGCAGAACTCAGCCTTGGAGTGGTAGGGATGCCTGCATTGGCTTCCTCTACTAGGCAAATGCTGGGCTCAGGTTGGAAGGCTAAGTGGGATGTAGCCAAGCCAAGAAGAATTGTGTGTGAGTGGTCTGGGGGTCTGGGGGAGGCAGGTTCTGGGAGTGGAAGCTCTGTATGCGATTGAGGCTCTTCAGAGTGGGGGAGACAGAGGCTGGGAGAAAGGAGGAAGTGGCTGTGGACCCTCCGTGGGCTGGCTCAGAAGGGCCTGGAGAAGTTCTCCGGAGGCAGCAGGGGCATTGACAATGGCATGCTGGGGGAGGGCCTGATCAACTAGAAAAAAGGAACCTTTGAACCCAAAGGCATAATTAGACCTTCCTTTGCCTCAGAGAAGGTGTGAATCAGAAGCCAGCTAGCTAAGTGAGGAGGAGGAAGAGGGAAAGCAGGTACCTCTGTCTAGGTGGGGAAGGGGGGGGAGCACCCTGCCTCCAGCCCTGAGGGGGGCGGGTGGGGGGAGGTGGAGCAGGTGCAGAGGGCGCTGGGAGGGAGCTGAGAAAGGCTCATCTGTGGATGAGATCTTCTGTGGGCAGGCTTAGGATTTTCTACGCTCCCTGCACCACAGTGGTGCCTGACCCTGAGACGGCATTTCACCTTGTTTCCTGGGTCACCCTGGACCTACGGCCAGCTGCACTGGGTGGAGGGACGGGAATGTGATGAATTCTAAGATGTGACACCTGCTGTGAACTCTGTAGGGGCCTGGCGTCTGTTCAGGGGATCCTTAATAGAAGAAGACAGAGCTAGGGATGCTCCCCCATGGGGACTGTGCAAGATTGCTCCCTGAGCAAGAGGCCGAGGGGCATACGGCTCTCAGTGTGCCCATCTTCCCACCCCCAGCCAGATCAGGATAATCCTCTGTGAGCCTGGAGTAGACTCATGTCTGACTCTGTGGGTTTCCTTTGCACCCTGGTTTGGAGGAGAGCTATGTTCTGTCTAGGATTCTGCTGTTGGAAGGGTAGGAAGGCCTCAGTCCATCTGGCTGGAAAACGCCTCCAGGGCTGAGTCTCCCCAGGGGAGACTCTCTGGTCCGGGTGACCCATTTGATGCCATGGTGGGGCCACCGGGATGTAGGGACATTGAGCAGAGGCTCTGGGAGTGATAGATTGTCCCATTAGGCCTCCTGGGTTGTTAAATGCTGAGGAGCCTCCTGCGGGTCTGCTCCCCAATCCTGGCCCAGGCCAAGGGAGGAAAAGGAGGGGCCTGGCTCACATGCCATCTCTTCCTTCTAGTTATGCTAACAGACTCCGAGCTTGGTCTGCAGGAGCCCATGGTGCCTGCCAAGCTGGGGACCCAGGCAGAGAAGGACCGGCGGCTAAGGAAGAAGTAAGAGCCACAGGCCAGGGGTGCACCCAGCCCCGTTGCCCACTGTCCTTTTCTTGGCCTGCTGTGGGACTGAGCTCAGGCAGCCAGAGCCAGAGCCACGCCCTTTCTGAACTGAGTTGGCCCGGTGCACCTGGGCACAGCAGGGACTGGGAGGTGATTCTGAGGGTGAGCCAAGGAAGAAGGAGACTGGGGGTCTGGGGGAGAGAGACCCAGGACCTGTGCATCTCTGACAGAGCAGACCGAAATGTCTGTGGGTCAGGCCATGTGCATACAAAGTCGGAGCCCCTTGTCCTCTGGGGATGGAGAGGAGTCCTGCCCGTGTCTCGCAGCACGGAGCAGGGGCAGCAGTCTAGTGGTGGGGAGTCAGGTTGTGAGAGTGCACTTAGCACATCCTGCGGTCTCAGGAGTAAGTATGGTTGGGAGAAAAGGAGACTAGTGAGTCTGTTCTTCTTCTTCCTGCAAGACACCAGCTGCTTGAAGATGCCCGCAGAAAAGGAATGCCCTTTGCCCAATGGGATGGCCCTACTGTAGTCTCCTGGCTGGAGGTAAGCCTTTAGTTTGTCCCCAGAAACTAATCACCCATGTGATATTGGGAAAATCCCCTCACCTTCTCAGGCTGTAGATTTTTCCATCTGTAAAATGGGAAGGAAAGACATTTGGTGGTTGTCATTGCTACATTCCTAAATTCCGCACCATGTTTGCTCTTTTGAGACTATGGATGAGGCCTGGCCCTTGTTCCTTGATATCCTCAAGCTCTTGAAGGTGGGGAAGGGGCTGAACTTACCCCCTGTGCCCGTGTCTGCAGCTCTGGGTGGGGATGCCCGCCTGGTATGTGGCCGCCTGCCGCGCCAACGTCAAGAGTGGAGCCATCATGTCGGCCCTGTCGGACACAGAGATCCAGCGCGAGATCGGCATCAGCAATGCCCTGCACCGGCTCAAGCTCCGGCTGGCCATCCAGGAGATGGTGTCGCTGACCAGCCCCTCTGCCCCTCCCACCTCCAGGACCGTGAGTGGCCTATCCCTCACGAAGGGTGTTTTCTGAAGTCCTGGCGTAGAATTTGCGAAGTTTCCCATTGGCCTTTGGGAAAGTGGCAGCCTTGATTCCTGCCCCTTCCAGTCCCTCAAAGGGCTCCATCTGATCTCTAGGAGGGGCTAACATTGATACCAGGAGGATCCCAGCAGCCTCGTTCCCTGCCTTCCAGGTTCCCTGCGTACCACGCATGGCCCCATCCCCCTATCCCCACTCTGGGAACCATTGCAGATCTCTGGGCACAGTTTCCAAGGATGGGGCTTCCAGGGGTTCTTCGTGGTTACCGGACTTGGGGATGCAGAGGGGTAGGGCACTTGTGAATTCTGTCCTGGTCCTCCAGCCTCTCTGTCCGACTGCAGACTAGTCCGTGGACTCTCAGAGTAAAGTCGCTCACGGCCATGCATCTCTCTGATTGGGATCAGCCCGTATTTTAGATCTGTGCCATTCATCCATCTTCATTCAGGAAATATTTGTGGAGCTTTTGAGATGCCAGGCCTTGTGCCAAGCAGTGTTGCTGCAGAGATATGGGGAGGTGCTCAGAGCCTCAGTCTGCAGGGCTTGGGGCTTGGCCTGTGGGAGGACTCAAGGGAAGGGATGTTAGTCCTTGTCCTTGCGGTTCCCAGCCTCCAGGGAACCCTGGGGACCCACATGCAGGACCTGCTAGGTTTCCTCTCTGCCTACAGTCTTCCGGGAATGTCTGGGTCACCCACGAAGAGATGGAAACTCTGGCAACACCCACTAAAACAGTGAGTCTGGCCCTGGGCCTCAGGCCTGGGTTGGGGCTGTTGACCCCCACAAGGATGATGGGAAGGTGGTGGGAAGTCAGAGGGGGTGGCAGTTGGTTTATATACGAGACTGATATCCTGATGTGTGTTGGGTTCTGTTCTCAGGTGGTGGGTTGGGAAAGGAGTGGGAATGGGAACAGTTAGTGGGTGCTGGGGGTTCTGTCCCAGGGGGCCCCGAACTCACCCTAGGCCACTGGTGCAATGTAGTGGAGAAGAGCTGGCCTTGGGAATAGGGAGTGCTTTGCCCGGCTCTGGGCCTGAAGGTGCAGAGTCCTTGTGCTTGATGCTTGGTGGGGGACAGGGAATGGGAGAGCCTGGCCCTTTGAGGGGCTCCCAGCCAAGCCTACAAGGTATGGGAGTGTGTTTTCGCCGCATACACATTTGTTCCGCCCTCAGCGCAAACACAGACACCTGCACTAGCACAGATACCTTGTGTTCCGTCTTGCCACCCCAACAAGCTCCTCCTAGTCCCCTTCCCAGCCACTGGGGTGTCTGCTCCCTCTGCTCGATGGGGCCAGGGGTGGATGCTTCCAGCTTTCTTGACTTTGCCTGTTTCCCCTGACACGCTGCACTCGTTCCCGCTAGGACAGTGAGGAGGGCAGCTGGGCACAGGTAAGATCCCCTTCTCTGTCCCGAGCCACCTCTCAGGAGTTCAGGACAGTGTTCTCCCCACAGGCTCTTTGCCCAGCAGGACTCCCCGAGTCCCAGTCTGTTTATGTCCCCTCTTTGCATGAAAGGTCCCAGATGGGTTTTCTCATCCCACTGAAGCCCCCTTCCTCCTCGTTCCCCTTGAGCTACTTGTTCTGGTTTCTCAGGGTGGCAGATGCCGCCTTAGAGGGCCGTGTCCCCAGCACACCTGCCTCTTCCCCTCTCTTCCCAGGAATAATGAGACTGAGATGGGCATGAGTCCTCATGCTCACCCTGTCCCCTTTAAGGGGCATCCCTGGTGACCTGGGCAAAGACCTTTTCCTCATTCACTGAGTCGGCAAATACCATGTCAAGTGCAAAAATCTAAGCCCCAAAGATTCATAGAATTTTATACTACAACTCAAAAACAAGCAAACTTAATAATATATAATTTTAGAGAAATACACGTTGGTGATTGGAAAAACTGTAAAAACATTTTTTCCAGCAAGGGTATGATAGAACCTCAGCATAGCAAGGACCTCTAGAGGGACAGCAGGGGACGAGACGGGGAAGGCGAGCAAGGGGCAGACACAGCCGTGGGGTGGTGTGGTTGGTGTCCATTGATGTTACCTTCCTCTTTATGCTTAATATCGAAGCTATACTATGATATTATGCTACGTTTATTTTTATATGTATAGCACTTTCACTTTTAAAAGCTAAAATCAGTGTTTCAGTCTAAAAAAATGAAGTAAGGTAAGGAAACAGTGAGGGAGTGGTGCTCTTCCTAAAGTCTTTTTTTTTTTTTTAAGATTTTTAATTTATTTGACAGACAGAGATTACAAATAGTCAGAGAGGCAGGCAGAGAGAGAGGGGAGGAAGCAGGCTCCCTGCAGAGCAGAGACCCCACCCCCCCATGCGGGGACTCCATCCCAGTACACCGGGATCATGACCTGAGCGGAAGGCAGAGGCCTTAACCCACTGAGCCACCCAGGCGCCCCCCTAAAGTCTTTCTAAGAATAGGTGGCCAGAGGAGTCCCTGCTGTCTGCAGGAGGTGACAACAGAGCGGGTGGACGGGGGCGGCTGGGATGTGCAGAGACTGCTGGCGAAAGCAGCAAACAGAGGGGCTGGGGAATTCCTGGAGTGGACATCAGAGCTCAGAGTGCAAGTGCAGACCATCCCCTGTGGCTTTTGACTTTAGTCTGTTCCTAACTCTCAGGTAGATGTGGGAGGCCAGTTTCCCAAGTGAGATTGGATTTTTTTTTTTTTTTCTTCCTTGCCCCTCTGCCCTCTGTAACTCAGCCTGTCCCCTGGGATCAGTGGGCTAGAGGCCGGTGGAGAAGCAGGAAGGCAGGTCGGCCACACACCACCGCAAATACATTCTTGAGTCGAAGGACTCCGTATTATCTGCTGCCTGGATAGCTGCTTCTGTTCATTAGTGTAGATAATCGATCCGTGAGTGGAGCCGTATCATTCTGAGGTCTTAAAAAGTACCATTTAAACCCCTCCCGCTCCTCCCACTCCCAGCTTCTCAGTGAACGCAAGCGGCTGTGACGGCTGGGGGGCTGTTTCCCTCCACAGGCTACGCCAGCTGCGGCCGGCTGGCGAGGCCCTCCTCCCCCACAGACACTCTGCCTTGTTCCTCCAGACCCTGGCCTATGGGGACATGAACCATGAGTGGATCGGGAACGACTGGCTGCCCAGCCTGGGGCTGCCCCAGTACCGCAGCTACTTCATGGAGTGCCTGGTAGACGCACGCATGCTGGACCACCTGACCAAGAAGGACCTGCGGGTTCACCTGAAGATGGTGGACAGCTTCCACCGGTGAGCAGGGGAGCCCGGCCCCCGGGGGCTCTGTTGCAGGAACGTGGCTGCCTCCGGCTCTGCCTGTGGCCCGTGTGGGTGCCAACGGGTCTTCCCCTTGCAAAAGCCGGGGCCTCTTCCCATCCCTCCACGTGAGGGAGGATTTGGTCCTCTCCCCTCCAGCCCTGAAGACTCAGAAATTCATTCTTGCTCAGCCTCACATCCTTGGAGCTTTCCCTCCTAGGTCTGCCTTTCGTTTCTCTGCCTGTGGGCTGCCCAGGTTTCTCTGTTTACTCTAGGAAGCCTCCACCCGAAACCAGGGTCCTGCTTCCATGTCTACTGATTTCCTTCCAAGCTGAGAGGAAAGGTCTTTCTGGGCCCTGGTGCTCCTTGCATCCCGGATCCTTGCCTCTCAGCTTCGAGCCCGCCCCGTTTGGTACAGGATGCCATCCAAGGCTCTCCTCCCCCTTGCTGACAAGGTCTCCTGTTCACACGTGTCTGCGGCGGAGGTCTCCAACTGGCAGCCCGTGGGCAGACTTTGGCCCCACAATTGTGTTTTGTTGGGCTGACACAGTATTTTAAAGATTATGGATTTAGTTGCCAGTGTTTAAGCACTAGGGAATTTTCCACAAAATTCTGGATGTCTGGCTTCTCTTAAAAACTGGGAGATGTGTTGACACATTCTAGCGTGGGGACAGCCAGCTGGAGCTGGTGGCAGCCGCCCTCCTACGGCAGGTAGACGCGGTCTCCAGATCTGCTTCACTCGCTGTGGACCTGCTTCACCGCAGGAAGCACTGGGCTGGGGAGCCCGGTGGGTGGTAAAATCTAGGGCTTGACCGTCTTTAGGAAGGCTTTTTTAACACGTAGCTTCAAATCACACAGGTTGCTATTTCAGCCATGTTCTTTGTCTTTTACCTCTAATGCCCACGGCCACCCTGCAGGAGAAGTATGACCCTGGCTCATGTGCTCTGAGTGCCACGAAGCTGGATAGTAGTGCAGCTGGTGTTCAGACCCAGGAGAATGAGAGGATAATGTGATGAATGTTGGGGCTGGGAGCGTGTGGCTTTTCAAGGTTCTCTTGGGAGTCTGCGGATGTTTCTCGGTCTCTCTGATTCATAAACCAGGGAAGGTTCAATTCGGAAGGGATCTAGCTGGCTTCCCCATTTCACGGGGAAGGAAACTGAGGCACGGGAAGGAGCATCAGGGATGGTAACCGAGTCCAGCCCTCCTGCCACTACTCTGCAGAGCCCGTGATGCTGGAACTCTCGACCGTGACCTCCCTTGGCACTCCCCCACCCCTTCCCAGGGCTGGAATCTCTTGTCTCTGTCCGGGAGGCTGCCAGGCCTTGCTGCACCTGTTCCCTCCTCAGTGATGGATAGGGCTCGGGAGAAGAGGGGAACCCCCTTGCTGAGCTGGGAGACATGTGCCTGGTGGGGTAGGGGATCAGTCAGGCCGGCCCCACCCAGCATTCTGGAGGTCCTCCTGACGACCCTCTGCCCAGGCCCCTGGAGAGTCTCAGCTCTTTTCCTTGGAACATTGTGTTCTCTTGAGTGGCTTTCCTAGAGAACCAGCTGTTTTGATAGGAGAACCAGCGCACACGGTCATCAACGATGTTCTGATTGTGGTGCCATTGCTGAGGGCCTGGATGCCTGGATGCTCCAGGGGCTAGGCCAAGCCCGTCTGTGCACGGTTCTCTGTAATGCTAGTGGCAGCTCTGTGGGACAGAGGTGGCCACATCTCCATGTGCTGAGGGCCACCAGGCTGGGAAGTGGCACAGCTGGCATTCAGACCCAGGCTGATCTGACTTTAGATTTTCACCATGCAATGCAACGGCTTTGAAAGCCCTAGGAATTAGACAGAAAACGATAGCAAGTGGGATCAAAAGTAGACAGAAGGCATTTTCAATCAGGAGGTGTGTGTGCTCCTGCTGCCTCCAGTGGACCATGGCTTAAACCAGGGGTCTGAGCAATGACTGGTTGCCTTGGGTCAGAAAAGAGTTCCTAGAAGTAGTCTCTGTGAGCTTCGAGGGCTTGTTCTAGGAAGCAGGGCTGCCTGGAGAGCTGAGGGGAGAGAAGGAGGGAGCAGGCAGCATGATTTAAATTCACAAGGCAATTGCCTCCGTAATAGAGTTAGGAGGGAATGTCTATTCCTATGTTTGATAGATGACAAAGCGCAGAGAGGCTGAATGACAAGCAGGTTCAAGGGAAGGAAGAACACTAATGAAAGGCGGGATGAGATGCCTTGAGAGGTAGTGAGTTCCCTGTTTCAGAGGAGCTCACACTACTCAGAAGGATTCTACACAGGTGTCGTCTGCATGAGATGGGAGCTTGGGCTGGTGGCCCGTGGAGTCTCTTCCAGCCTACAGATTCTGTAGCGTCCTTCTGGCTTGTTTTGATTTATTGCATGCTTACTCTGCACCTGGTACTGGTTAGGTACTCTTAGTATTTTCTGCGAACTATTTCATTTCCTTCAGTAAGCATTTATGGTGTTTACTGTGTGCCAGGCACGATTCTAGGAGTTTGAGACATATCCGAGAACAGAACATATTGCCCTCATGGACTTTACATTCTAACTGAGAGAGACAAACAAGGATCTATCCATCCATCCATCCATCCATCCATCCATACTGTGTGTGTATACATATATAGTATGTTAACAGATAAAAGGCACTAGGAAAAAAAATTAGAGCAGGGTAAAGGGGATTGGAAGTACGAGCTGCGGTCATGCTGGCAATGTTGCCATCTTAAATCAGGTGGAGAAGGGAACCACTGAATGGAGAAGATGACATTTGAGCAAAGACTTAAAGGAGATGGGGGGTGAGCCATGCAACAGATAGGGGAAGGAATGTTCCAGGCAGAGGGAGCAGCTAATACAAAGGCCCTGAGGCACATAGGCAGGCATAGTGTGCCTACTGTGTTTGAGGAAGAACAGAGGGGTCAGTGTCCAAGGCAAATTGTGTAGCATGGATAGGTCATTG
Source organism: Neogale vison (assembly GCF_020171115.1). Lineage (NCBI taxonomy): Eukaryota > Metazoa > Chordata > Mammalia > Carnivora > Mustelidae > Neogale > Neogale vison. Next base: position 71,984,930 of record NC_058100.1, read on the forward strand.
TCAGGACTCTGAGTGAAATGGGGACTCAAAGAAATATCTGCAGGGATCTTCCTGTAGGGTCCTATCTGTATGGGTCACGTATCTGTAGGGCCATTCCAGTGCCTAGAGAGTGGGGGGGCTGTTGCTTCATTCAGGGAACTTTCTTTCCATCAATCAGACCCATACCCTGACCACAAGGGGGGATCCGGGGTGGGCAGAGGAGGGGAAGTGGCCTTGGGCTGGGTCATGTGTAAATCCTGGATTAAGGAGCACAGTTGGGCTGGGGCTCCTGGAGCTGAGAGACATCGGCCTGGACATGCTATGGCTGGTGTTGGATGTGGGGGCGAGGTGGCAGGAATGTGACCCCACGGAGACGTTGGCTCAGGGGGGACTCTGTGCCTGCAGAACCAGTCTTCAGTACGGTATCATGTGTCTGAAGAGGCTGAATTATGACCGGAAGGAGCTGGAGAAACGGCGGGAGGAAAGCCAGCACGAGATCAAGGGTAAGCTGGCCAGGCTCCTCGGGCAGCCTTTGGGGCGCAGGGTCCTGCCTCGCTGTTCCCTGCCCTGGGGGAGTGGTGGGGAGAAGAGGCATTCTGTGCCTCAGGGAAGCTCCAAACACTAGAGGGGACCCTCAGCCCCAGTCTGTGCGAAGAGGGAGACGTAGTCCTGCCCAAAGGATGTTGCATCTGGTGGAGAAGAAATAGTCCCTGCTCAGTCAGCCGTAACCCCCCCTACCCCCAGCAATGGCTATCAACTGGACAAACGCAGTGACTCCCCTAGGACAGCGCTAGAAACTGGTATGGGAACGCGCTCATGGAACTTGGTGATCTGGGCGGCAGTGGGCAGAAAAGAGAGGCAAGTTTTAGAAGACTCTTCGAACATGGAAAACTAAGAGGACCGTTCCAGTCTGGGGGCAGGAGAGGGCCCAGGCAAGGGCTCTGGGAGGACAGCCAGGAGCCGGCTGGCCTGGCCTTGAATCCTATGGGCTGGCAGGGATGGAGGGAGGTGGGGCTGGTTCTCTAAGAGAACCAGCCAGGGAAGACGAACGAAAGACAGAAAGCGCGGCAGACTGGCACTCTGTGTCCAGGGAGCCCCAATTCTGTCCCTGGAGGGGGTGTGGCCAAACCTGTTGCCTCTTCCTGGTCCTTTTCTTGTTCTGCCCTCCAGATGTGCTCGTCTGGACCAATGACCAGGTGGTTCACTGGGTCCAGTCCATTGGGCTGCGGGATTACGCAGGAAACCTGCAGGAGAGTGGTGTGCACGGGGCCCTGCTGGCCCTGGACGAGAACTTTGACCACAACACGCTGGCCCTGGTCCTCCAGATCCCCACACAGAACACCCAGGTGGGCATCCTCGTTTCTCAGTCTCAACCTCAGGCTCCCTTCTCTGCCCCACTCTCCGGCTCTCTCCCGCTTCTGCGCATGGGTTTATGGATTTGTTGGGGGATTGTTCTGGGGGGCTGTTTCAGAGGGGAATCATGATGGCCTCAAAACTCCAAGTGGTCCCGGTGCATAACCAAGGCATCTAGGGAGAACCAGTGTCCTTCAGATACAAAGCCCACCCTGCCCAAGCCCTGCCATGGACACCGTGGGCACCCCGCTTCCTCTCCCGACCCCATCTTCGCATTTGACACTCTGCGGCTATCTTTCCCTCACTCTGCTTTTCTGACCTTTTTCTTAGAGGGGGAACTAGTCCTGGGGTCTGAGGGGATCAGAGAGCCCACTGTCTCCTTTGTCTCTTGCCCTGGGGATCTGCTCCTGGGCCCCCAGGCTTGTGAAAGCTAAATATACCAAAGAATACGGCCCAGAGCCTCTCCGTGCCAGGGCTGTGTCTCCCTGTCAACAGCTCAAAAGATGAGATGTCTCCTTAAATTACATTTCATAGTTATTATGGAGCTGCCATCCAAGACTCTATGTAAACTCTCTTGAACCTATTTATATGCTTGGCCTTTCTAACTTCCTGTGGGTGATGGACTTGAGAAGTACTACCTGTTGTGCAAAGTACTTCCTGATTTTATTTGTCCTGAACGTGCCCCACTCGGGGCTCCCAGCAGGGGAAGGGAGGGTGCTGCCTCCTCCTGACTGAAGGGGTTTGAACCAGCCTCACCTTTTGTCATTTCATCGACTTTGATTGTGTTGCCTCGGGCCCAGGCCTTTGTCACTCCAGACGGAGTGGTCTTAATTCTTTTAGGCTTTCCTCATATAGACGCGCCTCTATGCCCTGATCATTTTAGCTGCCCTTGTCTGGACTGTTTGCAGCTGTCAGGCCTCTTGAAATTCAGCCGCCAGAGCCGCGCAAGCTATTCTGGGAGCAGATGCGTGTTAGCTCGTGTGAGGGTGGGCTGTGTTGGCTCGTAGTTCTGGGAGGGGGCGGCGGTGAGTTGGCCTTTTGGGCATATCGGGCGCCATGCAGGGCCCGTGTGTCCCGTAGGCCCTCTGCGGTGACCCCGCCAACCAGTCAGCACGGAGAGCACAGATCCCCTGTTCTCTAAGAAGAGCTGAGGTCCCATGGCCCCTGTGGTTTTTCTGTACGTGCACACTTCCGACCTCCTCGGCTTTCTCGCCTGCTCCCATAGCTTGGGGAGACTTATCCGAAGTTTTTGTCAGCTTCTCCTCCCACTGCCCAGAGGAGCGGTGTCATCCGGGTACTTGGACGTGGACTAAGCTTCTCCCTTCCCGTCCCTTAAGAGAACATTACGTTCTCAAGACTAACAGAGGCTGTCCTTAGGAAGCTCTGTGGTTGCCGTTTTCCACCCAGAAACGAGCTTGTTCTTCTCCTTTGTTGCTCTCCTGTCTCTAAATGCGTCCGGGTTTTGTGGCCAGCAGTGCCTTTGCACAGAGCAGCGGGAGACCTCTCTGGTGCTTGCTGACCTTTCTGGTTTTTCTGACGGGTCCACTTCGCTCAGCTCTTAGAGAAAGTGGCCGCTGACCCGATGTGGAATTCTTCATCAGCAATGGTTAAAAGTATCTAGTGGCAGTTTCTAAAACTTTGTTGTTCCTGGCATTTCCCAAATCTCCTGCTGAGTTGGGCTCTTGGGAGGCCGAGCCCAGGCCTATAGGCACTAGTCAGCCCAAGGGCCACTAATGTCTGTGCCTGAGTAGTCCTCCTGGTTTAAATTTTTGATGTGGAACGTTATGAAATACGTTTCTTTAAATAAACTAAATCCTTATTTTCTGTGATCTACGTGCTTATTGCCCCTCCAGAAAGGGAGGAAGGCATGATTTTCCCATATAGACAGAGTGTGAGGCCACGCTTTCTCTGGTCCCACTTTGTACAAAGTTACAGTTTTCCAGTATGCTCTGTATGAAAGAATCCTAAGGTTTATAGTTTCACTTCCAAGAGCGCGCTGAGGTTTGTGTGAAGGCGCAGTATTAGGGCTCATGGGCTGAATGCACTGGATACTCCATCTCTGCCCTTGGGCCCTAATGGGGGGCAAGATGGCATAGAGGTCATTAACTCTACCCCTTCCATCTCTCCACCTCTAACCCTATGGACTCCAGGCACGCCAGGTGATGGAAAGAGAGTTCAACAATCTGTTGGCCTTGGGCACAGACCGGAAGCTGGATGATGTGAGTACTTGGCTGTGAATTAAGGGACTTTGGGATTTGGGCACTGTTGGTTCATTGGGTTGAAATTCATGAGTTGTGCTCTCCTTGGGCTGATAATTGGTGGGTGGCCTAGGAGAGGAGAGCTGAGGGGATGAGGATGAAGTCAGGGAGTTGGGGGAGAGGTGCACGGCCAGGCCCAGCGGAGTCTCCATGAAACTCCTTGTACAAAAACTAAAGGCTCCTATGTGCTATACTTCATCTAGCATCTTTCAGCTCTGTGCCCCACCGCGCTCCTAACCACACAGGATCGGAAGCTCCCCCAAAGGCCATCTCTTTGGGATCACACCTTTTTCTTCATTTCTCAGACCCCATCTCTCAGTGCCTTTGGTACAGCATGACTCCAGCCTGCTTCTCAGGATTCCCATCCCGTGCTGGATGGTTGTTCGGAGGTCGGCGTTATGCCGAGGTCCTTAAAGAAGCATGTGCTTGCTTGTTCGGCCGTGGGGTTTGACACTCTGGCCCGGACGTTTTTCAGTGCTGCTTCCTCTGCGGTTTCTCTCTTGAGTTACCTTCCAGCCACGTTAAAGTTCTCCTCTCCTGGCCCCCCTGGTCAGTGAAAAGCCAACCTTTTCCCCTGGGTTTCATCAGACCTTTCCCTGAGTTTAGGCTGGCCTGTGTCCAGGGGGCCCTGGGCGTTCTGAGCTGTAATGCTCCCTCCCAGTGGTGATGCCTCGCAGAAGATACCTGTTTCCTAGAGGCAGCCCCCTCCTCAGCCCTCCTTCCCCCTTCTCTCCTCCCCCTCCCTTCCTCCCTACTTACTTTCCCATCACCAGCCTTGCTTGGCTTTGCCTGTCAGGTCGGGCTGGGCTGCCTTGGGTCCAGACAAGTTAAAAAAGAACCCAGATTATTTGTAACGTCTCCATCTTCAATCAGATCTGTTTCTTTCTGTCTTCAAGGTCTGTGTAGTTTCCCTTTCTACATCCTCCTGCCCCACCCAGTGCCTCTGTTTGGACTTTTGGGCCTCTTTTTTGGGACACCTTTAGTGTCCCCTACATATCAATTAGTCTTTCTCAGTTGGGTTTAACAGGGCCACCTTTGTGGACTGGCTGTTCTGCTCCAGTAACTAGGACACACTCAACAATACACAGAATTTGTGGAGGGGTATTTTCTTCACAGAGGCACCTTGACATTTGGAGCCTGTTATTTCCACACACATAATATACATGTGTATGCGTGTGTGTATGTACTCCTGTCAAGGAGATAAATTCCCAGACCCCACCAGCTGCCCCTGCTCCCAGAGATCTTAATTTTGCCAGTGCCCCTGCTGTGTGGACCCTCCTCTCATCCCCCACACACCTAGGATCTTAGCTTTCTTTGATGCTGCTTAGAAAAATGACACCTCTATACCTTAGCATGGGGCTTTCTAATTAGAAAGCTATTTATTCCTTCAGTCCTTATAAAAATATTCTTTGAAGACCTAATCTGGGCCAGGCATTGGCCCAGGCAGAGGGGTATAGTGGTGACAGACATCTCATTTTACACTAACAGTCATCAGTCATCATGGGGGATGGGTTATTACCTCATGGGACTGACGGATGAGGAACTAAGCTCAAAGGAGTAGCTTACCTGCTATCCCAGGCTGATGCGTGGCAGAGCAGGGATGGAACAAAAGTGTATCTGAGTCCTGTTCTCTCCCCTACATCTTGCTGCTTCCTAGAAGCATGCAGAGCTAGCCAGCCTCTCTGGCTTGAGACATTGGGCTCAATATTGAGTAGAAGATGTCATTTTGGCAGCACAGAGGGATTTCTGGGATGCAACTAGGTGTGGGGCTGCAGAGGACTGGTTCTTGCAGGAAGCTCAAAGTCAAGGTAATGGGAAGGAGGTGGGATTTGGTGGTGGCGGGTGCAGGGGAGGTCAGAGATCCAGGGACACTGCTTCCTGGCCAGACATCTAGTACAGCCTCAGCAACCTTGAGCTGTCTCTTGTACTGTTCCTTTGTCTGTTCTGGTTCTCAGTTTCTCCCTCTCAAGCTTCAAGGGTTGCATCCAATTCTCCCCTGACATGGAGAGCAGAATTCCAGGGGACAGAGGAGGGGAGCAGGAGGAGCATCTATTAGGGGACAGGTGATACAGACATAAGTCTTAAGGTTGGCTGAAGGTGGAAATGGGTGGGGGGAGCAGGGACGGAGAGAGAGAGAGAGGGAATGCATTCTGGGCTAGGTTAAGGGGAGGATCATGGAGTGGACAAAAGCAATGAGGAAGGTTCCTGATGAACTCACGGGTGGGATGCCTGCATAGGAAGCCAGCTGCCATCCATTCATTTAACAAATATTTATTGAGGGCCTACTGTTCCCAAGCACTACCTTTGCAACTGGGGATACATTGGTTGGAACAAAAAAGATGATGGTCTCTGTCCCTTGGAACATAGAATTTGAAAGAGGGAGAGCGTTGAGGGAGCAGGGTGGAGGGGAAAGGAGAGGGAGAGCTTATTGCTAGATCATAAGTAAATGGAAAAATGATACTAGGGTGAGTGCTAGGACAGAGGTCCATGTTGCCAAGAAGTGATAGGAGCCTTTGGCTTCTTCAGGGCACAAGCAGCAAACCCCAAAGGCTTGGGGGCTGGGAGGGGCTGTTGAGGCAAGAACTGGTGGGTTAGTGTCCCTTGCTCCTCTGGCAGCTCTTGGCCTGCCCCAGTTCTGACAACAGGGGTTGGTTTGGTGGTGGGGGGGGAGATTAGACATGGCTGCCAAGCAGGGTGGAAGTGGGCTCATCAGGGTGAGCTGGAGAGGCCTGTGTGGAGGAGCCTCCTGTAGGGTTATGGCTCTGGGTGCCCTTTGGCAGACAGAGTTTAGGGACTCAGCTGGCAGAGGGCAGAGGCCCCTGGAGCAGCCTGCCTCTGATGAGCCATTCACCTGATCCATCACTGTCCTAAGGTGATCTCACTGGATTCCACTAGGGCCAGGCAGCCAGACAAAGAGATAAGGCAGAGAACGTCCTTCCTATTTTACAGAAAGGGAAGCTTAGAGAGGTCGCTTAACTCGCCCAGAGACACGGAGCTAGTAAAATGGGTGCACTTCCAGCGCCCGGGGCCCAAGCCAGAGCGGAGGCAGGAGGGTTTGGGTGGGGGCTGGCCGCTGGCTGTTGCCGGTTTCCCACGGGACGGACTAGGCTGAGTGGTGGGGGCGAGGGTTCGTGGGCATCCGCAGCCCGGGTTGAGATGACGGGGCGGGCAGGGAAACAGTTCAACTGCAGGAGGCTGCCCGAGGTGACAGGTCCGACCGCGGGGACCGCACCCCACCTGGAGACGGGGAGCCTCAGAGCCTATTAGGGTCCCTGGGCGTCATCTCCCTCCTCCCGGTCCATCTGACAGACGGAAACCCGGGGTCCAATGGGGGAGGTGAACCTGCCCCCGCCGCCCCCGGGCGGGACGGGCGCGGCAGCCCCAGGAGCGGCCACGGGGGCCCTCCGTGCAGCAGGAGTGACGGCCGCCGCGTGTCGCGTGCAGGGCGAGGACAAGGTGTTCCGGCGCGCGCCGTCCTGGAGGAAGCGCTTCCGGCCGCGGGAGCCGCACGGCGGCCTGCTCGGCGCCTCGGCGGAGACGCTCCCGGCCGCCTTCCGCGTGGCCAGCTTGGGGCCGCTGCAGCCCCCGCCCGCGCCACCGAAGAAGGTCACGCCGGAGGGTGAGTGACGGGCCGCGCGAGGGGCCTGCGGGCGCCGCTGCACTAACGCTGCCGCCGGGCCGGCGGGCGGGCGGGCCCCGCCGAACGCGCACTAACCGCCGCCCTGTGTTCTCCCGTGGCCGCCGACTCCTGCCAGCGGGGACGGCGGGCGCGCCGAGACTGGAGCCCTCCACGGTGCGGACCTACTCCTGCTGACCCCCCCCCTCCCGCCCCGGCCCTCGCGGGGGTGTGCCCGTGGCGCGGGGTAAGTGGGCCGGGCCAGGCCGCACGCCCCCCGCCGCCGCCACCGCTGCCGCTGGACCCCAGCGCGTGCGCGCTGCCCCCCCCCCCCCCCCCGCCTGGCTGCACCCCCCGCTGCACCCCGCTTCCGCCCCTGGTGCTTCTGCAAGCTCGCTGCTCTCGCCTGCATCATTGGCCGGTATGACGCCCCGCTCAGCAAGCAATTCCTTTCTCCCTTTCTCTCTCAGCTCGCTCCCACTATCTCTACGGACACATGCTCTCCGCCTTCCGGGACTAGCCACGGCCCCCAGGGGCAGCGTCCTCCGGCTGAGTGGGCTCAGCCGGCCCTGGCCCGTCCTGCTCGTTCCCCATCTTCTTACAACTCCTGGTCTCGTCCGTGACTTTCCAGCTGCCCTGGACCTCAAAATATACTCCTCCATCCCCTCAGCATCCCACTACCCTGAGTCCCACCGTGTGCCCTTTGTAAGTCTCTTGTGGCTGTGGCTGGGTGTCCCGGTTGTCCATGCTTGGGATTCTGCAGAAGGGACTGGACGACAGCAGGCCAGGGCCGGGTGTGACTTCATCCTCCTTCTTCTGGACCTAGCCTGGTCTGGACTTTGACCTCCACCAGAGACCAGGATGTGGTGCCAGGGGCTAGGGATGGCTTTTCCAAGAAAATGGCACTTCAGACTCTGCCTTGCTCAGGCCGTGGGGCCTTCCCGTCCATGTGCACATCCCAGCTGTCTGACATCTGGTTTTAGTACTCCCAGCATCGCACCTTTCCCCAGCTCATCTCCACCAGGGCTCCTCCTGTCTCCAGGACCTCCTTGGGGGCTGGGAGGGGCTGCAGAAGGCCCCATTCTCTCTCAGGATGGTGAGGCTGGGGAGGAGAAAGGCTAAGGTGATTCCAGGCCTTTGCTTAAGATGAAACCCAGACGTGATTTGAGGTTGAATCTGAGAGAAACGGGCTCCTGAACTTTGAGCCAAGGTTAAGGACGGGGAAACTCTCAGCCCTCCACCCACTGAGAGGTGCAGGTCGGCCACCTGGAGGGAGAGCCAATTGCCTGTGTCAGCCTTAAGCCTCAAAGGCAGGGGGAAGGTGTCCTGTCCTGTCCCAGCCATAAGGTGTAAGGGGGAGTTGCTGCTGGGGCAGGGCTGGTGGGGGGTGGGGTTGTGTAGGGTCTTGGCTCTGAGGCAGAAGAGAGCTACCTGTGCACTGCCTACTCCGTTCCCAGTGTTCCTTCCCATGCTGTCTTCCTCTGCCCCACCTCTTTAGTAATCCAGCCCCTAAGAATATACACGATGGGTGGGTTGAAGAGACATTGAGCTACAAATCGGATTTGGCAAAATGTAGTGTGAAGCTTTCTTCTCCGGATCTCTTGGGAAGAAAATAAAGCTTCCCCTTCCGTGAGTCCTGTCCTAGGACGAGGAAATCCATTGTTGGTATGGAGAGGAAGGCCTCTCCTGACGGAAGACCGTCACTCTCCTGCTTGTCCCTGGATCACCTGCCGCTGGTTCAGGGCACTTTTGGTGTGCAGGGACCACCTCCTCCGGAAATTCCAGAGACACCCCACCCCCTGCACCACCGCCAGCCTCCATCATTTTAATTGCTTTCCTCAGCAGCGTGGTGGCAGCCGGGGCTTGGGGGTACAGGTCCCAGTTTGGTTGGAATGCCATTCCCAAGAAATCCCTCCTCCTTACTCACTTCCTCATCCTGCTAAAATGCCTGGAAGTGTTTGAGACCCAAGTTCAGGGTGAGTTGATGGACCCCCAGTAAGAGGAGGGGAAGAGAAGCTGGAGCCGGTTTCCTGGAGAAGCGCCAGTGCCGAGCTGTCCTACAGGTGACTGAGCAGCTGGTTTGCAACCTGATCGACATGGGTTCTGAGCAGGGGCTCGGCTAGCAGGTGGGATAGTGGGTCTGAGCACCCTGGCCAGAATGAGTGATGGAGCCTGGGGCGATGCCAGGGCTTGGAGCCCTCTGCTGTTTTTCAGTAGAGAAGATGTCCACTCGTGCTGGGGCCGAGTGGGCTTCCGGGTGTGGGCACAGCACCAGCTGCTCTGTTCTCCCTCATTGTTCCTTGCCCTCCCTGCTCGGCAGTCAGCTGCCAGTGGAGCTGGAGGCGTTCTTGAGCAGAAAATGAGTGGGATGGAGGGAAAAGGCCCCAATTCCTGGGTAATGGAGGTTGAGATTATGGGGAACCCCTAGATTCCTAAGATTGGTGGAGGTGGGGACCACCAGGCCATCTGACTCCTGGCAGGGGACTTTTGATGGACCAGCCAAGTGGGAGACTCAGCCCCAGCTTCTCCACACCTTCACCCTGTCATGGTTGCCCAGGTACCTGGGTCTATTCAGGGCATCCTGGGAAGTATTGCAGGGAGGTGAGGGGCAAGAGAACTCGCGCATACAGTGCCGGAAGGCTGTTTTCCTGGTGTCTCTCTTGCCTCACAGTCAGTGTGTTTTCTACTTGAAAAGTTGTTGCCAGTGCCCTGAACGCCCCCCTCACCAGCCTCGTGTATCTCGTCGGTACCCCTCTCAGTACTGTACTGGCTCAGTGCATCAGGAGTGGGTGTGTGGGTGTGGATGAGTGTGAGTGTGCGTGTGTACGTACCAATAAACAACCTGGTTTTAAGACAGCCTACACGTGGCTCTGGTCTTTTTTTTTTTTTTTTCTTTCAACTTAGACCTCAGCAGACCTGTCCAGCTTCCTTCATCGTCCTCAGGGCTGTGCTCCCCTGGGAAGTAAACATCTGAGTTTCAAAGACATCAAGTCAGGAACCTTCTGTTTATTTTCATACCCATGGGACTGCTGGAGAAGCTAATGTTCAGGTTGCTTGTGTCAAGGGAGTTGAGGACAAGGAGTGAGGAGCCCCGATGCTGGGCTTGCACTTCTTCCTCTTCTTCCTCTCCGCTCACACTGTTGAGCTCCGCCCTCCTCCTGGCCTCCAGGGCCACTGTGCCCCTGCTTCGATCCCCGCTGGCTCACGCTGCGGCAGCCCTCACTGCCTGTGGATCAGAGGCCCATCCCCTCCACATGGTATGACGGGCTGCCTGTGACTTGCCTCCAGTATCCCCTCCCTCACCAGTCTGAGTCCACCGAGTTCCAGAACGTCTGACCCCCAACCCCATCACCAGAAGGCAACAAGAATGCCTCTTGCCTTCCTTTGCAGCGATGAACCTTCCAGACCCACGTAGAGCATCACCGGGGAGGCATGGCCTGCTCCTCCCCAGCAGAATTACGTAAGCAACAACCGTTTGCTCGCTGGCACTCTACACCACCATGCTCTGCAGGCTTTCTCCTCGTCCGTTCCCATGGGGGCTGTGAGGAAGCCCCTTGGGTCTGTCTTACCGATCTCGTGATCCCTAGATGGACACACTCGAGTAAATAAATGAATCAATCTTATCTCAGGGGGGTTTTATGAGGATTATTATTAAATAAAGTAAAAGTTACTGGGAACTATTGTGTGCCAGACCCCATTTAAGGATGCTCAACCTATTAGCTCATTTAATTCTGTAGCCCTGTGATGTGTTTATTGGCTATTTTGCAAGACAGGAAATTGTAAGGCTGAGACCACACAGCTGGTCAGAGACAGATGTAGGTTCCAGAACTAGGCTTTCTGACTGCAGTGCCTTGTCCTCACTACAATATATATGTTAAAACTTCCGACTTAAAGCCAGGACTGCCTACCAAATGTTATTTGCTTCTCTCTCTCTCTTTTCTTTGCTTCTGTTTTAAGTGAGCTCAAGCCTCTGTCCCTTGGCTCAGCCTCCTCCTGCTCCCTTTCCCAAACCCACACTCATGTGTCACTTGGTTTCTGTGGTCTTCTTTGGACTGTGTTTCTTCTGCTCACCTAAATTATACTTCAGAGCAGTGTAATACACCGTATCCTTCCCAAGGCTATCACTATTCCAGACACTGATGGCACAGGGTGGCAGAGTCCTTAGGCACAGGGGACAGGATGGGAGCCAGACAAGGCAACCTGTGACCCAGGAAGGGCACACAGAGGAGGGAATATGCTGGCCTAGTGCCTGCAAGTCTCTGGGGGGTCCCCTCCCAACCACTCCATGACCAAAGGTAGAACTGACCAGCCTTGGTGACCAGCTGGCTGCAGGATAAGATCCTAAAGAATCCAGAACAACTTTTTTTGGACTGAAAACTATTTCCCAGTGTTGCCATCCACTGGGATGGGGAAGGTAGAAGGAGCAAGCGTGTGGGGAAATGTAGGTTTAGTTGTAGACACGCTGAACTTTCTGTCAATATTTGTAGAAAAGAAAGAAGATTCTAGGTTTCCATCCTAGAACACTTTCCTTTGCCTTCCTTAGGAATGCTCCAGGCAGAGCGAGAGGCCAAGAGCCTGTGTCTAGTGGTTGCCTGTGGCTGGGGGGTGAGGCACAGCCACTGTTGTTGTGGGGTGGAGATTGGGGGTTCCCACCCACGCCTGGGCTGTGGGTCCTTAGCCAAGACTCCAGCTGAACCTGGAGTCCTTCTTCAGCTCTGGTGTACCACCAGGATCCCAGCTCCAGCCTGGAGTCCAGAAGCCAGGAAGTCAGACAAGTCCAAGGGATAGGACATGTTGGTGATAGGGGGATGGGGCACGTTGGTGATATGGTTTATTCATGAAAGGGACACCTGATTTGAGAGGGCTCCTCTCTCGCCCTCCATTGTCCCCTTCCACCTCCCTCTCCAGCTGGTCCAACCAGCTACTACACCGGCAGCACTGAAGAGGTTTTCCAGTTTGCCAGATAGACGACTGAGAAGTTGGATACCTAAGCAACCCATAGTATTGGAAACAACAGCTAGTCCTGGAAGCATTCTGCAGTTCATGCTAATTAGCTAAACGCTCTGAGAAGTCCCTGTTTACACACAGACAACCAGTACGCCAATTCTTGAGTAATTCTTATCTTTACGTTCTAGAGGATTCCCTGAAGTCCATTATTAGGTAACATTTGATTAACCCGGTTTGATTCATTGCAGGTACTTCCACTGGAGACTGGATTTAAGCTAATTTCCCTAAAGAACTACCACTCATTATTCATTAATTGGAGTCTTATCTGTAATTTAATTGGGAAGGCTAAGCATCTAGCTCAGGAAAGGCCCAGTGCGTTGATGACAGTTGTGTATTCTGTGCAAATAATGGCTGAGGTTGAGCTTCTGTTTGCAAAGTTTGCTGTTCACACCTGTGAGATCCCAGCACCTTGTTGCTCTGGTGGGAGGCTTAAGGACTTAAAGACCAAAGAAGAAATAGGTAGACCATGGTCACCGCTAACAATGGTCGGTAATGTTGACCCTGATGGCCATTGCTGAGGACTGTTCATTTTTATCAGGCTAGGGATATGAGCCTCAGTTTCCAATTGATGTGATAAGTGAAGAAGAATAAGCTTAAAAAAATATATTCAGCTACTCCAGAGCCTGTCAGCTGTGTAGCAGAGACGAGTACACTTGTTCTTGGCTGCTCCTAGGCCCCCAGTGAGAAGAAGGGTGACTGGTGGGATTGTATCCACCTGGGAGCTTGGGAGGCAGCAGGGACAGAGGAAATGAACTTGAGGGAGACCCCCCCCCCCGCCGCCTTGAATGTGGAGTTCAGCATTTTCGGTGGGTAGTGAGGGAGTGAGTGTAGATTCGAGAGCCAAGGTGCTGCACTCAGGCCTGTGGCTTTCCTTGTCTCCAAGGGCAGTGAGTCAGGGGATGCTGAGGGTCCTGCAAATGATGTAGGTATTCCTCTTCGGCCCTTCCAGAGAAGGTAAGACTATACACAGAGACACAAACGCAAGAAGACCCCACAGATGGGGCAAATGAAGCCAGTCTGTGACTCCCAGCAGGCCCAGCTTTGACTGGTTGGAGACAAATGGGCCCCGGGGCTCCCTTCTGCACCCTCACCTTGGTCTGTGAGCCTGCTCTGCCCTTCTCTTCCTTAGGCAGAGCTTCTGGGAGTGGGGGGTTGACATCCCTTTTCAGGAGCAAGTTGAGAGGGCAGATGTGGGGGAGATGGCCCTGCTGAGCCCAGAGCAAGTGCAGAATGGGTCCCAGAGCCTGGGGGGTCAAACTGGGCAAAGCCCATTGTCAGGGACCCCAAAGAATTGAGTGGGGGCTAGAATATATCACGCTCCGAATCCCCAGACTCCTGTAATGTTTCTGAAACTTGTAATTTGCAGTAAATCAGGCAAATTTAGCCTAAAGCAGTTGGAGTTAATAAAATTTTTAGTAGATGCTCATGGTCCATTCAAATTCTAGCTTCTGCTCTTTCCCCAGCTAGTCGTTATGTAATTTCTGTCCAGAATCTCAATTCTCCACCCACCTTCTCCCTTAAGCCTGTAGTTGGAAGATAACATCCCACGAAGAGAACCCCAGCTTCTCTTCCGCTGATTGTTCCTTGTGAGGCACCCCCCCATCCCCCACAGAACCAGCTTCATCCTCTGAGCTGTGGGCAGGGGCCAGGATCCTCTTCAACTTGGAGGGAGGGAAGGGTGTGGCGAGGGGACACGCTGGTTGGCCTGCAGGGAAGTGGCAGTGTCTGACCTCCATCAGGCTGATTTATTCACCTCCCACTTTCTGGGAGGGCTCCTGGTAATGTCACACCAGAGAGGAGGCAGGGATTAGGGAGGGGAAACCCACAAATTCCCTCTCCACAACTCTGCCTGCTGGCTATGGGATGAGCGCTGGGCATAGAGCATGGTCATTAGTTGGAAGGGACGGGACCCCCTGGGCTTGAAGGCGGAGCACATAGACTGTTGCAGTGTCCATGAATAAGGAAGCGTGCCACAGAACACGGCCCAGGCTTTCCTCCAGGCCTTGAGGGGTTTGTGGATCTGGTCTTTGCCCAGCTAGTGCACCACACCCAGCTTCCTTCATAGGGGTAACAGGAGCAGGGCTCCCAGGACTTGGTGACTACAGCAAGACAGTTGCCTCAGTTGCTTTTGAAGCCCCACTAAATCCAGTCCTTAGGAGGCACCTAAGAGGGGCAGGGGCAGGAGGGGCGGGCACGCCCCCATCATCACAGACGCTCTTCTAGCACCCAGTCTTTATTCATTTTTTAAAAAAGAAATCCAAATAAGTTAGCAAAAAAAAAAAAAAAATTACAAAACAAGGTCAAAACCACACGATGCTTAGTTAAGAAAAGAAATCACCCCAAGAGCCCCTGCCCCCCTCCCTGCCTGTCCCTGGCAGCTCGTGCACAGGAGACCTTGGTCAGATGGCAGCTTTACAAACAACACAAAACATAAAACCACTGGAAGGTTCCCAGTATTCACTGCAAAAGCTTGGCCCCCCAGGGACTTGGGAACAGAGGGTTGTTCCTTTCCCTTTCTTCTCTCGATTCAGGGCAGGCCCAGCCCAGCCACTGGCATTGGGAAGAGACAAGAACAGGAGATGCACACAGCTCGTGCTGGCCAGGACACTGTCTCCGGCTCTCAAACCACTTTTCTCAAGGGGGTAGAATTGGCGGCATTATGAACAAAGGGAAGCTCCTGAGTTTGCCCCCTGAGATGGGGCACACATGAGGGGCACTCTGGTCCCCTGCTTCATCTCCCTGGAAACAGGATGCTCCTTGCTGTAGGGGGTCAGCTACAGGAGAGTAGCCGTTCCCTCTCTGGGTGGTGAGTTAACCTTATATGGATGAGGAAGGGGACATTCTGGCATCTGGCAGCCCCGGGGCTGGCTTTCTGGCATCAGGACAGCCTGGCTTAGGAAGCCCGTGCTGCAGGAGCGGTGGCATCTGTGGCCAGTGTGGGGGCTCCCACGGACACCTGGCCTGGCAGACGGTCTCAGTTAGGCATGGTTTCATCCGGGAAGGCCACAGAGACGTCTTCCACTGTGATGCTGTCCACAATGGAGGTGAGCGAGTGCAGGTTGTGGGCATCGGCAGGATCAGCTGTGAGCAGGTGATCTGTACGGAGAAGCAGGGAGGATGTTACCTGGGTGGTGAAGCGGGTGTCGAGATCCAGGACAGGGACTGAGCTCTTTGGGGGTGGCGCAGGTTTTCCCGGACAGATGGGTGAGCAAAACTCAAGAATCCTACTCCCCAGCCCATGCCTTTCCCAGCGCTCCGCGCCCGCTCGTGTGTATCTGTGTGTGTGTGTGTGTGTACACTGAACACATATGCCTCCTCTCTGAACTCCCCTAGTTGGGTTAGAATTTGAAAGCAGCTACTCTGTGGTGGGGCCAGGACGGCGTCTCCTGGGAGACTGGAACTGCCTTTTGCTGGCCCCGTTGTGCAGGACTGACTCAGCGATTCCCAGGGACCCCTGAGGCAGGGACATTCTCCTCTCCATGGAGCAGGTCAGGCCCCAGGCATGGGCTGGGGAGCTGCAGGAGGCCTAGACCGGTCCTTAGCTGGTCAAGATCTCCAGGAGGCCTAGGGCCTTCCGGCCCACCGTTTGGGACCCTGGGTTCAGCCGTTCCCTGGAGACAGCAAGGGAAGAGGGCCGGAGCAGACAGCTGGGCCTAGAGACAGGCTGATGGGGTTGAGCCAAGGTTTGGAGGGTCTCACTTACCCGCTGTGTTGGGGCCAAACTCCAAGGTGCTGCCCCACTCTGGACTGCAGGAGGCGCTGTGGGAGCTGCATTCGCTGGGCACCTGCAAGACAGGGCGAAGGCCCAAGGTCAGAGCACGGGCCATTTTTGGTGATGTCTTTCTGTCCAGTTCCACGGGGTGAAAGCTCCCACTGTGGGGTTGGACAGTGGGCCACAGGCTGGAGCGCTCCAGCCCAGGGCAGCCCCCAGCCTCAGGATCTTCACAGGCAGCAACTTTCATGCTCCTGCCTGACCACAGAGCCCCTGCTTCCAGGCCTTTCCTGGCCTCCATCCTGGCTGGTGAGTCCTGTCCTTACAGGACACCCAGCCTAAAGGGGTCCCAGGTTTTCCTGACCCTAGGATAAGGATGGAGGAAGCAGGTGCGGGTCGGCTGGGTCTCTGGGAGAGACACTGGGTAGTTGTTCTCTCCGCTCAGCCACATACCCAGGATGGCGTAGGGTGGGGGTGCAAAGTGGCCCTCAGCTGTGCCTTTCAGACCCCAACCCCAGGCACTGGGATGAACCCTCGCTCCCACCCAGGCTGACTTTGGACTTGCTTTTAGATCCCCTTCTTCAGTCCTCTGCCACCCCCCTCCACATCTGCTTCTACCCACTGCCTTTAGCCTGGCCGGAAAGGACAAAGGGACACCAGAGGTCAGTTGGACAGCCCCGTTCTGACGAAGGGGGAGGGTCCTGTGGGCCCATAAGATCCCACCTGTCACCTGCTCCTACCCTCTGACTGAGCACCCCCCCAAGGGTCACGAGGCTGTCCAGGGTTTGCTGTGACCCCAGGGCAGCCAGGGTGGGACAGCCACTTACCCCTGGCTGGGGCCCGCCGCCAGCCCGGTAGCGAAGGTCCCGCTCTTCCTGGTGGAGGGAGCTGAGCAGGGCCTGCAGGCGCTCGATGTACTGGATGGCACTGCGCAGGATCTCCACCTTGGGCAGCCGCTGGCTGGGGTTGGGCAAGGTGCTCCTTTTCAGAGCCTCGAACGCCTCGTTCACCTTCTTGAGCCTGCGCTTCTCCCTCAGCGTGGCCGCACGCCGCCGGTCCACAGACACCGACTTCCTCTTACACACCTTGCACGCCCACGGCAGGCACTGGCCCAGGCAGTGCTCGGGGGTCCCCAGCCCCTTGTCCTCGAGGGGCCCTCGCGCCTCGGGGCTCAGGCTGAGCTCGGCCCGCTCGTAGCCCGGCGGCTCGAAGGCCTGGAGGTGGACGGGCAGGTAGTTCTCCCCGTCATAGAAGTGGGGCTCCTGGTAGAAGTAGGGGGAGGTCTCATACAGCTCCATGGGGTCGGAAAAGACTCGTTCCCCAAGCTCCTGCAGCCCCTCACGCCAACTGCTGGGTGCCATTTAAACCCTCCCCGCTGGCATGGAACCAGAGATAAATATAGCCAACGCCGCAGAAACCTGAGCCCCCCCTAAGCTGTTGCTGCACATCAAGACGTTTACAGTGGATTAGATGCGACTCCCCTTCCCTCTCCCCGCAGCCCCACCCCACCCAGCCTCCTGCCCCAGCCTGGGCCGGCTCCTGTACACGGGGAGGGAGGCCTTCGGTGTAATTTGATTAGTTTTCATTTCTCAGCAGCCCCTGTGGGGCAGGGGAGGTGGGGGAGGACACACATTCTCCTCTCATCTGCTCCTTTCAATTACTCCTAGCTGGGCGGCCTGCCTGGTTTCTCCTTGCTAGTCCTGGAGAAGTGCGGTGGGGGTGGGGGAGAGCCGAGGGAAGGGAACAAGGAAGGGCAGGGTTCAGGCTGGAAAGGGCCTGAAGAAGTCAAGGTGTCCGTCCCCCTGCTTCCTGACAGCACCTCAGCCAGCCCCCGTCCGACGGAAGCATGAGACCGCTTTGAATTCAGGGTGTGTATGGGGGCTCCACGTCCAGGGGTAAGAAGGAACCTGGAGAGGAAAATGACTTCAGCTTCTGGCTTTCTAAAGCAGCCTGGACGTCTTGTATCTCATAGGTCTCCAGTAACAGGGAAGTGGAGGCAAGGAGAATTTTTTGATCTTTTTGGCAGGAGTCGGTAGAAGTCTTCCCTTTAACACAGCTGGTCAGGGGCAGAGCATGAGGACTTACAGGCTTACCCCTTGCCACCTTTCCCAGAGGAGCAAGGTCAAGATCTAGGAAACCCTCTGTCTCCTCCCTCTCTCCCTCCAGATCATCTCTCTGCCCTTCTGTGTTGCCTCTTCAACTCTGTTTCCTGCCCCATGGCCAGCCTTTCCTGACTGCTTGGTGTCGGTGGGTGGGAGGGGGAGAAAGCAGAGCCCTCCGGACTCACTTTGAATCTTGTCTCTCCTCGACCACCTGGCGTGGTTCTGCATCTTCTCATCTAAGCCATCAGTTTTACACGTAACATGTAGGTCTCAAATGTCAGGAGGAAGAGGGACTACTCCATCTTTAGGCTTCTCAGTCCGTGGTTACCTCTCAGCAGAGGGTTTGGGGTCTGAGAGGACCAAGCCTCCCAAGACTGTGGGCTGGCCCGAGAGACCAGCAGCGGACAAGCACAATCTTAGGGCTGAAGAGTTACAGGGATGCCCCAGGCAGGGTCTCTGCCCTCTAGGACCTTAGCATTAGTAGACCCTGCTGGTTACCTAGTTCTCGCCAACCTGTGATGTCTGAATCCCCCTCACAGGTGGCCATTGTCCTGCTGTGGCTCACGAGGCAGCCTGTTCCACGGATGTGCAGCTCTGGCCATGGGGAGGCCTTCTGGATTTTGGATTGTGCTGTGATGTGCTCCCTTTTTTATCCTTTGGTCCTGTTTTCTTCTCTAGGAACCAGTGGACTAAGTCTGGTCCCTCCTCCACTTGATATTTGAGATTGATGTTATAAGTTCCAAACGGTGACAAGGACGATAAGAGGTGGAATAATGGTGCTGGGGACTCAGAGAGGACTTCTTAAAGATTTTATTTATTTGACAGACAGACATCACAAGTAGGCAGAGAGGCAGGCAGAGAGAGAGGGGGAAGCAGGCTCTCCACTGAGCAGAGAGCCCGATACGATGCGGGGCTCCATCCCAGGATGCCGGGATCACGACCTGAGCCAAAGGCAGAGGCTTTAACCCACTGAGCCACCCAGGTGCCCCTCAGAGACGACTTCTTAGGGGAGGTGAGCCCTGCATGGGGCTTGAAGGAGCCGGCTTTCCTGCCGCTCACCGTCTATGGTGAGGAGCCGGGAAAATGCTGGTGTCTGTTTGGGGTAGGGAACAGAAATGAGGGGGGTCACAGTGGGGTAATAAAAAAACAAACAAACCCTAAGCATGTTGAGGGAAGCAGTGAGGTCTTCACTGGGTTCTGGTTCTTCCCAATGTGACAGCAGTCGGGGCTGGGGGTGCTTTGGGTTCTAAACCCTGCTTTGACTCTGCTTTGACCAGCTGGGCTGAAGAAGAAGTGCTATTTCTAAAACACATCCCGCCAAGCAAAGAAAAAAGAAAAACCTTGCCTCAGTTTACACCCCAGTCCTATGAGCCCTGAGGAAAGAAGTGATGTGGAAGTTACTATGGAAACCAAAAAATTGCATCCTTTGGTCCTTTTGGGATGCAGTCTGCCTTGTCCCTAAACAGTGTGTTCACATCCTCTAAAAATGGAAGCAGGAAAGCTGGGCTTGTTCTGATTTCCAGGATCTTACTATCTATTTGGCGAGCATGGACACTCAAGTGTGAATGTTAGATTGTAATGTAAGAGCGCTATTTTAATGCAGCAGGAAACATGGGGGCCGTGATCGATCGCAAAGGAGTGGGCTCACCAACTAGCGTTTCAGGAGTTTATGGAAAGTCAAAATCACCAAAGTCTGGTCTCTGTGGAAGGCTTGAGGAGGAGGAGAGTGTTGGGCTGGCTCTTGGAGAACAGGTGGGATTTAGAAGAGAAGAGAGGAGGGGAAGGGAGCTCTGGGTGGAGGGTTTTCATGGCTCTCGGGGTTCTGGTAAGTAGGCGATCCAACGAGTCTGTACAGATGGGAGGGGGCCCAACTGGACATGGGCAGATTCGAAAGCTGAGACAAAGAGACCCCATAGAAAACCATAGCAGTGATCCAGGAGTGAGGTGCTGAAGGTCGGAGCAACCCACTAAGTTGCGGGGAGATAGATTCCACCAGGAGAGGGTGTGGGGATCAGCTGGCAGAGGGATGGTATGCGTGTGCAGGCATATGTGTGAGAGGGGAATGGTCATTGTAGTAATGAACATGGAACGTGGAAACACCCAGTAAGTATCAGTCCCTTTCCTTGCTTTGTCCTCTGCACTCCTGACCTCTCTCCCAGGCTATTGCCCTGGCTGTCACCGCCTCCAGGGGACCAGAAGAGCAGGAGTCGGGGAGGGAAAACCTGGCCCCATCCCAGGTGTGTATCTTATTTACTCACTCACTCTTTCAATCAAGAAATATGTATCGCACACCTTGTGCTGCGTGTTGGGGTCACCGATGTGAATAAGATGTGGTCTTTGTGCCTGCAGCCTAGTCACAGTGGAAAGAGACATGGGTACACGAAGTTCTCTAACCGGAGTGAGCCGAGTTAGCTGGCGGAAGAGTATTTGGAAAAGTGCTATGCTATAATCCAGAGAAAGAGTTTATGAACTCCCCCCCTTTCTCAGCTGAACCCGGTTTCCTAGGGGCCCACTCTGCGTCATTCCCCAGGGCTGGGGCTGCACCTGGGTGGGAGCGGGAAACAGGCTCAGTGGCCACTCCTAGGTTCAGGTGTGAGTTTGGTCTTGTGTGTGTAATGTTTGTCTCTAACCAAAGGTGAGGGCAGGGCTGGAAGGTTAGGGTGGTCTTCTGTGCCTGGGTTTCAGTGAATCCTTGTCTGTAGATGTGTTTGTGTCTGTCTGCCCCGTGTAAGTGGCCTAAGGACCATGTCAGGGCCCAGCTGGGGGGCACAGACCCTCCTAGGACTGAGAAGCTAGGGTGGCCCAGGCATCTCTGACCTCAAAACCCTGGTGGGGGTTCCCACCTTGTTCCTCTTTCATAGCTGAGCTGCGGAGCAGCCGCATCTCGGGGCTCGGCCTTCCTCCCCTGCACACTCACCCACCCCATGCAGGCTGCCCTCTGATGGATGGGAACACATTGGTGCCAAGCACAGAACAGCCTTTGTGCTCCGCCACCAGCGGTGATCCATCACTCTAACCTGACAGCAGGGCGTCGGGCCCTAATCCCCACCCCTGCTGGCTTGGGCACACAGGGCCCCCAGCCCCGACTGTAGCCTCCTCCATCCGACCCGCTCCCTCCAGAAGAAGCCCTTATCCCTGGCTGGGGCTCCAGGGCTAAGCTGTTTGTTCCCCCACCCTGTCTGTCTCAACTCAATTCTATCTATTTGCATGCTGGACTGATCTCATCTGCATGGTAGTGGTTGGGTTTCCAAATGCCCAGAAATCCCCTTCCCCTGCCTCGCGGATCCTTCCTTCCCCCTCTGCTACACTCCTAGTTCTACTCTCTGATTCCCAGCCCCTTCCAGTCCCTGCCGACCTCACAGGTGGGCTGACCTGGGCTGCCATGTTGCTTGGCCAACATCAAAGCAAGTTTTCCATTCTGGAGTCTCAAGTGCCTGGCAATAGAGAAGCAAAAAGAAGAGTCTGGAAAGGGTGGGGGCTTCAGGCTTCTCCAGACAGACCTCATTTTTTGTTTTCTTCGCCTGGGTCTCTGGGTGTTGTGGATGAGAACTGGGTGGGGGTTGGGTGGCAGGAATGTATGACATTTCAAGGACCTAGATGCATGAATGTGGCATACAAATCAGCTTGATTATTTGGGGAGCAGTAGCCTCATGGCAGAGTGAGAACCCATCACAGAATCATAGAACGTCAGAGCGGGGAGGTAGCTGAAGGATTAGCTGGTTCACCTTCTTCCTTCTACATGCTGGGAAACTGAGGCCCAGAAGTGGGATCAGACTTGTCCAAGGGTGCACAGAGCACCAGTATCAGAAGTCTGAAGGGTGTCGGCTCTTGGACGGCCCGATTTTAGGCCTTGGGGCTGAATCCAGATGTCTCCTCTCTCTCCCTGAGGCTGACAGGTAAGGAACATACTTCATGTGAGTACATGATTTCCAGGTGGCAGCCAGAGAGGGGACTGGAGTGGCCCCAGGCTTGGAATGGAAAGTCAGGGAGACGTGGAGAGATGAAGACAGGTGAAGGGAGTGAAAGACACTAGGTTGGGGAGACCAAAGGAAGCCTGGGGGTTTGAGACAGGAGGAGAGGTCTAGAGGCAGATGGGAGCCCCAGCTGAGAGGTGAGGAGCAGGGGGGGCCCTAGGCCTCCGGAGGCCTCACATTGTTTCCATTGAGGACTGAGCATCAGATAACCACTGGGAAATCCGTCCCTGCCTGGAATCTGGAGCTCAGGGCCAGGCTCATTTATCAAGAATCTCTGGCCTTGGGGTGGGGGAAGGTGTGGGCCTGGAGGCGGAAGGGAATGGGTCCCCAGGGACGGGGTGGGGGGGCTGGGGGTGGTGATTGGTGGACACAAAGCACAGAGCTAGGTTTAAAAATAACCACTCCGGGTTTCAGCACAGTGTGTTGCTAGGTGAACCTGGGGGCCTTTGACAATCGGGGTGAGGATTTCTTATGAGTATTCCATGTGCCTGTGTGAACTGGGCCTTCAGCTCCGGATGGAGACAAATACTGTGGGGAAGTTAAGGGCAAGTGGAAGGAGGAACCATGGATAAGGAGGCGGGGCACGTCGCTGCCGGTTCTCCTCTCGGGTTCTCAGTTTCCCTGTTTGTAAATCAAGATGCTGATCTGAATCATCCAAATGGCCCCTTCAGAGGTAACATTCTTTTTCTGACTCAGCCTGTGGGTCTGGAGGAAGTGCTCATAGGGTCAGCGTGGGACTGTTTGGAGAGTGGTTTGAACCGAGCCGGGCCCAGGAGAATGGACTTGTAGGATGAGAGAGGACAGGTTTCCTTGGATTTTTTTGTCCTTTTCCCATCTCCACTTCTACTCCCAAACTCAGTTTCCCTGAAAGGCAACCAGAGGGTTCTCGGGACTCATTTCCGTCTCCCTCGAACTGGCTGGCATGTATCTGTCATACTTGCCCCCAGACTTAGCCCCCCCACCTAGCCCCCTTCCCTTCTAATGCCCTAGTACTCCCCCACATTCTGCCCTCCCTGTGGGGTCAGAGCTGCCCCACCCCCTTCCACTCCATGGACAGCTTCTATTTCTGCCTCTTTGACAAGTTGTGACATATTTGGGAGCAGCTGCTGCCTGGGTGGAGATGCCTTTGCTTTTCTCCTGACTCTGTCTTCTCCTCCCCAATACCTCTCCCAACAGCCACCCCTTCCCAGAATGTGCTGGAAGACCCTCCCTGCATTCCCCTCTGTGGAACTCAGACCTCCAGCTTTTCCTTGGTTTCTGCAGGAGTGGCCCAGCCTCTAGACTGAGACAAAGGGAGCCTTCTGGGATAGAAAGTCAGGTGGCCGGGTGTGGGGGATAGGATCTCTTCTGCCAAGTCCCAAGCTGTGTGGTTTGAGGCAAGTCCCTTTCTTGCCCGGGCTTTATTTTTCTATCTTTAAGATGGAAGTGATGAATTTTGTTTTCCCTGCCAACAGCAAATAGTTTTGCCACCTGTTAACTGCAGAAACTTGGGAACTCTCCCTGTGCCATTGATCCCATTAGCCCTTGTCTTCTCTAAAGATTTTATGTCAATGTGACCTGCAGAGAAAAACGAGTCAATTGAAATGGATTAAGAAATGATAGGGAAGGGGTGCCTGGGAGGCTCAATGGGTTAAAGCCTCTGCCTTCGGCTTGGGTCATGGTCTCAGGATCCTGGTATTGAGCCCCCGCATCGGGCTCTCTGCTCAGCGGGGAGGGGCCTGCTTCCTCCGCTCTCTCTGCCTGCCTCTCTGCCTACTTGTGATCTCTGTCTGTCAAATAAATAAATAAAATCTTTAAAAAAATGATAGGGAAGATAGAGGGGGCACAGGGGTGGCTCAGTCAGTGGAGTGTCTGACTCCTGATTTTGGCTCAGGTCATGATCAGGGTTGTGGGATGGAGCCCCAGGTTGGGCTCCTCACTCAGCGGGGAGTCCGCTTGAAGATTCCCTCCCTTTGCCTCTCCCACTGTGTGTGTGCTTATGTGCTCTCTCTCTCAAATAAGTAAATAAATCTTCTTCTTCTTTTTTTTTTTAAGAAATAATAAGGAGGATAGAATTAGCAGGCAGGGCCATTAAAAGAGCTATTATAAATATGCTCAGTATGTTTAAGGATTTAAAGAGAAACATAAACATAAGAGAGAATTAGAAGATACAAAAAGGAATTACAATTTCACAGGATAAGATTATATATTAGTCTGCTTTTGTTGCCATACTAAAATACCACAGACAGGATGGCTTAAACAGCAGACATTTATTTTCTCACAGTTCTAGAGGCAGAAAGTCTGAGGTCAGGTGCCAGCATGGTTGCGTTCTGGTTAGAACTTTCTTCCAGTTTGCAAATGGCTGCCCTCTTGCTGTGTGCTCACGTGGTCTTTCTTCAGTGCATGTGTGTATATACGGAGAGATATCAAGCCTCCTGGTGTTTCTTCTTATAAGGGTTACTAATCCCATCAGACAATGCACTCACCTTCATGACCTAATTACCGCTCCAAAGCCCCATCTCCAAATACATCACACAAAGGGCTTTGACATTTGAATATCGGGGAGAACACAAACCTTCCATACATTCCATATTAATAGCAGATCAGATGTTGCAGAAAAAAGTTCACTGAATCTGAATACAAAGCAATAGAAATATCCAAAATGAAACACAGAGAAAAATAATATATAAAAAAAGTTACACTGATCCGTGGGACAATATCAAGGAGACTAACATACAGGTAATTAAAGTCCCAGAAAAGGGCAGAAAAATGTTGAAAGAAATAATGGCTATAAATTTTCCAAATTGGATGAAGACTATAAACTCATAAATCAAAATCATTTGTCCCCAAAGCATAAACACAAAGAAATCCACACCAAGACACATCATAATCAAATTTCCAAAAACCAGTGGTAAAGAGAAAATTTTAAAAGCAATCAGAGAAAAAGAGGCACACTATAAATAAGGGAATCAATTTTTTAAAAAGTATTGACTTATCATCAGATACTACAAAGGCCAGAAGATAACAGAACAACATCTTTTTTTTAAAAAAATATTTATTTATTTGACAGAGAGAGAGAGAGAGAGAGAGATATCACAAGTAGGCAGAGAGCAGG
Organism: Neogale vison; assembly: GCF_020171115.1. Taxonomy (NCBI): domain Eukaryota; kingdom Metazoa; phylum Chordata; class Mammalia; order Carnivora; family Mustelidae; genus Neogale; species Neogale vison. The sequence goes on from NC_058100.1 coordinate 72,010,025, forward strand.
CAGAGGGGGAGGGGGAAGCAGGCTCCCATTCTGAGCAGAGAGCCTGATGCGGGGCTCGATCCCAAGACCCTGAGACCATGATCCGAGCCGAAGGCAGAGGCTTTAACCTACTGAGCCACCCAGGTGCCCCCAGAACAACATCTTTAAAGTGCTAAAAGGAAAGAAAAAACTATAAACCAAGTCTTCTATGCCCAATAAAAATATCTCTCAAGAATGAAAGTGAAGTAAAGACTTTTTCAGACAGAGACTAGCTGGCAGAATTTATCACTAGGAGATAGTCACTCTAATAAGGGTTAAAGGGAGTTCTTTAGGCAGAAGGAAGATGATACAAGATGGAAACTTGAATCTTCAGAAAGGAATGAAGAGAATCAGAAGTGCTAAGCATGTGAGTAATATGAAAAGGATGACACTCCACCCCCAAGAAATCTAAAAATTTCTTTAAAAGATAGTTGTCTATTTAAGACAGAAATAGTAACCATGTGCTATAGGATATGTAATGTAAGAATAGAATTATGAGAACAGTAGCACAGAGAATGGGTGGTGGGAAATAGAATTATACTGTTTTAAGGTTTCTACATTATACGTGAAGTAGTATAGTATTATTTGAGGCTAGACTGTGAGAAGTTAAAGATGCATATTGTTAACACTCGAGGAGCTTCTAAAAAATAAATTGTAGACCTATAGCTAATAAACCAATAGTAGAGATACATGGGAATATTAAAAAAATATTCAGTTAATCTAGAAGAAGACAGGAAAAGAGATGAGCTGGAATAGAGAGCAGATGGGACAAATTGAAAACAATTTGCAAGATTTACCCCCAACTATATCTCTAACTGTATTAAATGTATTTAGTAGGACTGGATAAAAAGCAACATCCAGCTATAGGCTATCTATATGAAATTAGCTTAACATGTAAAGACAGATAAGTTGAGAGTAAAATGATGGAAAAATATATACCATGGGAACACTGATCAAGAAATGCTGGGATGCTTGGCTGGCTCAGTCAGTGGAGCGTGTGACCCTTGATTTGGGGGTTGTGAATTGGAGCCCCATGTTGGGTGTAGAGATTACTTAAAGTAAAAAATCTCAAAAAATTGAAAAAGAAATATGGAGTGGCTGTATTAGTATCAGGAAAATCAGATTTCTGACAAGCAACATTGCTAGGGATAATGAGAAACATTACATGATGAAGGGGTCAATAATGCTTCAATAAGACATATTAATTTTTGAATGTCTATGCACCTAATAATAGACCTTCAAAATAGACGAAGCAAAAAATGACAAAACTGAAAGAAATACTAGATAAACCCCAAATTTCAGTTAGAAACTTCATTTTTAAAAACATTTTATTTTTTAAGTAGGCTCCATGTCCATCGTGGAGCCCAGCATGTGGCCCAAACTTACAACTCTGAGATCAAGACCTGAGCTCAAATCAAGCATTGGGTAGTTAATCGATGAGCCACCCAGGTGCCCTCATTAGAGATATCAAAAATCCTTTCTCAGTAATTCACAGAACAAGTAGATAAAATTAATATGGAGATAGAAGACTTTATTCATTCCATCGATTTGCCAACTGACGTTTGTAACAGTAAGTGGCATACGGAACACTGACCAGGGTAGGTCATATGCTGGGCCACTGAAAGTCTCAATAGATTTAAAAATACCACAATAAATAGCATATGCTCTGACTGCAGTGGCTAAATTGGAAACCAATTACAGAAGTTTCTCGAAAATCCCCCAATATTTGGAAATTAAACTTTTAGAGAGCCCATGAGTCATTACTTATTGAGCCCTTTCTGCCAAGTCCTGTGCTGCTAGATAAATTGTGTCTTACTTAATCCTCACAGTAATCCCCATGAGATCATTACTTTTGTCACCATTTTGCCAATGAGGATCCAGAGCCCAGAGAGGGTAGGTAGCTGGTAAATGGTAAAGCCAGGACCAGAAACTGAGATCGTCTCATGCCAAAGCCCAGCTTGCACTCAGTTATGTTGTTCAACAGTCAACTAGTTAGAGACGGGCACCCATTTGAGATGGGTGCCCCAGAGAGCTCTGTGCTGGGAGAGCCCTGTTGGGCCTGGGATGGAGGAGTGTGTGGCTGAGCTGTTGACAGGCTGCTTGCCTCCTCTTCAGCTCCCCATCCCCAGAGTCACCTCCAGGCTCAGTGCTCAAGAACATTCCCTATGGAAAGTTTCACAATGGAGGTTTCTTCGTGCTCTTCCCCACCCAAATTCCTCTCAGTTCTGGTGCTCCCGTCCCCAGCCAGCTCTCTCCATGGCGGGCTCACTGGCCTCGTGCAGATGCTCCATCCAATCTCTTTCCAAGTGCTCTTGATCTTTCTCCTCCAGGGATCCTACTTCTACTGCCCCCATCTTGCTCCCCCAGCCTGGTTCCCCCATCCTGATCTCAGTGAGCCTGCTCTCTGCTTCAGGCTTTTCTGGAACCTTATCCCCGGGTTTTCCGTTCCAAGCAAGCTCTCAGACACTACGCTCCTCAGATAGCTTTCTCAGACCAGACCCACTGTGTCTAGTCGCCTGGAATCCATGGTAATCAAAGTATCCTCAGACTGTCCAGCACTGCTCAGTGGCTTATTTTTTCTTGGTCTTTTACTTGAGAACCCTTGATCCAGACTGCCTGGCTTATAGCCCTGGCATTGTCACTTTTGAGCTTTGTGACCTTATATAAATGACTTGACCTCTCTGTGCCTCTACTTTTTAATTCTTTTAATAAGGATAAAACTAGGACCTTTTCATGGAATTTTTGTATAGATTAAATGGGTTCATATTCATAAAGCACTTGGCACTTAGTGTCTACTCAATTAACTTAGCTTCATTATTTTTATTGAACCTGCCTTCTGTCCTTGTCTCCTCCATCGGACTGGGCGCTACCTGAGAGCAGCAATAGTGTTTTTTTCTATCACTCTATCATCTTGGGAGCCCTCTGGGGAGAGGGGCTCCATCTTCCCTAACGAGCAGGGGACTCCCCAAGGACACAACATGTGTCTCTACCATTAAATAGGAACCGTGTCTGTCTTTGCCTGCCCCTCTGTTCTCAGGACAGGGACGTGAATGTGGCAGGCCTAGGGGAGCTCCCAGGAGGTAAGGATGGTGCATGAAGGGGTCCTGTTGAGGGAACCATGTAGACAGATTCCTACCCAGGGCAGGGTGGCCCCCAGAGAGAGTAGGGCAGCTCTTGGAATGATGTCACAAGATAGCTTCCAAGGGCTACTTCTGTCCTCAGGAAGGGGCCAACCAGGAGTTGTCCCAAGACCTTCTGTCCACGTCCACCACTGAGGTCATCAGCCCTCGGCACAACCTTATTCCTCTCTCTCCATCGGAAGACGGGAGGTGCGGATGGCATGGGGTAAAGAACGGCCTGAGATGACACTGAATCCGGCTTTGCTGCTTGCTAGTTGTGCGACCTTTTATTCATTTAATATCTTGGAAACTGTTTTAATCACAGACGAAATGCTCTTTAGAAAACCTGTTTCTTCGGGCCTGTCATATACTCAATAAATGTTTTTTGAATGAATGAATGAGTATTTGTTCCTTTCTTTGTGGGCAAAGCTCGGGGAGTGGTATAACCAGCTATGCTTCTGGTAAGCTGAATTCTAACATCTGTGGGCTGAACAGGTCATTGAGATGACATTTAGCTCACTCCCAGCCTTTAATCCATGCAAGGCACACACTTAAATGAGCTCCCAAAATGGAACCCTTGGTAATGCATTCCCATGCTTCGGCCATGAGAAAATCCCTTCTAACATCACTTCACCCCCCCCCACCCTTTCAGGGCACATCATAAGCATGTCTTGTCTTTGACTCTTTTCTGTAGCTGAGATAGGAATGTGGTGTTTCACTGGGTTGAGAGTCAGGACATCTGTATTTGATTCCTAGCTCTGCGGCTAACTCCTCCATGGCCTTGAGAAATGGAAGCTGATATTTGCTGCGTCTCTACCTTGTTCTGGCCACAGTGCTAACTGGTCCTAGTACATTACCTCACTCATTCCTCACAAGTATGTGGAGTGAAGACAGAGTCCCCGTTTTACAAAGGGGAAACCTGAGACTCAGAAAAATTAAGGAAGCTGAATCAAATCACACAGCTTATAAATGATGAGTTCCCATCTCTGACTCCAGAGTTTCTTTCCACTGTCCTATGCTGACTTCTCTAGCGACCTCAGTTTCCTGATCTGTCAAACAAGGGGATTGGATTCAGTGTTCTGGAAGGTTCCTTCCAGCTTTGGCATTTTTGTCAGCCTCTGCTCGAGCCCTCTAGAAGGATCTCAAGAAATCGGTGCTTGGCTTCCTGGCTGGGCTGCCCTGCTCTTCTCTGACCTTCTCTTCTGTTTGTCTATCCCCAGGCGCGTCCTCACAATCCTCTTCAGTGAGTTGGTGTGAGACAAGAAACCAAATGTTTCCCTGGAGTTGGGGCAGATACATCTGCTGCGTTCCCCGAATAGTGAGCTGTGGGAACACTGCGTTCTGCCCTTCGGCCCTGGAGTGTTCTTCCTGAGCCATACTGCCTGTCTGCATTCCCCTCTCTGTGGGGGCTTGGGCCAGCCCAAGGCAGGACCCATTTGCTTTTCTTCGTCTGAAAGCAGATGGCCTCCTGGTGGTAGGGGTGGGGTTGGGTGGGTTTGCTTCCCAGGCCCAGGGACTTCTCCTCTGTAGGCTGTTTTCATTCCTAAAGTGCCAAGCCTTGCACCCTCAGACCACTGATGGAGTTCACTGACTCATACGCGCCATGCCCTCACTCCTTCTTGGCTCCCCGACAGTGGTCACAGAGCCCTGATTTCAGGTCTCTAGCCATGGCTCCCCTCAGCCTATGGTTTGCTTTTCTGCATTTATAGCTGGGGAAGTGGAGGCCCTGGGAAGGGGGTCAGGGGCTCAGACTGGGACAGGAACTCATGCACCTGCCCTCCCCCAACTGGCCTGCACTCCCCACCCCCTCTTTCAATAGGGCTGCTTTCCCAACATTGTGTCTGGCTTCCCAAGTCCCCAGTTGCCTCTTTCTCATCTTTCTTGGCTGTAACCAGATTTTTGAAAGAGACTGTTTCCTTTGTTGGCTAGTGAGCACTCACACTTCTTGGCCCAGGGGTGAGGAGCAATGTTTTCTTTTTTTTTTTTTTTAAAGATTTTATTTATTTATTTGACAGACAGAGATCAGAAGTAGGCAGAGAAGCAGGCAGAGGGAGAGGAGGAAGCAGGCTCCCCGCTGAGCAGAGAGCCCAATGCGCTTGATCCCAGGACCCTGGGATCATGACCTGATCCGAAGGCAGAGGCTTTAACCCACTGAGCCACCCAGGCGCCCGGAGGAGCAATGTTTTCTTAAATTCCCCAGCTGCCTTCTCCATCTCGTGTCGCCTGGTGGGCATGGGCTGGTCAGGGAAAGTACCCCGGGCCAGAGCAGGACTGACTCAGGGGGACAATGTGACTGTCATTTCTAGGTCATCATCAACAACTACCTCACCATTTAGGACTTTCCTGTTTACCAGGCACGGTGATAAATGCTTTATACACACAAACTATTTGTCCCTACGATAATTCTCTGAAGTAAGTATTATTACCTCAATTTTCAGACAGGAGTCATGGTTAAGATATTTGTTAACAGTACTGATAGAAGGTGGAGGCAGGATTAGAACCCAGCCTGGCCGACTCCAGATTTGGTGGACGGTCTCCTCCATGAATGTCTACTACCTCAGACTCCAGCCTTCGGTGACCGTGGTGAGCAACTCTCCTTTACAGTGGGTATACAGTAGGCATTCGGCAAGTGCACGTGTAGACGCTCACTACATACTTATTGATTAGCTGAGCTAAACAATGGAGCCCCCGTCATCAAAGCAAGTCCCTTCTTCAGCACAGACTGAGGGTTTGGGCCATTTTTCCTTCTCTGGGCTGACCTGAATGTCAGAGACTTCACACTCTGTGACCTGGGGTGGGTTCCTGGCTCTTTGGGTGCCGGTGGGAAAAGTGGGAAAAGTGAAGATGTCGTGCAGAGGGGCAGAGAATTGTAAACAGGTTGAGACAGCAGGCCGGACGCGTTGACCTTCAAAAGGGCTGCTGCAGAAATGGTGAGCTGCTTCGAGCTGCCTGGGGATTTGCTTATTCTGAGACAGACAGCCTCGCTCCTAGAGTCATGAATTTAGGAATACGCCATCCACCCATTGGCGGGCACACCTGGCACCAGTGCCTGCAGCCCTGGGAGTGGGTGTTGGCATGATCGGCGATGCTCATGGTGCCTCGTTCCCTGCCACATGGAGCCGATGGAGACAAGCCTCCTGACTTTTCTTCCTTTTGCTTTGCTCTTGTTGGCTGTCCTCGGCAGAGTTGGTTCTTGGCCATGGAGGTTGGTAGCCAGAAGCTTGACTTCTCACCTCTGACCACCCTAACCCTCCCCCTCCCCCACACTTGCTAACTCCAGTGAAACCATAGCTGCATAGATGTTCAGAGCTGGGAAGGATCTCAGACCAACTGTCTCATTTTAAAGAGGAAAAACTGAGAAGTAGAGAGGAGGAAGTGACTTGCCTAAGGGGACAGATGGCAGAGTGGGGTAAGCCATATTGGACTTCAGCAGCCTGCCTGCCTTGTCTTCCAGAGCCAGGAAACTTTCACTTAGTCTACATGTAAAGTCTTCTATGTCTAATCACGCTGCCTCCAGTTGAGTGATCACCTGGGTGTACCTACACACCATGCACGCATGCGTGTACACACACGTGTACACACACATCGTTCAGAGCCCCCCATCGGTACCTCCCCCGGCTCTGGCAGCTCACTGTCCCCTTCCACCCTCACCAAAGCTCCTGGTCCAGATTTCTATCCCTTGTGGTCTTGCCTTTTCAGGTGGCTAAGGGCTGATGTGACCGTGGAAGGTATCCAGACCCTTGACCTTTCTTCCCTCCTGCACAAGCCAGGATGCCAGACAGAGAGCTTCATCGCTCAGAGTCGCGAAGCCTTAGGTTTGTTACTTACCGTCACTGAGCCTCAGCTTTCTCATTTGGAAAATGGGCATAATAACACACTTAGCTTGGTGCCTGGCACCCAGTCGGCTGATAATGCGTTAGTTACCATTTATTATTGTTAGTGGGACCATCATTATTCTGTGCTTTTCTGGGGGATTTTCCACCTAGCTGGGAGAAGGGGCTGGGGTTCCATAAACTTCTTGATGGTACCGCTTTCTCCCCGTCACACACACACACACACACACACACACGACTAGCATTCTAGGAGTTTAGGAGTCCTTGGGGAGGTTTCAGTCCCTACCCTGGCCCCAACCATTGTCAAACAAGCCGGTGGCATTTCACGGATCTCAGCTCTGCCTGTTGCGAGTTATAAATAACCCCCAGCCATCTGTTCTCTGAAACCCCAATACTGAGCCCAAAAGCAGAAGCTTCCTAGATCCCTGTCTCCATCCTTACCCATCTTCTTCTGTTTCTGGCAGGATTTTTATTTTTTCTGCTTTAGAATTTGAAACTCTTCCCAAGCCTGCGTGTGGACTCTCCATCATCGCAGATGTCGAGGAACTCTCTGGGGAATGGTTCTTTTGGAAGGAAATGCCCATTTAAAGAAATTGCACAGAAGCACTGTGCTCCCTCTCTTAACCCACGGCCCGGCAGGGTCAGCAGCTACACGGCGGATGGAACGTGCACAGAAAACCTGCCAGCCTGTGGGGTACGTGTCCTCACCACCCCACAGCAGATTGGCTCGGGAGCACTAGCTCTCAGAGTCCTCAGAGCTAAGCAAACCCTTAACCTTGTTGGGGTGATAAGTTGAGAATCCCCGGGCCCTTTCTTTGTTCTCATTCCTGCTCCTAAAACACATAGGAGTCCTGTGTGCCTCGGCCCCTCTCAGCCTGCAATGATTAGGTATCATATATATGACCCAAATAGAACAACTGGCTGATCTGGGTGGCTATATGTTATGGACCGAATGTTCGTGTGTCCTCCCAAATTCAGATGGAGTCTTTGGGAAATAATTAGGGTTGGATGAGGTCATGAGGGTGGAGCCCTCATAATGGGATTAGAGCCTTTTAAGAAGACGCAGCAGAGCGCTGACAGCAGAGAGCTTGCCCTCTCTCCGTTTGTACCCACTGAGGAGAGGCCGTGGGAGCAGGGTGCGAAGGCGGCTGTCTGCCAGCCAGGAAGGAGGCCCTCACCAGACCCTGACCATGGCGGCACTCTGACCTTGGATTCCCAGCCTCCAGAACAGTGAGACAATAAATTTCTCTTGCATAAGCCCTCCTGTCTGTGGTATTTTATTATGGCAGCCTGAGCTGACTGAGGTACTCCATAAACACTCCCTCTTCTCAGGAAGAGCATTTCGGCAGACTTTCCTGTTTAGGAGATGACGTCAGCGACTATGGTCTGCTTCTTAGCTGAACCCTGGGTTGGGGGCAGCCATGTTTCTCCCACCACAAGCCAGTTGCTCAGAAATCCATAAGGATGTGAGATATGTAAAGTGTTAAATGTATCAAATTTTACCAAATAGAAAGTAATATTTATAAGTTATGATGTATAACAATAAAAACTCAACAAACACTCATAGTCCTGCAGTCTATTTGAAGGAACAGGATGTGACAGCATTGCCTCTGAATGGCTCCCTCAACTTATCCATCCCCTCCCCGTGGAGCTGAAGGAACCCTCATCATTAATTCTGTGCTTATGATTTCCTTGCTTTTCCTCACCATTTTATCACATTTCTGCCCCCAAATGAGATATGACTTGATTTCATACGTTTGTGAATATTTTATCACAGGAATCAAAGGACACATCTTCTCTGGAGACTGGCTTCTTTCATCTGTGGTGCGTTGCATGGCCCTTCACTTTTCCTTTCATTATAGTGCAGGATTCCATTGCGTGAATATACCACAACTTCTCAATTCTATGGCTGATGGAAAGGGATCCCCCCTCCCAGTTTGGGAGTACTGGATAGTACACTGCCACAGGTGTTCTGCGTGGAAGGGCAGCTCTAGGGTACACACAGAGCAGTGACATTATTGCCTCACAGAGTAAAGACATCCTAACTCCGTTAGCTATGTAAAATCTGTTTCCTAAGGTGACTGCACCCATTTACACTTCCACTAACAGTGATACTGTCAAACTTAAAATTTGTTTATTGGGAGGGATTAAAATGGTATCTCTTGGGGCGTCTGGGTGGCTCAGTCAGTTCAGTGTCTGCCTTGGGCTCAGGTCATGATCCTAGAGTCCCAGGATTGGCTCCGCTCAGTGGGCAGTCTGCTTACCCCTTCTCCTGCTGCCCTTCCACCCACCCCCCACCCCGCTTATACTGTCTCTCTCTTTCTCTCAAATAAATAAATAAAATCTTTTAAAAAAATAAAATGCCATCTCTTGTGGTTAACATTTGCATATCCCTGGTGACTAATAAGGTTGAATATTTTTTCAGATATTTACTGGTCATTTATGTTTCTTCATTTGTGAAATTCCTGTTCAAGTATTTGCCCATTTTTCTATGAGATTGTTTATCATTTTCTTATTGATTGTAGAGTTCCTCATATTCTTCTTCTATTTTTTTTAGGCAGGCTCCATGCCCATCACAGAGCCCAACGTGGGGCTTGAACTCACAACCCCCAAGATTGAGACCTGAGCGGAGTTCAAGAGTCAGACACTGAGCCAAAGGAACCACCTAGGTATCCCTCATATTCTTGATGGTAGTCATTTGTCAGAGAGAAGTATGACAGATAACGTCTTCCACTCTGGTTTCCTTTTCAGTCTTAAGATGTCCTGCTTCTTTTCCTTTAAAGTTAAGCATTTTTGTTCCTGCCTAGGAACTCTGTGCCTAGGAGAAGGTCAAGAAGATAACTTTTTCTGTTTTCTTCCAGAAGTGGTTTTTTTTTTTTTTTTTACCTTTCACATCTGGGTCTCTATGTCTGAACTGAGTTTTGTATACAGTGTGAGGCTGTTGGTGTCCCCAGTGACAAAAGCTGCTGGTGTCCCCACAGAGCAGGCCACCAGGGACCTTGATGGCACTACCATGTGATTGCTTCTTTATTCCTGGCCATCTTCAGACATTCAGGTAAGGCAGTGTCCCTAGCAGTCTTTCTTTGTGGGTATTTTCTGTTTTTGCTCTGTGGTATTGCTGCAGGTTCTTAAATGGACGATTGAGCCCTCCGGGGGCTATTTTTGTTAGTGGGTAACTGTCTGTTGTTTTTTGTGGGGGAACAAAGCCTGATGTCCCCTACTCTGCCATCCTGCTGATGTCACTCCAAAGTTGTTTGCAGTTGATAAATTCTAAATCTGCAATTATTTCTTTTTAGCACTTTAAAGGTTTACTCCATTGTCTCCTGGCTGTCATTGTTTCTGTTGAGGAGTTTGCTAACTGTATGAGGTCTTTTGCAACAATGTGTCTTTATTTTGCCTATTTTTTTTTAAAGATTTTATTTATTTATTTGTCATATAGAGAGAAGCGAGAGCAAGCATAGGCAGACAGAGAGGCAGGCAGAGGCAGAGGGAGAAGCAGGCTCCCTGCCAAGCAAGGAGCCCGATGTGGGACTCGATCCCAGGACGCTAGGATCATGACCTGAACCGAAGGCAGCTGCTTAACCAACTGAGCCACCCAGGCGTCCCTTTATTTTGCCTATTTTTTAAGACTTTCTCTTTGTTTTTGTTTCCTCCAATTTTACTATGATGTATTTTTTTTTCTTTTTCTTCAGGGGAGGGGTATGGATATTCTTAGACTATGGATCTATTGTTGTTGTTGTTGTTTTCTTCATTTCTCTTTCTCCCCTGTGTGTGTGTGTGTGTGTGTGTGTTTTATTCAAGTATAGTTAACATACAGTGTTATATTAGTTTCAGGTGGACAATATAGTGATTCGACAATTCTATATATTACACTGCTCTCCTCACTGCAAGTGTGCTCTTAATCCCCTTCACCTATTTCACCCATCCCCCCACCCATTTTGGAATGTTCTAGGATTTGACATACTTATATTTATTTATTTATTTTTAAGATGTTAAAAAATTTATTTGGCTGGGGGAGGGGAGAGAGACAGAGAGAAAGAGCATGAGCAGGGGGGAGGAGCAGAGGGAGAGGGACAAGCAGACTGCTGAGCACGGAGCCTGATTCGGGGCTCGATCTCAAGACCTTAAGATTATTACCTGAGCCGAAGGCAGATGCTTAATTGACTGAGCCACCCAGGCACCCCAGATTGCTTATATTTAAAGTATCTCTTCAAATACTGCATCTATCCTATCTTTCTTTTCTTCTGGAGCACCAATTACACATATGTCGGGATTTTAACTATATACTATATGTCTTACACATTTTTCTGCCTTTTTGGGAGAGTGATTTTAATTTTCATCTGATTTTTTTCCCATTGATTCATCTTCCAGTTTACCAGTCCTTTCTTTTGCTTTGTTTAATCTGCTATTAGACCCATCAAATGAATTATTTGTTGTTCATTATGTTATTCTATTTTTCAGTCCTAGGATCTCTTCAAGAGAAGAGAATCATTCAAGATTCGATTCCTCTGTTGAAATATACTATCCTTTAATGTATTTCCTTGAATACATTAATCATAGTTATTTTAAAGCCTGTAGCTGATAAATAATAAATCTGAATCACCTATGGGTCTGAGTTTTTTTCTTGGGGATAAGGGTCTTTTTTTTCCCTTTTGGCTTTCAATCTCTTGTGTTGCCAATTTTTGATTGATTGCTAGATATTGTTTTTGATAAACTGTAGAAGATCTAGATGATGCTAACTTCCTCCAGATAAGGATTTAATTTTCTTCTGGCAGGCATATAGATGATGATCAAATTAACTTGATTCAATTGAGACTTGTCTGTTTCCATGTTACCCTTACTTCGAGGATCTAGTTCTTCCAGTGGCTAAATTGAAAGCCTGGGGCCCTGAACTCTAATTTGTCTCTCCTGAACCATAGCATTGCCAACATTTCTACTTGGTTTCTTGAAGCATTGCCTTACATATACACAATTTAGGCAAATTACTTGATGGAAAATTGTCTTTAGAATGTTGTGATCAGTTGAGTACATTTCCCTTTTCTTTGGATCTTGGCCCTTCATCCAAGATGGCTGCCATGGCTTCATGCCTTTAAGCTTTTTTATCTAGCTTTTAAAGTTCTCAGTGTGAGGGCCAATCTGATGCCCGTTACGTTTTTATTTTTTTAATTTTTATTATTTTTAAAAAAGATTTTATTTATTTGACAGAGATCACAAGTAGGCAGAGAGGCAAGTTTTCCCTTTTTGTTGTATTTCTAGAAAAGTTTTTTTTTGAGATAGGGATTATTTATTTCTTGAATTTTGGAGAAAACTATTGACTCAATTTCCTTATTGATAAGACTATTCAGATTTTTTCCCTTGGGTTAGTTTTGGTTAAGTTATATTTTCCTAGAAATTTTTCCATTTTGCCTCGAGTTCCAAAATTTTGCACGTAAAATTTTTCTTAATATCATCTATCTTTTAAAAATCCTTGTAGCTTATGTAATTTTGTCCCCCTTTTTATTCTTCATTTTTTTCTGTCTTCTCTCCTCTTTTTCACATGATCATTCTTGCCAGAATTTTATCAATTTTATTAGGCTTTTCAGAAAAGCTCACTTTTGGCATTATTGACTCTCTCTATTTTCTATTTCATTAGTCCTGGTTCTTATTTTTAATTGTTTTATTCCTTCTACTTTCTTTGAGTTTAATCTGTTGTCCTTTATTAAATTTCTGAAGTTGAATGGTTAACATGTTAATTTTTAATCTTTTTCTTTAAAGGTTTGTTTATTTATTTATTTTAGAGAGAGAGAATGAGAGAATGGGGGAGAGGCAGATGGGGAGAGAAACTTAAGCAGAGTCTGCACTGAGCATGGAACCTAATGCGGGGCTCCATCTCATGAACCCGAGATCACCACCTGAGCTGAAACCGAGCTGGATGCTTAACTGACTGAGCCACCCTGGTGCCCCGCATTTTTAATCTTTTTATTTTCTAATATAAGCATTTGAGATTATGGTTTACTTCTAAAGTACCAGTTTAATTGCATTTAACAAATTTGACATGTAGTGTTTTTGTTTTTAAGCTTTCGTAAATATTTTAATGTCTATTATAATTTACTCTTTAACCTATGAATTATTATATGTTTTTATAGCTCTTTCATGGATGATATTTTCACTAAGAATAATAATTCTAGGTTGAGAGGTTTTTTTTTAGTATATTAATGATAGAACTCTACTGTCTTCTGGCTTTCACTATAGATGAAAAAAGCAGTCAGTATAATTGTCCTTTACTTGAAGGTTATATCTTTTCTCTCCAACTGCTTTTACTATCTTTTCATTCTTTTGAATTAAAAAAATTGAGGCATTCTGAAAATTTCACTGTGATGTGGTCTAGATGTGGATTACCTTTTATTTATACTGCTTGTGACTAGCTGGGCTTCCCAATTTAGTGGGCGGTTATCAGTTATCTATTCTTCAGTCCTAAGAAAATGTCAGCTATTTAATTTCAAATACTAAGTCACTCCTTCTTTCTCTCATGTCTTCCAGGATTCCAACTTAATTTTTCTGTCGAACTTTCCATCTCTTGTGAATCTGACCTGCATTCTGGATAATTTCTTCAGATCTGTCTTACAGTACAATAATTCTCACTTCAGCTTTGTCTAATTTGCTGTTAAACCTGCCACTTCATTTTTAAAACTTTTTTTTTAATTGGGAAAATGCAACACAATTCAGAAAAGTGTGAAAAATATAAACACACATCTTAGCCATTAATTCTGATATAAATTCCAAGTAATAGCCCTAAAAATAGAACATGATCAAGAGTCCAGAAGCCCCTTGTGTGTCCTTTCATGATTTCTAACTCCTACCTCCATAAGAGGTAACCACCACTCTGACTTCAATGTAATTAATGTCTTTGCTTCTCTTTATAGTTTTAGCAGCTCTGTCCATTTTTGTCTGTTCTCTTTAATAATTTGTATATATTTGGAGTCTTGCTTCTTTTATTCAACATGCTCTTTGAAAGTTAATCCATGTTTGTACCAGTGGTTCATTTACTTTCACTGCTGTGAGGTAGTCTATTATATGACTATATTATGCATTTTCATTCTATTTTGTTGAGTTAGTTCTTCCCCCTTGTTGAGGAGGAACCCCTTTCAACAATGCTGCTATGAACATTGGTGTATGTATTTGTATATATGTACACCACTGTATATGTATGTTGGAGTGCATGTGCTGTTTCCCTAGGCTATATACTAGGAATGAACTTGTTGGGTCACAGATTACGTCTATCTTTAATTTTGCTAGATAATTCAAACCTGGTTGTGCCACTAATTTTTAAATTTCAGTTGTTTTACTTCATTCATTTTGAGATTTTTTTTTTTTTTGGTTCTTCTCCAAATCTGCTTGACAATATACTCCCTTGCTTTTTAATCATATGTTAAATGTCTTCAAGTCTGCACATTTACTTACTGAATGTACTATTTTTTTTTAAAGATTTTATTCATTCATTTGACAGAGAGAGACCACAAGTAGGCAGAGAGGCAGGTTGAGAGAGAGAGAGAGGGAAGCAGGCTCCCTGTTGAGCAGAGAGCCTGATGTGGGGCTCGATCCCAGGATCCTGGGATCATGACCTGAACCAAAGGCAGAGACTTTAACCCACTGAGCCACCCAGGCGCCCCTGAATGTACTATTTTTGATCATTCCAAAATAAAAACTTTGCAGGTTTGATTCTGCTGTCTCAGGGCTTCTTGACCTTGGCACTGTTGTATTATGAGCTAGGCAAGTCTTCATTGTGGGAAGCTGTCCTGGGCATCGCAGGATGTTTAACAGCATCCCTGGTCTCTACACGCTAGATCGTGTAACTCACATTTCTTCCTTTCCAGTTGTGACAACCAAAAATATCCCCTGCAGGGCAAAATTACCCGGGACTGTGAACCACTATGCTTTCTAATTTTTTTTTTTCTTCTGGGACCTCACTCATGGGGTCTTGTTTCCTTGTGTTTTATGATTTGTTTTTTTTTTTTTTTTTTTTTACCATAAGCTCATGTTGCTTAGGGCTATGGCTGTGGAAATTCTCTAATGCCTGGGTTGAAAGTGTTTTCCTCCCAGACTGTTTCTCATTTCCAACTGCCAAGCACCTGAGGGCACTGGCAGCTCAGGATCCCCCAAAAAGTAAATTCTTAACTGTGATTATTTGGGCTACCTAGATAGTGTGAATTTGGGCAGCAACTCTGCTCAGTGGCTAGCTGGTAGTTGCTAATTCTCAAGAGAGATGTTTTTTTGCCTTCTATTCAGTGCAAGTAGGTAGAGCATGGCTTAATTTTTAATTTGCCCTTATAATAAGCTGTGCTTTGGGCTCTAGGTTTATAGGTTTATGCTGGGAGTGCAGCCCCCTCATTAGACTCCTCACCTTGGACAAGCCCTCCAGTGCGCTGTGAGTTTGTGAAAGTTGAAGCTCATTGTTAATGCTGACGTCAGTGTGAGGTTCTCGCTGGCTTCTGCTTTCATGGCTTGAGGCTTCCAAATTCATCTTTCATTCTCTTCCAGTCAATTCATGCATTTTAAAAGTGGTGTTTTTATTTGTTGGTTTGGTTTGTTTTGCTTTAAGAAAAAGCCCCAAGTCAATACGGCTTTCAACGCATTTTTAAAATACCACAAATAAGTTTGAAAAGTTGTCTGCCATTTTGCTGTTTCTGTAGCTGGACGACCTGGATCTCATTCATGAGCCTGCTCAGAAATATAGATACCATCCCGAAACGTTCTGATATCCTTGTTTTAATTGTTGTAGCTTGCTGAACCAAAATAGCTGAGTTTGACACAAGTTCAATGTCATTTCCTTCAAGAATTAACTCAGATTTCTGGGCTTGAGATACTGAACAAGCAACACCTGGCCTCATCCAAACCCTGTGGATCTATTTGTCACCCAAGAAATTTCAGATTTTAACCAGGGAACCATTCTCCCGAGTAACGACGTTGATGGGGAAGTGAGCATACCCAGACCTCAGCTTGTAATGGAAGCCCAGTGTAAGGCCCTTGATCGTGTTCCATACATGACTACGGAGAGTGTGGATGGTAGCCAGTTCTTTTCTAGGTCCCACCATTTGGAGGACGAAGCCTCTTCTTTTTCTTTCCAGGGAGACTGCGTTCTACAGTGATGTGATTGAAGACTCTTTGCAGGGCTCCTCTGGGGCCCATCAGAGTAACAGCACATCAGAGTGATGTCAACATGTTCTGGAACGTCTAAGGCTGAGAAAGGTCTTCATTCTCACAGTCGATGAGGCAGAGTCAAAAGAGGTTTTCAGTGGTTTTATCTGGTATTTTTAGTTGCCTTTAGTGAGACGATCAATCAGTAAACTCCTCTGCTATATTTGGGCTCCTCTGAAGCCCACCACTTTTAAAAAATTAATACCAATAGTGAAGACTGCTGAACAAATGTATGGATTTTTAACAGCCACACAAAAGCAGTACAAAACCGAATTAACATAGTTGATACATGAGTGCACTCCTGTGCACCTGTCCTAGATGTGGGTCAGTTTGGAGAATATCAGTGAAGTCCATGCGGACAGGTGTTTAATAAAGGGAGCTGTGGAATGTCCTTCAGTCAGGTATGTGTCAGCATAGACCCTGGGTATACATCGCTAGTGACTGTTCTCAGGGTTAGTCTCAGTTGTTTTATGGAAAGAAGGAAATGGACCCAAACATCACCTAGAGTTAGACCACACAACAGATGCATTATTCATTGCCTTCTTAAATTCTAGGAAGACTAAGTCCTCTTGATGGGCATAGTTGACTTTCAGCGTAGAAGTTCCCTGGAGATGAAGCCCCATTGGTAAGGCTGATGCTCCATGGTTCGGATCCATCCTCAGGTTTATGAAAAGTGGCCAAGAGCACTTAGGGCAGATTGCCAGGATCAGAGTCCAAGCGCCCCCACTTAAAAGGTTTTGCTTCTCAACTTCTCTGGGTCTCTGTTTTACTACCAGGAAGTGAGACTAATACTAGAAACTACCCCACAGATTTGTTGTACAGCGTGTATGAATAAGTGCACATAAGACACCAAGAATAGTGCTGGGAATATATAAACACTCAGTAGATGTTAACTTTAAAAATCTAAAACAACAAAACAAAACAAAACAAAAACCCCAAAACCAGAAACTTGGAGCAAAACTCATACTTAGCAAAATCCAAGAGTTTCTCCTAAAAGGTGATGTCACACCCATCAGAGAGCGTTGCGTTTCTTTACCATTGGTAGTTTCACTGCACTCAGAGTAGTCAAGCAATAAGAAAGGAAAGCAGATGCCAGTGGTCAGTCACTTAGTCTGTGGGTCCAGCTGAAGTTCCGCACGAGCATCTCCTCCATCTAATGCATCAGCAGTGTTTTACTTTCAAGATGGGAGTGTTTACAAGTCTTGTCACATCACTGAGACGTGAGCCGCCTGATGTCTGATGAGTTAGTTGGGTCCTTCAAAGCCTTTTAATTCTCTGTGGCGGGAAAGCAGTTCAATAAATCATTCCGACAACTTTCCATGATGTCATCACTCAATAGCATCAACATAAACAATGTTTCCATACTCCGTTTTATCTTCTTCCAAATTTCCAATAAACCAGCAAAAGCCCACAAAGGAAGAAAATTCAGTTTTGGTGACTTGCTCTGTGGAGTCATGTAATGAATGTGATTTTTGCCAAGTGCACGGTCCATACTCAAAAAAAAATGATGTCATGCCAACTCCTGCCAATGGGACTAAACTGCTGAGACCCTTCTGCAGCCATCTTTGCTTTTGTCTGTGGGAGTCCTGTCCATCTGCAGTGAGCTCTGTTGCATGCTTATAGCCACACTCTTTTTAACAACCTCTTCTTGGGAGGTTGAGGTCTGGTTTTGTCAGAAGTCTCTGGTGGACTGCCTTTTGGGACCAGGGGGCCAAAGTGTTTCCCTGGTCTCATGGAGAGCCGGGCCTGATAAGTGTGGGTCTTGCTTTGAGTTTCTGCACTTTTTGCTTGTTTTCTTTAAGTTAGCATTTGTTGGGCACTTACTCTGTGCCAGGGAGCTATTCTAGGTGCTTTCCATTGGATTCATTCAATTGGGAAGGCAATAGGAAGCCTAAGCCACATTTGGTTCTTCTCAGTGGGGTAGGGGCAAAGCAAGAGAGGTCCAAGTCACAACCATCGTCTTCCTGCAGGCACACCTTTGCCTGGCACTTCCTGAAGGCCCGACTGTCCACCCAGTATCTCAGGCAGGGACCTAGAAGGACCTCCCTTCCTTCCCACATCCCATATGCTCTTGGCCCCTCATGGTCTCTCCCTCACTGGCTTACCTCTATTACAGCACTTTTCACATTGATCTGGAACCATCTATCTCCCTGTCCATCTTCCCGTCTGAGGACAGAGATTGTTCCATCTCTGAATGCTTGATGCCATAGCAGACCCTCAAAATATGTTCATTGCATAAACAAATAATACTCTATCATCTCTACATAAGAATTTCTCAGGTTAACCATTCTGTCCCCATCCTATTAACCATCCCAGTTGAGGGTCCTGCTCTTTCCCATCAGAACTCTTCAAGTAACCTCCCAACTGATGGTTCTTCTCTCCACGTTGGCTTACCACCCACTTTCCTCATCCTCTCAAGAGGCATTAAACACTGCAGTGCTTCTCTTTGCCCTGGAATAATTCAAGGTCTCATCACGTGTCTCTGTTTCTCCTGAGTTATGTTTGGCCATGCCAAATGGGAGTGTGTGTGTGCTCGGTGTGTGTGTGTGTGTGTGTGTAGGTTTCAGTGCTTTTGCTCATGTGCCTTCTACCTAGAATGCTAGCCCCTTTTCTCTGCCTGCTAATCTCCTGCCCAACCTTTGAGACCCAGTTTGTGAGGGCTTCTGGGACTCTAGAGCTTCCAGCTTCACAAGATTAGATCTGTGGTTGAGCATTTGTTGATTGTCACTGCTTATAGATCAATGTCCCCCTTCCTACCTACTAGACTCTGAGCCCCTTAAGATCCTGAGCTTGGGGGTACCTGGGTGGCTCAGATGGTTAAATGCCTGCTTGTGGCTTAGGCCATGATCTTCAGGTCCTGGGATTGAGCCCCATGTCAGGCTCCCAGCTCAGCGATGAGTTTGCTTCTCCCTCTCCCTCTGGTGCTCCCCCTGCTTGTGCACACTCTCTCTCTTTCTCTGTTTCTGTCTCTGTATCTCTCTCTAGTGAATAAATAAAATCTTAAAAAAAAAAAAAGAGAGAGAGAGAGAGAGAGAGAGATCCTGAGCTTGGTATCCCTACCTCCTTGGTAAGCTTTAAAAAGATAATGGAGCGGGGCGCCTGGGTGGCTCAGTGGGTTAAAGCCTCTCCTTCGGCTCAGGTCACGATCCCAGGGTCCTGAGATCGAGCCCCGCATCAGGCTCTCTGCTCTGCGGGGAGCCTGCTTCCTCCTCTCTCTCTCTCTCTGACTGCCTCTCTGCCTACTTGTGATCTCTGTCTGTCAAAAAAAAAAAAAAAAAAAGATAATGGAGGAGGAGCAGGAGGGAGGTGTACATCTGTGTACGGTGAAAACTGCTTTCAGCCCAAAGACCCTGGAGGAAGATCCCGAGTGGCTGACATGGCTGTGAAGATGGTCCAACTCCCAGAACATGAACTTTTACTCCAGCTTCCCTGCCTCATCTCTCCGTCTATGCCCTCCTCCCTCCCTCTCTCCTTCTTTTCTTGTATTCATTTTCCTTCCCTTCCTTCTTCCTGTTGCTATTTAGCATTAATCCTATATTGCACGAAACAATATTATGGCAATGGTAATGGGAATAAGTGATAATAATAGCATACCCACAATTCTGCTACTGAAACAAATCTGATTGTTTTCATTTGTCTAGATTCCCTTCCCATCTTTGTATGCCCACATCATTTTCAGAGTTGTAATCATAATGCAGTTTTAATTTTGTAGTCTACTTTTTAACTTAATATCAGAAGCATTTTCCATGCTCCTACATAGTCTTCATAATTATCATTTTAATGGCTGCATAATATTCCGTAGAATAGATATTCCAAGTTTTACTTAACTATTTCCTTTCTGCTGGACAGCTCCAGTTTTTCCCTGTGACAGAGTGCTGTCATACCCAGGATCTTTTACTTCTCTTTCTTGTTCCTCCCTGTTCACTCTTCTTCACTTTCTTTCTCTTCATTCTATCTTGTGTCTCCTTCTATCTCCTTGACCATAGCTGTTTTCTAGAACACTAATTTGTCCCCAAGTTGATATGGAGGTCATCTTAGAGGGACCCAGGATTTTGGAAAAAAAAAAAAAAAAAGACTACGAATTGGTATTAAATGCTCCTAAGGTTACTTTTGCTATTTTTGTACCCTTAAAACAGTGTAAATGGTTAACTTTCTTGCCCCTAAGGGGTAGGAACAAAGGATGGGCAGGACGAGCCTATGACAGGGACTTAGTGTTTGTAAGGGAAGGAAAAGAGAGATGACCTGAATGTCTATCGATAGGGAAATAGCTAAGGAAATCATGATGTGTCTATGCTCAGAATATTATGTATCATTTAAAGGGATTAATAGGGGCACCTGGATAGTGCAGTCAGTTAAGTGTTTGCCTTTGGCTCAGGTCATGATCCCAGGGCCCTGGGATTGAGCCCCACATACCCCACCCTTGCTCAGCTGCTTCTCCCTCTGCCTGCCACCCCCCCTGCTTGTGCTGTCATGTGAGTTCTTTTTCTCTCAATAAATAAATAAAATCTTAAAAAATAAGGATATGGAGGTACCAGCTTAGGTAGATAAGACTTTTTTTAAAAAGTGAATTTAGTTGCAGAATATTTGTAGTTACAACTTACATAAAAAACAAAACAAAACAAAACAAAAAAACCAGCAAAACCCAAAGCCACATGATAGTGCCTTGTGTTTTCTGTAGCTACATGCAGCCAGGTTGTTACCAGCCTAGCTGGCACCAGGGACCACCTCTCTGTTTAGGAGAAAAAGGGTGGATTTGGGGCGACCAATCGAAGGGAATCGGAGCCTGAACTACAGTGGTTTCATTTTTGTTTTAATCAAGGAAACTGCATTCACGTATTGCTTGTGTAACAAAACATTAATTAAATGAATTAAATGTTGCCCCTGTTGTATCTTTCTGCTTGCATTGTACACTGACCCGCCCAGATTCAGGCGCTGTCTGTGAAGAAACGAAACGTTCATAAGAGAATGCTGCTAAATATACAAATGTTCTTTTGGGAAGAGGGGCTTGTTGCTTCCCCCACCCCCACCCCGCCCCTGCTGGTATGTAGGCTGTTTCAGACGGTACTGGGGGAGCCCGGTGGGGAAGCTCTTCCATCCAGGAGATGACGATGCCAGTGATTCAGTCCCTGCCTCTCAGCCAGTGCTCCCCACCCCCATCCTGGCAGGTGGAAGCTGAGGGTTTTGAAGTGTAGTCTCTTGTGCTGAATCCTGGACGGAGGACAACAGATGGGGCCACACAGCCTTGCTGCTCAGACCGAGGGGAACAGGTGGAGGCTCTGCTGGCGATTCATGAGTGGTGCAGGCAGGCGGAGTGCCCAGCTCAAGGCCGGTGACAGCTGGGCAGCACGTGGGCCGGAGAGGGAGCAGGGGCCGGGGGTGCGCTGGGGTGGGTGGGTTCAGCCATGGAGAGGAGGCACGAGAGGGCAGAGGGTAAGGGAGGGAAAGAGGGAGAATTCCTCTTGCCCACCCCCGCCCAGCCCACCAGGGAGATTGGGGCAGGACGGAGGTCAGAGGTCCCAGGCTGACCTGAAAGGCTTCGGGAGCATCGGGCTAAGTGGACATGGTGAGGGAGTAGAGGGTTCCTTTTCTGCCCCTTTGCCTTCCTCCCCCATCCCCAGCTGTCCTCTACCTAGCCCTAAACCCGAGGCATTTGGGCCATTCCAGCAGCTGTGCCAGGCCTTTGGCTGGGTCAGGGCCCAGGCAGGGGAGGGAAGCAGCTGCCACCCCTCCCCTTGCAACCAGGGAGAGGAGCGCAATGAGGTGACCAGGTTGGGAAGTCATGAACACATGAGAGGACAGTCCATGCTTTTACGCCCAAAACTCCCACCTGCCTACTGCACCCCTCACCCCATCTCTCTTTAGTTAAGTGAAGAATAGGAAAGGTAAGTTAAGGGAACTATGAAAATAGTGATAATTATCAGTAACATTTACAGAACACTTACTGTATGCACAGGGCTACCGATTTCATAATTTCTCCCTGTATCCTTCCAACAGCCCACTATGAAAGTATAGGAACTTCCATTTTACAGGTGAGAAAACTGAGGCTTCTTGGTTAAGTAACATTCTCGAAGTCAGACACTAAGAAGGGACAGAAGTAAGATTTGATGTCGTATTTGTTTGGCACAAGAGACCAAACCCATAACCTTTGAGGAGAACTGATTGAGCAAAACACTCACGGAGAGCCAGCACTCCCCCCATTTCCAGAAACAGCAAGAACTGGATGGGCCTAAATTAGCCTTTTTCATTGTCAGAACGAAGAGCAGTTAAATGAGATAGGGTGGAAGGTAAAGGAAGCTAGAAAATCCTTGTCTCTGGGGTTTTTCTGCAATAGTACAATCTCATCCCTTTGGGCTGGTTTAGGACACCTGCCCTGGAAAAAAGGGAACCAAGCACTTTGGGCGGGGCATCATGAGACAGGCGTCTCCCCATTCCCTCTGCGTGGACAGAATTGCTGGCTTGCCTAGACCTCAGGCCTCTTGGTCTTATCTTAGAGCTTTCTGTCTGAGCAAGACAGAGCCATGGAGCCGGGGGTGGGGGTGGGGGTCGGTTTTTTGGGGGTGGGGCTCGGACTGTGTCTCCCTCTGGCCTGGTGCGTTCTGCCCGTGGTACATCCCACCTGACGTGACGCCTGGCGCAGCGCACCTGCGAGTTGCCCTAGCCTGAGCCCAGGTAAGGCTTCTTGTACCAGCCTCAGGAATCCGGCACAGAGCGGGGAGAGCGAGAGGGACGCGAGCGGGTGCAGCCCAGGGCAGCTCCTCGCTCCACGCCCAGACTACCGTCCGGCCAGCAGGGGGAGCCCGAGGCCCAGGCAACAGCCCCGAGCGGGGCGGTTTCTTTTGGTCCCGTTGCTATGGGTCAACGGATCCACCCACCACGCTGAGCCTTAGTTTCCTGGTCTGAGAAATGGGAAATACTTCATCAGCAAAGCTGTGGGAGTTAAATGAGTTTTAGACAATAAAGTGTTGCTAGACTCGCTTCCTATTCTCTTGTACTTTGTTATTCTGGACATTCAGCATTCAGTAAATGTTTCTTGAGCTCCGCTAGACGCTAGAAACCCATTTTCAGTCCTGGATGAAGCCTGTTTAACTTGTGGGTGGCAGACAGAGGTTACAATGGAAAATCTTGGCAACGGGAGGGCTCCTCTGTGCCTCCCCTGCCCCTGACCAGATAGAGTGGATGGCTCCAATAGAGTGGCAGGCATTCCAGCAAACTCCTGTTTATTCCTCTGGCCTGGAATTTGGGGCTTTGGGGTGGGCCCCCAGAAAATGCAGGGAGCCCAGGCCACAGCCCATCCCTCCGCCCTGACTTTAGGAAAATGCACTTACTGCAAAGAGCTTTCCCACACAACCCAGGGCTCTCTGGTGACAGAGCCTTGGGCTCGGGGCAGAACGGCAAGGCAGATGTGAATGGAATAATCCCTGAGCAGCATTCAGAGTTCTGCTTAAAATCAGGGTGAGATGAGCTGAGAGAATGGGCTGAAGCCAGGATCTGTGGCCAAGCCTGAGATTTTTCAAAGGTCTCTTGTCTGTTCTTTTCCCAAGTATGTGGCCCCATTTGGATGCTGCTGTGCGACGACGGAGTCAGTGCCTAGTGGTTGGACTCCTGGCTCCCATCCCTGCTGGGCGGGGCTTCCATCAGCCGATGGATCTCTGTGGAAGCCTGTGTGCCGGCCGGCTTTCCAGCTCTTTCCTTACAAGAAGGCTCAGCTTTGGTGTGCCCTGCCCTCCCCCACCCCCAGGACACGGTCCCAAAAGCACCTGATGAGGAATTCAGTGTGACAAGGTGACTGTTCACACTGGTTATGCTGCTTTTCAAATTCCAGATATTTTGTTCCCTTGGGGGATGTTTTGCAAAAAACCATGGACCTGAATGGGAGACCGGTTTCAATATCAGCCTTTGGTGGTCTCAGGCCTCCCTTTGAGCCTCTGTGTTTTAACCTGTGAAAGGGGATCATGAGAGCTTCTGCAGCAGGCAGCAGGACGATGCCTTGGATAGA
The DNA here is from genome assembly GCF_020171115.1 of Neogale vison. Taxonomy (NCBI): domain Eukaryota; kingdom Metazoa; phylum Chordata; class Mammalia; order Carnivora; family Mustelidae; genus Neogale; species Neogale vison. The sequence continues at coordinate 72,034,165 of NC_058100.1, forward strand.
TGGGACAAAGGTCCAGGCACGTGGTCCGGCCCCTCTTTCTGTCTGTATCTCCCCCAAACAAGTGAAAACACATGTTCACACAGAAACTCATACAGGAATTTCATAGTGGCATTGTTTATAATAACCTCAAAGTGGACATCACCCAGATGTCCACCCACCGATGAGTGGGTCAACACAGTGTGGTACAGACATGGGCTGGAATATTCCTCAGTCCTCAAAAAGAATGCAGTACTGACACATGTACTACACAGGTGAATGCTGAAGACCTTAGGCCAGCTGGAAGGAGCCAGCCACAGAGGACTGCATGTATGGTTCCATTCATATGAAGGCTCCAGGAGAGGAAAACCCACAGAGACTGTGAGCAGATTAGTGACTGCCTGGATCTGTGTAGGAGAGGATAGGGGTTGGGCAATGAATGCTAATGAGTGCAAGGGTTTTTTTTTTTTTTTGAGGGTGACGAAAGTGTTCTCAAATTAAACGATGGTGACGGCTGCACAATTCTGTAATTATGCTGAAACATCATTGAGTTGTACACTTCAAATGGGGAAAATTTATGATAGGTAAGTTAGGGATCAGTAAAACTGCTTTAAAAAATGCAACTGGGTGTCCTGAATTTAATCTAGAAACTCTTCTTCTGCCCCTCCTTCTCTCTTTCCCCCAATCTTCCTGGCCCTCTTCTCGTTCTCAGAACATACAGAAGGTTAACAGGTATACTTCTCTTTCTTGAGGGGCAGGGGAACAGTTGGATGTGCAGGAAGGACTAGGCAAGCATCAGGGAATCCAGAATCTACCCTGCTTGACCTACAACAGAAGCCACAGGAGCACCCCTGCCTCGATTTCCCCTTCTGCTCAGTGTGAGGACAGGAAGCTGGGGATCCGTGCCCTTGTATCCTGGAGATAGTGTCCGGGGAGTCCAGGAAGGTGGGGAACATGGTAGGATGGGGTGGGCTGTGCGGGCAGCTCTAATGAGTCTGGTCCATGGTAGAGCCGACTCGGGGTCTTCCCGGCAGTGGCGGGGTGTAGGGGGATGGCAGAGAGGTACATCTTTGGCTGCAGTCCCGGCCACAGAAACCAAAAAATCCATGGCTGGCGCCCTGTGGGCTAGGGTCAGGTGTGGATCCAGGCCATGGGCTGCCCTGTGAGGAGTTGCTGGTGAATGGAGAAGGCTGAGTCTTTAATTGGTGCACAGCCTGACTAGGCAAACCGTTGGCTGTGGTCTTGGGTGGGGGTAGGGGTGGGGTGGGGAGTGGGGGAGAGACGGGCTGGGGCAGAAGGCTCAGGGGCCTGCCCTCAACACTCAGTGTGGCGGGGAGGGAGGGGCTTGGAGATGGTGGAGATGTACCTCCAGGTCTGTGAGCATCCAGAGCTCCGTGCCCAGCCAGTTGTCACCAACCACTTCGGATACTTGACAAGTGGGGTCTGTTCTGGGTTCCTCTTCCCTCTGATTCATCTCTTCCTTGCCCCTGCTTCGCTCCCTCAGGCTGTGCGCATGCTCAGATCTCCCGCCTAAACCCAACCTCTTTGTGACCCCACTCTCCTGCAGCTAACAGTCCATCTTTTATTCTCCTCCCTGCCACTCTCTTTCAAAGCCTTGTTTGCACCCGCGCCCCCGCCCCCCTTTCCTACCTGCTCCAGCGCTAACTCTGGAGATAGTGCTTCTCCCCGCCCCCCCCCGCTCCTCCCCCCTCTCATCACCAAATCCTATCACTTCCCCCTCAGATCCTTCACGGCTGCTCTCCAGGCCCGAACCACTCAGCACCCTTCCTCCCGAAACACCTGCTACCCTGCTCCTCCCTCTGGCTGTTCTTCCCCGTGCGGTGCCGTGGGCACAGCCAGCTTCTTTCCAATTTTTCTTCCGCAGGCTCCCCCTGAGCGGTCTCCTCTCTCCCAGAGCTCTGACCTCCATCTTGATGGAGACGACCCAGCTGGAGCTCTGACCGTCTCCTGGGTCATGTCCCCAAGCCTGCAAGCCCTTGCGCCTGGATGTCCCCTTAAGCACATCCCACGCAACCTGTCCTCCCGCGCCCCGCCCCTGAAAGCTGCCTCTCCTGCTTCCTGTCCATCTCGAAGTCTCCAGCACTCCCCAGGAGCCCCAGCTAGAAATCCAAGTCATCGCTCTCCCCGGCTGCTCTGCGTCACTGGCCAAGGAGCCTGGGAGTCCCATGTGACATCTCTCTTGTCCATTTTCTCTGCTCCCACAGCTTCCTCTTAGGTCTGGCTTTTAATCTTTGGCCAAGCCAGGTCTTCTTGTTGTACCTCTCCCTTCTGCAATCCACTCCGCACTGGGCCGCCGAAGGTCTTTCCAAAGCATCTTTCAGATCCTTCCGCCTCCTGCTCAAAAATGCCTGGAGGCTTCCCATCACTAATAGCGCAGGTCCTGATATCTGTCTAGTGATTTACACCCTGAAAAGCACTTTTGAACAAATAAAACAGGTAATGTAATTATTCCTCTTTTTTTTTTTTTAAGATTTTATTTATTTATTTGACAGGCAGAGGTCACAAGTAGGTGGAGAGGCAGGCAGAGAAAGAGAGGAGGAAGCAGGCTCCCTGCTGAGCAGAGAGCCCCATGCATGCGGGGCTCAATCCCAGATGCGCTCAATCCCAGGACCCTGGGATCATGACCTGAGCCAAAGGCAGAGGCTCCAACCCACTGAGCCACCCAGGCGCCCCAGTAATTATTCCTCTTTTATGGAAAGAAGGACCAAGGCTTAGAGGGACTCAGTGGTTGGGGTTCACCCAGTGCTGTGGGGGATGAGGTGTGTGTGACTGGGGCTGAGGCCTTCTGGATTCAACTGGGTGCATGGCCCATGGGAGTCTTCTCAGCCTCCCCCAGGGGGCCACCAGCAGCATGGCCCTCAGCTATCACCCCGCTGCCCAGCTGTCACCCCGCTGCCCTGCCCACCCTGCTGCTCAGCACCCTAGCCACAGCCCTGGTCTTTCTCAGAAACACCACCTCCATGCCAAGCACTTCTCCCCAAACTCAGAGCACCCGGCTCCTCCTCCAAGGCCCCCAGGCGGGCTGGCCCAGTGAGCTCTCTGCCTTCTCTGTGGCATCTGGAACATATCTCCTGGAGCTTTAGCTAATTCTGAGTAGGCTTGACGCTAGTCCTATCCTCTGGGTACCACACTCTGAGCTCTTGGACAGCACGTTGGAACAGTGCCATCTTCATCGTAGGTCCCTAATAAATACTACTTGTGCAAACCGATGAATGGACGAGGCCGCTGGAGAGTCTCTTTTCCAGGAACCCCTTCCAGACCAATGGGTTCAGTGATTCCAATCACCCCCCGACCCTCACTCATCCTTCCAGGAGTAAAACTCACCACATCTGGGTCAGTCCCAGCTCTGCCAGGTGGCTTCCGTTGAACCTCACCAGGCTTCAGTTGACAATGGCTTTGCTACCTGCCATTAAGTGGGATGCTCTATATGGGACATAATGCGCGTCTTTATAAACAGTTGCTGTGTACCCGGCGCACCTTTATTCTCATGGAAGTATGTACCCATTCGATGTTGGTTCTGCCTAGTGTGCTAGCAGTACCTCCTCCCCCCGGTGAGCGCGGGAGGCTGTGAACACCAACCGGGGTTTGAAGAGCTGGTGCTCAAGGGGTTCCCTGAGTGATCCATGGGGCCGGGGGCTGGGGCAGAGCTCATTTCTGGATGTCTGCCCTGGCACCAGGCTCTGTCCCATCTCATGGGTGGGTTTGACCAAGTTTATTGCCCCTCTGGGTCTCGGTTTCCTTATCTATACAACGAACATGTTGGGTTGAACTTCAGATTTCCAAGTTTTTTAAAGCCCCAGAGCCCATTAAATCTTATATTCAAATAAAATCTCACACCAGGAAGCCACCTGTAAGATCAGTCAGAGCACAGATCCTCTAGCTGAAGTGTGGGTGGCTTTGCGAGCCTCTAAGACCTGAGCCTCCTCCTGAGCCTCCTTCCCAGTCTTGGGCGGGGGGGTGCTCTGCCAAGCCCTGAAGGGTCCTCAGCTCCTAGTGCTACTCGCCCACCCCACGCCACTGGTGAGAGGGCTGCCAGTCACTCTTCTGGGCCTGGCATTTTAAGCTCTTTTTCATCCCTGCTGAAATTCAACAAGACAGGGGCAGAAGGAAGGGGGAGGGCATGGGGAGGAAAGAGCCAGGTTGGAAAGACATCCTGATCCTTGCAGGAGGCATGGATATTGCTCAAACCAGTGTTCCCCACCTGATTGGAGCTTTCTGGAAATCATGAGGGAGACTTCAGTTTTCTTATCTCTCTATCCCCAGGGCTCAGCTCACTTTCTGATACAAAAGAGGGGTGCGATAAATTTGTTGAATAGGGTAAAAGAATGAATGAATGAACAAAGGAACAATGAGGCTGACAAAGACATGAAAGTGACATCCTCCTTCAGGAACAGCTTTGCGCTGTCTGGATAACTTGGACTAACTAGCCCTGACCCAACCCATGCATCCCCTGCCCTCACAAGCACACAGGCACGCCGGGGATACTCAGGCCGCACTGAAGCTCCTTCCCCAGCATCTCCCCAACAGGAGCCTCTGACCTGGGAGAGGGGAGAAGAGATGAGGAGGCAGAGAGACCTACATTCCAAATCTGAAGAGGGAGGGAACTTGGGGGAAGTCACCACAGGGCCTTGGAAGTGGGGTCCCCAGGGGAAAGGCCAGGGGCTTCCCAGCCATCCAGAAATCTTCCCCTCCTACCTGCCCGCCCTGGTGCCACCCTCCTCCCCCTTCTCCTTGTGCACATGCCGCCCAGAACAATGTTGAGAAACACCAGAGGGACCAAAATAACCTCCTGCCTGCTGGAAAGGGAAAAGAGACAAATCTTAAAACCTCATCCAGTCCCCCAGGCTTCTCTGGGGGCCTTGCTGGCCTTGCTACCTCATCCTTGCTACCCTGCCCCCTCCCTGGGAATGGCTTCCCTCCTTGGATAGGCCCTCCCCTGTCTAGTTTGGAGAATTCTAGGAAGGGGGGCATGGAAGTTTGCCCCTCAGGAGCGCTACACTTCAGCCCTCCCTCTTCTCTCTACACCCCTGCCTCAGCACAGAGACTGCACGGGTGAGGGGCCTGGAGAAGCCCAGGATAGGGTGGAAGAGGAATGTAGGCCGTGGGAGCATTTAGACTCATTGTGATATTATCTTACTCCCAGAGCTGCATGCTAGATAGAAGCTTTTCATTGGGTCCCTTTAGGGGCCCCCAAATCTGGTCCTTGTGGGATTTAGCACAACTAGCCACACCGAGCAATTTCTAGAATTTTGCACTCCCCTACTCCTTCCATTGCCGATACTACCCCACTGCCTGGTGCTGCCTACTTGCCTTGTGGATAAAATTTCTGTGCTAGCCACTCTCCATAAGTCAGCTCACAAAGCCCTCGCAATTGCGGTGAGGTGGTATTTATATGCCCATTTTATGGATGAGAAAACCAAGACTCAGCTGTTCAAGTCAGGGGAAAGCATGAAGGGTCATGCACGAGTAGACCCCATAGGGAGGGTCGTCCCATCTGAGGGTCCTGGACATACTTCGAAAGCCAGAGAGTTTTTGGCTCAATGTAAATTCTGGATATCTTGTTCGACGTGTTGCGCCTACAGTTTCCCACATTGTTGTTTTCCCACTATAGACCTCCAACGTCCCCCTTCCCCTGCCACAAAACTCTCTTCCTCTCAGTCCTGGAATCTGCTCCAGATGGATTAGCAAGGACTCACAGTGTTTCTAGGTGGAAAGCCACAGCACCCATGGTCTCCATCTCGGCCACGTTTCCCACCTTGGAATGAACTAACCAGCTTTTGGAGCTGGAGAGGATGAAAGATGTCAGTTGTCTAAGCTGGCCAATGGATAAACGGAAGCCAAGGGAGAAAATATGATTTGCCTGGACGGCGCATCCAGTGAGTGGCAGAGTAAGGCCTAGAAGTCAGCTTTCAGCTCTTCTGACTCTTAATTAAGTGCTCTTTTCACGTCACCAAATGGCTTTGATGTTCAGGAGTGCTGTGCTTGCCATAGACACTTCCACACTCCCTCCTGCCCAGAAGCCTCTGAGGAGATGGTGTGTTTTTTCCCAGAACAACTCTCTGGGCCATCCCCTGACTGGGCCAGCCCAGTTCTCAAACAGGCCAGTCTAATCCCCCAGGAGGCCTGGCCCCCGGAACAGGCAGAGGTTGAGGGAGGAAGGGAGGGAGGGAGAAGAAAGAGGAAAGAAGGGAAGAGGGTTTTGGTTCATTTACCTAGAACTGAAGAAAAACAAACGATCTACAGGTATTAGACAAACATAGCCACTACATATCAACCACCCACAGTAAGAAGAATAGGGGGTGGGCTCAGGTGCCCTCCAGAGCAGAAGATGCTAGAAGGTTGGATAGGGTGATGCAATCCCCTCCCCGCTCCCCTGCCCCCTCCCCAGGCTGGACCTGCCTGGGTCTTGGGGGGGGGGGGAAGCAGAGGTTTTCTATCAGCTACATGAGTGAAAATCAGGGGGCTGAGTGAAAATCAAAAGACAGCCTTGATCCCAAAAGAACTTGGGCCAAGACAAGGGTTCAAGGCAGGGGGACAGACGCACAGGTTGGCATGTTCACGTGGCATGGGGAGTAAGCAGAATGTCGGGATGTCATTGGGAGTGTTGAGGAAGTCTGCAGAGGAATAGGAGGGAAAGGAAGGGAAAAGAAAGTGGGTACTACCCCCTTTCTCCAACTGGGCTCTGGGGAAGGACTGCAATTTGACTGCCAGAGGCACAGAATCCTTGCTCCCCCTGAAGGCAGAAATGGAAGTGATCTTTCCCCAAGCTCAGTTTCTTCCCCCTCCCCCAGGAAGACTCAACCTGCCCTTACCTCCTTGAGGCTGCTCAGCTTCCAGCCCCAGCCCATCCCCACTGTGCTTCAGCCAGACCACTCCCCCCTCCACAGAAGCCTTATGCTCACCCTCCTCTGGGCAGAACATTTTTCTGGAGATCCGGAGACCCAACAAGGGGGCAGTGCCCACAGGGGCCGGGGTGTTGGCCGGGTGGCACTGATTCTCTTTGCCTGACAGCCCGACTCTCTTTGCCCTCCCAAGCCCTTTTCCAATATCCACGAGCAAGGATTTCTTTTTTTTTTTTTTTTTTTAAAGATTTTATTTATTTATTTGACAGAGAGAAATCACAAGTAGGACAAGTAGGCAGAGAGGCAGGCAGAGAGAGAGGAAGGAAAGCAGGCCCCCCGCCGAGCAGAGAGCCCGATGCGGGACTCGATCCCAGGACCCTGAGATCATGACCCGAGCCAAAGGCAGCGGCCCAACCCACTGAGCCACCCAGGCGCCCCGAGCAAGGATTTCTTAGGTCAGAGACACAGTGTTCTGGGTGAGGGTCTGCCCCCAGGTGGCCCTCGGTGGGTCCCAGTCGGCCACCTAAACTGTAACTGCACCAGGAGGCAACCAAGGGAGGGATCAGGATGGGGCAGTGTGGAGAGCACTGTGACAGGAGTCAGGAGCCTGGTTTCTGACTCTCACCCCCTTGGGATTTTGCTGTGCCATCTGGCGGAAGTCCCCTCCTTCCCCGAGTCTGCTTCTTTATCTATAACATGAGGGGATTGGACTGGCTACCTTTTGGCTTAGGTATTGTGTCACGAAGAGGGAGGAGGAGGAGGAAAGAAAAGGGGCACAAGAGGGAGTGACAGTGGCAGAGATCATCTTAGGAAGACAGGTCACTCCTCTCAGTCCCAGTGCCCTCATTTGTAAAATGGACATTGCTAACAGGTGAACAAGCAGTTCTGAAAGATAGAGGAGAAAGGAATATAATGACTCAGGACAGAGCCTACAAAGTAATGTGCTGTGGAAGGATGTTAGTTTCTGAGAATAGGCAGGGACTGGCTTCATGGGAGAGCAGGGTTTCAGCAGTGAGGGGTAGGAGCGTGGGGGGGGGTGGCGGGGTGGGGGGTAGGGGCTGCTTCTAGCTGACAGCTGGGAGGAGGTCCTGGGTGGGGGGGGAACCCTGCAGGTGAGAGGCCAGGCCGCCGCCAGGTGCAGGGGTCCGCTGAGGCCAGACCGGGGCTCCCGGCATCTCGCATTGAGAAGCGAGCCAGTGAACACACGGAGGCTTCCCGTCTGTCCACTCCTGAGGCTGGATTCACACGCCAGACCCTGCGAAAAGCTCACATTTTCCCAGCTTTTCTCACCCAGAATCACTTCCTTTGTTTAGAGGAGGGGGTGGGGGAGGAGACGGAGGGCGAGGAGGGAGGGGCCCGCGGGTGCTGCCGCCGCCCCCGCCCCCTCCCGGTGTGCGGAGCCGGGTTGTCACTCAGCTCCCGAGCCGGGGGCGACGGAGGCGCTGGCGCCCGAGTGGAGTCCCAGCCAGCGACCATCCCCCTGGACCTGACAGGCTGGCCTTGGATCGTGCAGGCATCCCCGGAGCGGGCGGCTGCCGAAGGCGTCGAGCGGGGAGGGCGCTCGGACACAGCCGTTCAGGTGGCTAGGAGCTCTGCCAACCCTGGTGACCTTGGGTAAGTCTGTGCCTCGCCCCCGTGGCTCCGCAATGGGGATGCAGGAGAGGGCCGAGAGGGGCGACCAGAACGCCCTTTGGGGCAGGAGCGGGGGAGAGTCGCTGGCCTGGGAGGGTCCCTGGAGCGGGACCAGATGCTGCTGAGAGGTGGGCGCCAGCCGCGGCTGGGGTGGGTGGCGCCAGGCACGTGTGCGCACCGGCGGGCAAAGGGGCGTCTGCGCGGGGATCTGCGGCTGGGCTCGGTCGGTCCTCCAGCCCCGCGCCAGCCAGCCCCGTCCCAGGTGCGACATCGGGGTGCTACCTCTTTAAAAGCGCCCGGGGCTGAGCCTCCGCCACACCATGTGATTGCTTGAAAGGCCGGGCTGGGAGAGCTGCGGCGGGAGCCCGAGGACGATGAGCCGCCGCGCGCGGTGCCTGGAGCCCAGCCCTGCCCGGCGCGGCCCTGCAGCACTGAGCGCCGCCAGGTGCCCAGAACTTTGGGCACTGCCTCCGGGACCCCCTGGTGGCCAGCGGGCGGGATGGTGAGCTCCTTGCGGCCTCTTCTGGGGGCTGGGTGGGCAGAGCCAGGCACAGGGACCCCCGTGGGGTGTGTGTGCCAGCCGGGAGCTGCCTCACACCTGATAAAAAAGCTAATGGAGGAGTGAGCACTGCTATTTTAAGTTTTTGAATGGAACCTCTGGGGATGATAAAGAGAGGGGACAAAGATTAGGCAGAGAAAGGGCCAGGGAGGGTTCCCTCCAGCCTGGGCAGGCACTCTATGTATATGCCACTTGGGGTAACACTCCAGAGGACAGCGGAGTTTCTTAGCTGGTGGGGCTCCCCCTGCAGCTCCCAGGCAGACCTCCCCACCCCAGGTTTCTGTGACCACAGGTGCCTGCCTCCTGACCTTTGGTGCCCCCCTGCTGATGTGCCTGGCCTGCGCCTGCTATGCCGCCCTCCATCTCGGCCTTCCAGGCCGCCTACATTGGTATCGAGGTGCTCATCGCCCTGGTCTCTGTGCCCGGGAACGTGCTGGTGATCTGGGCCGTGAAGGTGAACCAGGCTCTGCGGGATGCCACCTTCTGCTTCATCGTCTCGCTGGCGGTGGCTGATGTGGCCGTGGGCGCTCTGGTCATCCCACTCGCCATCCTCATCAACATTGGGCCACGGACCTACTTCCACACCTGCCTTATGGTTGCCTGCCCTGTCCTCATCCTCACCCAGAGCTCCATCCTGGCCCTGTTGGCAATTGCCGTGGACCGCTACCTCCGGGTCAAGATCCCCCTCCGGTGAGTCCAGAGCCGCTGAAGGGACCCGTGGCGCCCCACCCTGCGCCCCACGCTGGGTTTGAGAGAGGATAAAAGGTAGAGCAGAAGACCCCATGGAAGCCAGAGAGTCCCTGGGCCATTGTGCCCCAGCCCTCACTCTGCCTTCCTATCCCCTCTACAGTGCCGGGCTGAGCCTCAATGGAAGTGGGGGTGGGGAGGGGGCTGAGTAGTGGGAGGAATGGGAACCTGGGAGTGCCCAGGACCCCAGAGCCGAGGCTGCTGCTGCTTCTCCTGAGCTGCTTCTCCTGATGTGGCCAGGGAAGCCCAGGCTGCCTGTCCAGCCTGGGGTGGGGGATTGGAGGCGGCCACCAAGACGGTCACAGTGAGCACTGGGTGGGAATAAACCAAGCTCCCATGTGGGGATGGGGAAGGGTCCAAGCAGATGGCTAGAGTGGGGTGAAGGTGTCAGGATGGTGGCCTCCCAGGGACAGGAGAGCTGCTTCTCCAGCTAGAGACCCCGGCAGGCTTCCTGAACACACTCTTTAGCTCTCGTGTTTCTGGCTCTGCGGCAGCCAGCTCCACCCTCCTCGGCTGTCCCGTGGAAGCCTAGCGGTCTGATCACCTCTGCCCAACTTCCACTCACGGGATCTCGGTTGCAGGCAGGAGTGGGGGGAGATGCTGGTGCCCGGTCTTGAAGCCCCCATTCTGTGGCTAAGCTCTGTGTGACTTTGCCAGTCACTGCTGAAGAGCTGACGCTGGGTCCAGGCAGTGCCAGGGTGGGTGGCCTGAGAGTGGCGGCCCTCAGGCAGGCGTCCCGTCCACGCTGGGGCCTGCCAGGCCGCAATCTCATCACCAGGCAGTGCCTGGGCTACCAAGTGCCAGTGAATGCCTGGGCTCACGGCCAGTCTCTTGCCAGCCCCGCTGGGACACTCTCGGGAGGCCCGCTGGTCACCAACAGATTCCCTTTCTACCGGGTCTGGTCTGGCCACCAACAGATTCCCTTTCTACTGGGGAGCTCCGGCCAGCTCTGGCACCTGCCATCCCCAGAGTAGCTTCCATAGCTGGGACATGGGGCTTCTGGCCTCACTTGGCAACTTCCCCGGGCAGGCCTAGGCGCCCATATTTCTCCCGGGTGTGTTACATTTGCGCACGTTTACCTTTTCAAAGCTTTTCTTCGTGCAACATTTTTTCCCCTATCCTCCTCACGAACCTCTAAGGGAGGTGGAGTAGGAGCTGGTAAAGGAGAAACTTTGGAAAGACCCAAAAGGTCTCCCGAAGCCGGGTGGGAGCACAGCCTAGATTCCACTGCCCACCTTCCTTCCTGACTCTCCCTGGCCCCGCGCCGATATGATACGCCAGTCCCCATGCCCTGTGTACCTCCCTCACAGCCTCCCTGTTCCCAGGGGAGGTGTGTGAAAACTGCTGCTCTGGGGACAGGGGGAGGTAGAGAAGGAGGCCTTGTAGCCGCCCGTGGGCGTGGCTGTGGAGGTGCCTTCCTGCTGCCATTTGTCCCAGGCCGCGGCTGGGCTGTGCAGAGGAAGCCAGTCTCAGCCCATTAGGGCCGCCTGGGCCTCCCAGCCGGGCCATTCTAGCAAAGTGTTGCCACATTAGGAAACTCACTCAGATATGCAGATGTAGGAGGGCTGCTCGAGAAATCCTGTTTGCTGAGCGGGTGCCAAGGTGAACCCAAGGCCTGATCCTGATGTGACAGAGGTCACAGGCCTGCAGAATGTGCCCGACTCGCCCTGTGGGAGTGGGGGTGGGGGTGGCTGAGGCAGCAGGACCATAGGCTCCGTCTTCCAGGAGGCAGCTGTGGTTGCTCCTTGCTCCAGCCTCCAGGAGCTGGGAGTCTTGGGGAGTTGCCTTTTGAGGGCCAAGGCAGGGGGGTGCCTAGAGACAAAGAATACAGGCCTGGGCTCAAATCCTTGCTGTGAGTTCCTAGCTGTGTGCCCTTGGGGAAGCCACTTTTTCACCTTGTGAAGCTTCAATTTCCTCATCTACAAAAGGGAACATTAGTAAAAGTACCTTCTTTGGGCACCTGGGTGGCACAGTTGGTGAAGCATCTGCCTTTGGCTCAGGTCATGATCACAGGGTCCTAGGATCGAGCCCCCGCATTGCCCATTTCTCCCTCTCTCCTGCTTGTGCTCTCTCATTAGTAAATAAATAAAATCCTTAAAACTATAAATGATAAACATCATTTAAAAAATAGTAGTACCTTCTTCCTAAGATGATGGGAAGAAGATAATAAACTCCTATATATGAAACACTTAGCATGATATGATGCACTTAGTATTACCTACAAGCCATAAGCGGTATGTTTATGTGTGTAGCTTTATTAACATTATTAACATCTGGCTCAAAGTGGGTGTGAACAAGCCAGCCCGGGCGCCACACCCCACGCACACTTGCGCACTCCTGCAGCCATGCACATGCCCTCCCGCCAACATGAGCATGTGCGCACACACACACCACGCACACACACACCGCATTTCCAGGGAGGTTTCAAAATACTGCTACGTTATATTTATACATGTCTCTTCCTCCTTGGTGGCTTGTCAGTGTGTTCAAGGCAGTGACCTGAGCAGCCAGTACATGTTGTCCATTTCTGCAAATTCTCCAGAACGCCTAGCTCAGTGTCTGGCACAAGGCAGACACTCAGTAAATGTCGAGTGAGTTGGATGAGTTTTCAGAGCTAACCGGCTTGAGCCTCCATCAGGCCTTCCAGATGTCTGACCTCTAACCTCCTTGCTGGGAACTAGACCTCCCCTGCATTCTCCTTCAGGGATCTGACCATAGCTGCCCCGGCAGCTCAGGCTGTTCTTCGGAGCCACGCCCCAGCAGTGCCTGGGAGGTCCTGCTGCTGGACAGGAGTCCCCTCAGGGAGAGAAGGGCAGCTGGGGTCTAGCTCCTAAGGCCAGGATCCTGGAGCCTGGGTTGATGGGCTGGGTCATTCCAGACCATGCCCCATCCCTTCCCCGTCCCCCTACAGAAGGAAGAGGATGAGTTAGAGTCAGCAGTCTGCTGGGCCTGGGAGAATATCTCTCAGCCGAAGGTCCCCCTGCACTGCGCTTGCTGCCCTGACGAGCCAGACGGAGGCAGATGCCGCGGACACTGGGGAGTACTAGTGCCTGAATGCTGGGGAGGCTTCTGTGGGGTGGCTGGGTGACAGAAGCGAGCCTGGGCCCCTCACCAAGCAAAGTGTGGTTTGGTCAGCCAACCACAAATTTTATTTCATTCCATTTGGCACAACGCCAAGAGAGAAAAAAGCTTCACATCACATAGTATGATCGAGTTACCAAAAAAAAAAAAAAAAAGAAGAAAGAAAGAAGAGCGAGCTCAAATTGTTGATTCATCAATAATGTGTGGTCATTTTCATATGTTTTGTATCTTATTTGCATAGCACCTCTGCATGGCTGGTAATCCAAACCCTGTTCCCCCAGAGCTCCTACTTCTAGGGAATCTCCAGCATTCATCCACCACCCCTCACCCTGAATTTCTTTGGCGGCCCTGTGACTCCAAGTAGGTGGTTATGGGGTGGGGTGCCAACAGGGAGCTCCCTGACCAAAACCCTATGTGTGGGAAGGAGCCCTGAGCCAGGGCTGTCTCCGGCCAGAGAGGCTGGGGTGGCGTGAAAGGGTGGTAGGCTTCTGGGAGTCAGAAAACCTTGAGTTTGAGCCTTGCTCTGTTACTACCTAGCTGTGCATCCTTGGCTGAAATATTCAACCTCTCTGAGCCCCACCCTCACCTCATCCATTAGGTGATGGGACTAGATCTGAGGCCTCTGAGTGTCCTTTCAACTCTAACTCTATGGTTTTTCCTTATCGCCACTCGGGCTGGTGTGGTGCTGAGACCATGGGAGGGGTGTGTTGGGTTGTATTTTCTAGTTCCCAGGGGTTCTGAGTCAGGCACAGTGCTACGTGTTTTTGTTTGTTTATTTGTTTTTTACATGGTTCATCGTATTTAGTGTTCTGGCCTCTCACTCGCAGACAGCATTGCTATCCCCATTCTGTAGACATTTCTGTAGATACACTGAAGTCTGAGGGCCAGGGGAGTTCAGTGATTTGCCCAAACATCTTGTCAGGAGCAGAGACAGGATTTGAATCTGGGCTTGTCTAACAGACGTCTCTGAGCGGTGAGCCTGCAGGTATCTTGAATCAGACCCACAAAGCTGTGGGATTTATGGAGGACTTTCCTCAAGGCTGCCAGTGGGGTGATTTTTCTCCTCTGATCTTTGCCAGTGGACTCTGCACTCGGCTCGGCCGTGCTGGGTGCCTCCCTCTCAGATTTCCTCACCTTCCCTCCAGTGGGCAGTGGAGCCCCAGGCCGGCCTACCTCTGTCCATAGCTGGAGGCCTGCCCAACTGGGCCGCTGACCCCAGAGAGCCCAGCAGAAAGTGCTGGAGGCCAGCATGCTGGAGCAGGGGAGAAATCTGGTAGATTAGGACCCGTTTGCTGTTAGGAATCAAGTCAGCCTTTCCCACAGTGGTGAGCCTGGGTCTTTTTTGATAACCAGAGTGTCTCCTGTGCTAGTACTCCAGGAGTTAGCGCTGCTTGGAAGCAGGGGAATGGCCACGATGCCTTCTAGAGAAGCCTTTGACCAAGGGTCATGGGGTGGAATCTTGGAGGCCGTGCCCTGACACTTGATATTTATTTCTCAGCATGAATGGAATTCATGCTCATGGAGAAAATGTTGAGAAATGTAGGGAAGAAGAAAGATGGTAAAGTCACCAGTAATTCTACCACCTACAGATAACTAGTGTTAACATTTTGGTGTTCCAGAAAATTTTTCCACATGTATCTCCATATATATCTGTATCTCTAAATATATATATATAGATAAAAATATAATTTTACATGGTAGAGAGCATGTGTGGCTCTCTATCCCACTTTATTTACTTACTGTATTATAAGTATTTCCCTATGTCAATAAGAGCAGTTTTGTAAGAATTTTATGAGGGTAAAATATTGGATTGTCTTTTCATTCATCTTGTAGGTCTCAGCTAACACAGTCCCTCCTCTGGGAGGATGTCTCTGCCTCCCTCTGCCCCTGGACCGGGCCAGTCTCCTCTGTTAGGTACTCAGGCTGCCTCTACTTCTCCCTGGTCGCTCATGGTCTAGGTGGTTTTCCTGAGCTTGCTAAACAGCAAGAGGGCCAGGACCCCATCTGTGTATGTATCCCTTGTGCCTGGCCCAGAGTAGGGGCCATGACACATGTTTTGAATAAATATGTTTTGACACATGTTTTGACACATGCCAGACACATGTTTTGAATAAATGAAGTTTATGTTTTATTTATTCATTGTTACATTTTTGGCTGTTTGGATTGTTACTGATTTTGTATTATTGCAATTAACTCTACAAGGGTGCTCACAATTCACATCATTTGTGCGGTCAGGGCCAAGTCCAGAGCCCTGGGTGTGCATTAGGAATTTTAAATGGGGTTAAATATTTCCCGTCTTTACTCCACCTCTCCCCACTCCTCCGGCCCAACTCCACGGACACTGCGGATCCCCAGAGTGTGTTTGGTACTCCTCTGCCCATTTGCTCTTCCGGGCTAGGCAGGGCAGGACTGGCGGGCCCGGCCTCCTTCTCATTGCCTTGTCTCTATTCCCGGAGGCCTGGGCATCCTGTTTCTTTGCCTCTTGGTGAGGAGAGCAGTCCTCTGGGGAGAGGCTCGGAACGTGGCACTTCCTAGTTGGCCCTATTTGGCAGGGTGGGTACAGAGCAGAGAGGAAGGAGGACGGAGAGATCCTTGGGCTACGTGAATTACCTCTTCAGCCTCAGCCTCCTTGCTCCAGCCCAGAGGAGGCTGCCAGCTGCTGTAGAACAAAGAAGAGGCTGGTGGTCGTGGTGGGATGGGGGAGGAAGAGGAGGCAGGGGGGAGGGGGGCCTTGGCACTCATGCGCCCTTGGAGATACCGGCTTAGGGGTAAGCAGGGAGGTGGAGGCAGCTGGCAAAGGCCTTCTGTGAGCCCAGATTAGAGGAGAAGAGGCACCTTCTCCTGCATTGCTCCTCACCCTGGGGGTTTTACCCCTAGTAGATGCAGAAGGTCAGAGAGATGGTGACTTCCACAGACCTATTTCATAAACTGACATTGAGCCCCTGCTGTGTCCCAGGCACTTTGCAGGCTTTGCACCTGCAGACACAAAGATGAGCGGGTTGGTCCGGTCTCTGCTCCATCTGGAGGCTCTTAGCCACTGTCGGCAGGGTGGATTCCTGCAGGGCAAGGTGGCGGAGGACAAACTCCCAACCTGCCTGTGGTGGGACTAGGGTGTGTCGGGAGAGACTCCCCTGAGAAGATGCCATCTGAGCAGAACCTTAGAGGAGAGGGGCTACGCCGGGCAGCCATCAGAACATTCACACAGAGGAAATACTTAGAGCAAAGGTCCCAGGGAAGGAATGTACCTGAAGGGTTTGGGGACTGGCAAGGAGGTCTGCGCAGCTGGGGTGGAGTGAGACAGCTGGAGAATGGTCCAAGACAGGACTGGAGAGATAATGATCTCCTGGCTTGGAGGCTGTTGGAAGGACATTGGCTTTCATTCTGAGGGAGATGGGAGCCATTGCAGGGTTTAAAGCAAAGAAGCCACATGATTTGACTTAGGTTTTAAAGGCTTTTTCTACTGCTGTGTTGAGAAGGCACTGTACAGGAAAGCAGGGGTCTCATTGGTTAGTGCAGTAATGGCTCGAGGGAAGAGGGAAGTGGCCTGAATCAGAATGGCGCCCAGCAGGTGGTGAAAACTGGTTCACTCTGGCTGTGCATTTTCAAATTTTACTTTTTATTGAGGTAAAATGTTTATATAGTGAAATGCTTAAGTCTTAAGCGTGTAGCTTGATACACTCTTGCATGTAGGTGTATCTATGTAACCAGCGTCCCATCAGTATTTGCAACCTTTTCAGCACTCCGGAAGGTTCCTTTGGGTCCCTCCCATATCCTCGGAAAGGTCACCGCTATTCTGGCCTTCATCCCCATACACTCATTTTGCCTGATCTTGAACTTCTACAAAGGGAATCCAGTAGTATGTTCTCATTTGTGTCTGGCTTCTGAAGCTTAAAATTACATCTGAGATTCATCACTGTTATTGAACAAAACAGTAGGGCTTTTTCTGTTGTTTGTTGGATGGCTTGTGGTTTTTCTTCTCATTGCTAGAATTCCATTGTATGAATGTACGATGATTTGTTCACATTCTGGATGTATTTTGAAGAGCCAAGGAATTTGCTTATGGACTAGATGTTTGATGGGGGAGAAAGAAGAGTCAAGCATGACCAGACTTTCAGTCCTAAGTCGCTGGCAGGATGGCATTATCTGAGGTGGGAAGGGCTGCTGGGCGGTACGGGTTTTGTGAGCAGTGGGGTTCAGATTCAGACACATTGAGTTTGGGGTGTCTGTCGAATAGCTCTGGAATGTTGAGCAGGAGGTTGGATGGATATGCAAGGGTGCAGTTTGGATGAGAGAAGCAGGCTGCGGATATAAACGTGAGAACCATTGCAGGTCGATGGTGTATGTGTCTCCAAGGAACCTTGATGAGATCTTCAGAAGCAAAGTACAGATCGGGAAGAGACGACGCCCGAGCACTGAGAGGCAGACGTAAGAGGAAAACCTAGAGCCACAAGAGAGTGCTTGGAAAGTATGTCAAGGAGAAGCGAGGGATTGGCTGCTGCAGATGGCTGCCCACGGGTCCAGGGAGATGAGGCCTGAGAATGACCAGTGGATTTGGCAAGAGCAATGTCATGGAGTGGTGGGAGCGGAAAGCCTGGCTCGAGAAAGCTCCAGAGAGAAGAGGAAGGAATGGAAGGCAGTTAACGTAGGTTACTCTTTTGAAGAATTTTGTTATGAAGGGAACAAAGCAATGAGGCAGAAGCCACTGGGAGAAGTGGGAACAGGGTACTTTGTTTTGTGCTGTTTTCTAAGATTGGAGGGACATTTGTGTGCTGATGACTAACCATCCCGCAGAGACAGCAAAACTAACATTGGAGCCAAGGAGAGGATTTTGGGGTTGATGGCTTTGGTTTGGCCGGCAGGGTCGGGACCCACACAGAGGGGCCGCCTTAGAGACGCTCGGAGGTCATCTATCAGGCAGGAAGTCAGTATGTGGGTGCAGACGCCGGGAGGTGAAGCTCTCTTCTGCGTGTTTCAGCTTTCTCCCGGAAGTGGGAAGCAAGGTCGCCGGCTGGGAGGGAGGATGCGGGAGGGAGAGTAGCAAGTGTGGAATAATTTTCTGGAAGTGTGGGAGGAGGGACGAGACTCGGGAAGTGGACTATAATCAGGGGCGGCATGAAGGGCCCACCTGAAGTTCAAGGTGATGAATCTGAGGGGAGAGTCCAGCGGCATGGTTGTGTGCTTATCACAGCCGTGTTCAGCCGGGCTGACACAGGCTTGGGAGAAGGTGGAGAGTTCATTCCTGCAACACACAGAAGGGCCAGATTCTGGCCCAGGCATTAGGTGTCTCATCATGGTCATGGTCAAGGAGTGGGCCCCGGTCCCAGGGTTTAGGAACTGGTGGAGGGAGCGAGCCAGCACACCGATAAGCGAGTGGTGGCTACAATCATAACTTGAGGAGAATTCAAGGAACGTGACCATCATGTTCTTCTCTGCGGCTGGCTCTGGCATCTCCAGACCCTGAGTCAGGGTCCAAGGAAACCCACAGGTGCCTGAGGACTTAGGTAGAGCCGTGTAGGCCCTGTGGTTCATGGTCAAGAGTTTGGATTTTATTCTAAGTGCGCAATGAAGCCACTGAGTGCTTTCAGCAGGGAATGACATAATCTCAATTACATTTTTAAAGGTCACAATTCGTCAACAAAATATTAGCAAATCAAATCCAGTGATAGATAAAAAGGATAATACATCACAACCAAATAGAGTTTATTGCATTCTTGCAAGGGTGGTATAACATTGAAAAAACTCAATCAGTGTATTCAGCACATTAACATGAAAAGGTCACTCTGCCTGCTGTGTGGGGGATGGGTTGGAGGGGGCAAGAGAAGACTGGAAGAGCTCATGGTTATAGGCGGGGGTAGGGGCAGGCAGGGAGCCCAGGAGGCAGTGGAGATGGAAGGAACTGGAAAGAGTTAGGGTATGTTAGAGTTAGAACCAAATGGTAATGGACAGGGTGTGCAAGGCAGGAGAAGGGGTCAAGTGTGGCTGCCACGTTTATGATTGAAGCCATTGGGTAGATGGTGGTGCCGATTCTGGAGAGAGGGTGTGGAAGGAAGAAACTGGAGGGAGATTCAGACCCTAGTAGGTACTCAGGTCCTCCAGTAATCTTCTCTCCTGTGCTCGTTTCCCAGCTTCCGCTCCTTCATGGAGTCCAGGACCTGGGCCCTTTCTTCCCCCCGACAGCCTTGAGGAAGGGTCACATATCCAGCCAGCTTCCTGGGTGGCTCCGGCTGCTGCGTCTACTGTCTTCCCACCTTGCTTCTTAGGAGGCTGTTGGCTTTCTTAGGCTGGAATGACCGTAACAAGGACGTGTGGCTTTGGGCTCCCTAAATCTTCCAGAAGGAGACAGCAGAGTTGGGGGCTCTTCTTTCCTGCCAGGCTCCATTCAGTGGCTTTGGGGATAGCTGAGGCCCCCAAGTCTCTGCCCATCCTTGGTGTCCTCGGTGGCACTGTCCCTGGACTCTCTGTGTCCCTCCAGAACCTCCTTTCCCACCCGCATTGCTGCAACCCACCCGGCCTGGCACTGTGGATTGTGCTGATCCCCTGTGTGGTGGTCGTCCCTCCTCCACCCTAGAACAGGGTCCCCCTGCAGAGCCACGGTGAAGTGCTGAGCAGTGCAGTTTCCACCAAGGCAGCAGAGGGGACAGTCGGTCAGGAAACAGTGAACCAGTGTCAGCTCTGGCCCCGCCCTGATGGGCAGAGCAGGGGGCACCTGGGCTGCTCAGAGAAGCCCCGTCTGTCCTTCCACGAAGAAGCCTTGTGCAGCAGAGACTGCTTTGCGGGGCAGTTGGCACAGTGGGCACAGGCACCGAAGACCAGACCTCGCGGCAGGCAGCCTGACCTCAGACTCCACCAGGCTCCGACACTCCCCTCTCTGCGCTGAGGAGGGGCCCAGACTACAGCAAGACAAGAGCTTCTTCTCAGTTCTTTTTTTGCCTGTCCCCGCAGAACCAGGAGCTCCGAGGCACACCCACCCAGCTGGAATGGGAACTCACCAGGCAGTGATTCTCTGGCGGGCACAAGAGGGGGTCTGTTTGCAAAAATCTACCCCAGATATCTTAATGATGCCCTTCTCAGGCAGGCGTCTCTTGCCCTGCTTCACGCAGATACATCAGTGGAATGAAGGGTGACAGCAGTGTCCCTAGGCCGATGGTGCCAGCACGGAGGGCTC
This sequence comes from Neogale vison, assembly GCF_020171115.1. Taxonomy (NCBI): domain Eukaryota; kingdom Metazoa; phylum Chordata; class Mammalia; order Carnivora; family Mustelidae; genus Neogale; species Neogale vison. The sequence continues at coordinate 72,054,188 of NC_058100.1, forward strand.
TGCCACCGTGGAGCGCTTACTTAACCTTTCTGAGCTTCCATTTGCTCTTCTGCCAAAGAGGCTTCTTAATACTTCCTCCCAGTGGTCATCAGGAGGCCTAGAGATGAGCTGGGTTAGGACTGGCGCACAGTAGGCCCTCAGGGAGCGGGGGCGTTTCCTATTGTCCGATAATCCTGACTCGATTTCCATCTACAGCTCCGTGTTATGCGACTGCTGGGGTCCCACCGGACTCAGGTCCGTGTCAAATGGGTGCCGCTGCCAGTGAGGGCAGGGCGTGGTTCTCTCCTTTGGTCTTGCTCATTGTATCCCAGTACCTAACACACGCGCCCCTGCCTCCTGGGAGGCGGCTGAGTCAGTGTCTGTCCTGGGAAGGAACGAGGGAATGCTCGCTGGCACGGAGGGAGGAGGCCTCTGTGGGCCAGATGGAGTGGCCGGCTTGGAAGAAGTCATTCGGATCTTTCATGTTCATCCACAGAGGGCAGAGGCAGGTAGTGGAGCGTGAAGGGTTATTTCATGAAAACATTCCCGAGAGATCAGACGGTTGGGGGGGGGCGGGGGGGCAGAGGGATGAAAGGTCTCACCCGAGCTTCCCTGGCATGTTGCAGGGAGAATCCTGGTGTCTGGACCCCGCCTGGCTCCCTCTGGTCCCCATGCTTCTGTTTCTATGAGGGAGGGTGTGAGCAGCCTCTCCTGAGCCTTCCTTGTCCTCCCGAGGGGCCTGGCATCCATCCATCGGATGGAGCTGAAGCAAGGGCTCCCCTGGGGGGGCGGTGGCCCCGTAACTGCTCTCTGCGGGGGCGGGGAGCATTCAGAGTGTTTGGGGACTCACAGTGCCCAGCAGACACACCTACCTAGGGGTAAACACAGCTCCCAACCCCCCACGTCCTGGGCTCCCAGGGCTGCCTTCATGACAGTGGCCCAGAGAGGGCTGGGAAGAGACACAGACCCATTCAGAGCGGCTGTGTCAGGTCCCAGGGGGGCGGGGGGAGGCTTACAGTCTGGGAGTGAGCCAGCAAGGGCTGGGGAGGCTCTTAGCGGGGTGTGTGCGTGCATTCACACGTGCACATCTGGGTGTGTGCTTGTGAGTGAGTGTGTGTATGTATATGTAAAGGGTTACATATTTTCTTTTTCTTTTTGTAAATAAAAAAATAATATCCTGGAGGGTCTCTCCCCAAACCCCACCCAGCTCTCCCTCTCTGAGGCCCAGACAAGTGTCCCAGCACAGCTGGTCTCTTATAGTGTTTGTGGCTCCCCCAAACCCCAGTCCTCATGCCCCGTCCCCCACCATGAATCCTCCTTGACATAAGAACGCAGGTTATGGGTTCAAGTCAACAAGTGTTTTCTGACCACACAGATCCCGTCCTCAAGGGCCCAGACCCACAGTCTGCTCAGCTTTCGTGTGGTGAGACATGGTTTACCAGCTGCCACGTAGCAAGAGGCCTGAGCTGGCCTGGCCTGCACCCAGGCACACAAAGCCAAGGTCACTCCCCCAGCTAGGATGCTCAGCCCCACACCGCCTTGTACCTGGGCTCAAAACCCACTTTCCCTGTCTTGAGGCCAGTCACTTCTTACCCTGTGCATCCTCGGAGTGGAGAAGAAGGCTAAACAAAGGGGGTTTAAGATGTAAGACCACGACTTAAACACACACACACACCCCAGAAAGCTATTTTCTTCTCTTCTCTTCTCTTGTCTACTTCTTCTTTAATGCTCAGCTCAGATGAGACCTCCTCCAGGAAGCCTTCTTTGATCTGCCTTCATGTTCCCACAGTTCCTCAAGGGCTTCAAACACAGCCCTTGTCAAATTGCGTGGAGGTAATCTCCCTCACTTGCCCGTGAGCAGTTTATGTGTGTGTGTGTGATTGTGGGTTGGGAGGGGGGAGCCAAGCCTCCCTGTCTCCGTAGTGCCCAGTGTGCTTTCTTCCCATTTTTGATATCCGACGACCGGTGCAGTGAATCAGTGAATGAATGGTAATAGTAGCAAGTGATTCTTGAGCACCTAATATGTGCTAGGCCTTGTGCTAAATGCTTTATATGGACTCCCTTAATTTAGAGTGTGCGTGAGAGGCAGGTGCGGAGGGAGAGGGACTGGGCTCTCTTATTGAAGTCTATGCACAATTTTATGAAGAGGTGCTAACAGTGTTTGCTGTGAGTAGTATAATATAACCCTAATGTCCGCAGTTTCTGAGAAGCTGAGGTTCAGCAAGGTTGGACAATGTGAGTTCAGGCACATAACGGCTAAGTAGAACCAGAACTGCTGAGTTAACATCCGAATGCATGAGTGAAAAGATCTGTATTTGAGCCTGGACTCCAACATTTATTCTGGGTGATTTGGGGCAAATCACGTCCCTCTTTGGGTCTCAGTTTTCCCATCTATAAAATGGGCCTAATTCCAGTCCCAACTGCAAGGAGTTCTCTGGGAGGCAGTGTTCTTGTTCTTGGAATGGGACAGGAGACCGGCTTCACTGTTTGGGGATCCGTTGGTCCTGGGGAGTATGTGGGGGAGGGAGGAGTTGCTGTGACCCTCAGCCCCAGCCTAAGTCTGCTCTCTGGCCTGTAGTTCCAACTGCTGCCCGAGGGGTGGCCTGGCGGCCTGGCACGGAGGTAGCAGAAGGAGCCGATGTGTTCTGCGGGGCTGCAGGTGCGTGAGGGGAGCAGAGACCCAAGGGCCAGATGGAGCTGCCACGAGGAAGCGGGGAGGGTCAGGAAGTGGGTGCTGCCACACGCCTGGCAGGGGAGCCAAGTTTGCCTTGGGAGCTGATGTTTAAAGAGAAAGTTCTTCCCTCTGGGATGCCAGGCCGTGCTGTCTACCACCTGCTGGAGCTGTCGACAGCTCCCGGCTCCAGCCCGCTCCCCGGGCAGGAGCATGAGGGTGGCAGAATGGAGGCTGCATCCCATCAAGACTCCCTGGGGCCACCGAGGTGGGGAGGTGTGCCTTGAGGTTGGCGGGGAAGGACTTGACAGTGACTTGTGTCTGCAGGCTGGTGCGGGGCTTTCATGCCTCAGTGAAGGGGCAGTCCCCGGGGCGGGGTGGGGGGCGGCTACTGTTCGTGCTCGAGAGTTCCCCGGGGTGGGGGTGGGGCGGTTACCTGCACAGGAGAGGGTGTCTGCTTCCGCTGCTGGAATCATGTAGGCAAGGAAGGGCCTTCTCTGCGCCCCACTCTTCCTGTTGGAATGTGGCCCGCGCCAGAGCTCAGTCCGCAGGCAAGCCTTGAAGAAAAAAAAAATGTTCCAGCAAAACACCTGTGAGGAGAATCCAGGCCAGGGAGCCTTCTCCCAAACCAGGGGAGGCTGGGGGAGACGTGATTTCCCCATCTGGCCAGTACAGAGGGAGGCTGGCGGCTGGGAACCAGCAGGCCAGATCTCGGGGCCTGGTCTGGCACTGGGACAAACAACTTCTCCTCACCCCACGGGACCTGCATGTCCACTGGTAGAGAGCTCACGGCCCCCCACTTCCCCGCCAAGCTGGCCGTACTGGTCTCCCAGTCTGGCCTCTGCTACTTCCGTAATCTGACCTTAGCCAAACTCTGAGCCTCAGTCGCTACGAATGAAAATGGAACAGTAACCAGTGCACAAGGTTGTCTGTTGTTAGACATGAAAAGGGACGATTAAGCCCAGCATCTCCCTGCAGGATCATGGGGATCGTTCTTCCCTTTCCTGCTTTTCGGTGGGAGGGAGGGAGATGGATGGATAATGGTGTGTGTGTGTGTGTGTGTGTTTCTTCGTCCACGGTGTAGTTGGGGTGGGCAGCTGACATTATCTGCCTGTGGGGCTTAAGGGCGTCCTCTGCGTGCATGCTGAGGTCTGGCGTTGGTGAGCTGGGTCTTGGGGAAGTGGCTGGGTGGCAGGGCTGGGAGGTGCCGGAAGCCCTACAGGCAGGTAAGGTTGTGTCCCATCCCGTTCTGGATCCAGAGCCTTGGGCACCTCCCTTCCTGCTCCAGTCTCCTCCCCTGTACTCCGGCTAGATCCTGGAGGGTTCCCTGGAAGGGGTGTTGGGGTGTGGACTATCTCCTCAGTGTCCAGAGCATCACCCAGAACCTTCTTTGGCAGCACATGTAATTTTCTGCAAGGCTGAGATCAGCATCATTTTACACATGAATAAGGTGCTGGGGAGGTAAAGTCACTTGAAGATGGTTGCCCAGCTCATAAATAGCAAAAGCGGATGTCATTGCTGATACCCCACTTGCCACTGCCACTGTCCTCGGGGATTTCCAGACCGGGGACCCTGACCAGCTTTGGGGATTTCCAGACCAGCCCTGACCGTCCTCAGGGGGCTTCGAGGCTGAGATGGGCACAGAACGCAAGGTTCCGCAGATGGTGAGAGAAATCAGCCCAGGCTGAGCTACGATGGCCAAGGCTTCTAGGGCAGGTACTGCCAGTGGGCACAGGCCTGGCCTGCTGCCTGGTTTCCTCTCGGCGCCGCCTGTTTCCTCGCAAGCCCCCGGGCCTGCGTGTGCTCATTTGCGTGGCTGCTTCAATCACAAGGGCAGGGAAGCTAAATCCGGAGGTGTTGCCAGCACCATGGCAGCAGAAACGATCCCACACAGTCCACGGAGGTGAGAGTGGTGGAGGTGGGCTAGAGAGGCAGCCCGGCGGGCCCTTGGTGGGGCGCAGTGAGGGGCTCGGAAGGACCTTCTCTGCCACCCATAGGTAGAGGGCATCCTGTAAAGAGCCAGAGTCACTGGCTTCAGGCTCAGCTCAGACCCCAAGTGGCGTTGGGCACTCACCAAATCTTGCTGGGCCTTAGTTTTCCAATCTGCAAATTGGCAACAATCTGCTCTTTGTTTACCTGGCAAGCTGATGTTTGCAACAAGTTGGATCGCTGGCTGGGAAGCACTTTGCAAGCCGTGCAGGGCTATGTCATTACCACCTTGCCAAGATGGGGAGCTTCTCTCCCCTCCTTCTCCTCCAGTGCTGGCTTCTGGCCTTTTCTCTCCCTGCACAGTGGAGGTAGCCATCCATTAAGAGAAATAGGTCACCCAAGTGGATTTGCAAGGGACCTGGCAGGGGTCTCGGTTCCTCTTTCCTGTAGGATCCAAGACGATGCCTTTCCTTTCTGTGGCCTCCTGAGTCCGCCTCCTCCCCCATACAAAGGCGAGGAAGGCTACTTTTGCGCCAGATATTGTGCTACGTGCCCCTGGGTCCTGCCCCTCACGCATATTCTAGTCCGAGGAGCTCAGACAATATGGGACACTAAGGAGTGAGAGATGTTAGTCCCTGTCCTCACCTCCCTCACAGTCCTCTGGAACATCAATGTGTGAAACACAAAACACCACCTTTGGAGGCAGCCAACCTGACCTTGGGCGATCACTCCGTCTCCTGGGATGACTGAGGGAAAGGAAGGAGAGACCGTGCACAAACCTCAGTGTCAGATGGTGACAAGGGGCACAGTGGGGGCTGGGCTGGAAAGATCTCAGCTCCATTTTACAGATGCGGGAAGGAAATTCCACGCTGCGGGGTGGGTCCATCTGCTAATGCGGCGGGTTTGAACCTGACCAGAGGCCAGACCCTCCTCTGCCTGTCAAGTGCCTGCTAGCGCTGTGTTGCCCGGAGCTTCTTGCTCCCTGGCCAACCAGGGTGACTCCGTTGGAGACGTGGGGACCAGCGTGGAGGTTTGGGGAGGGAGAGGTGGGGGTGGTCAGGCCTCTGCAAGATTTCAGTGTTGGGGGCCCTGAAGGAGGACCTTCCAGACTGCCCAGATGGTCAGTGTTGGTAGCAGGGAAGCCACTTCAGGGCAGCTCCAGCCCCGCCTCCCTCAACCCCGGGCTGTGGTGCCAGTCCTGCCTGCTTCTTGGCTGGCTGAGTCCCCAAGGCCCATTACCGCCAGCTCTCTGCATTTTCTTTTTCCAGCTCCCAGCACGGCACTTTGAAGTTTTTTTCGTGAATGGTAGATGGGAAAAAAAAAAAAAAAAAAAGGCTATGATTTAATAAGCCTCCTCCTCCCCCACACGTATCATAATGTGAGATTCCCCCATCCAGGGTCGTGGCAGATGTGAGTGATTTAGAGGGTTTTGCAGAAGTGGGAGGGACTGAAAATGAGTTTATCGATCAGCCCTCAGAGCAGCTGCCTCGCCAGACCCCTGCATGGGACGCTGCCAACGACTCAGCCTGCTCTGTTCTCCCGGTGCAGTGCAGCCGACAGGGGTGCAGGCCAGCTCCCTGCAGAGCAAGAGAACACGCTGTTCGCCACCTCCGCCCAGGGCTGGCAGTGAGGAGAAGGGCTGGTCTTGTAGCAGGAGGAAGTGTGGTTAGACTCTTGCTAGAACTACCTTATTACATGGCTTAAATGTACCAGGGGTTGGGGATGGAAGAAGGACCTGAGGGTCCTGTAGGTCCTATGGAAGGTGCCCGATCCGTGTGCGCTGGGAGCAAGCTCCTGTACCTGCCTGGAGGGATGGTGTGAAGAGGAGCGGGGAGACTCAGCAGACCTCTGACTCTCCCTTTGACTTTATCCACACTTAAAGTGATAATTGATAGCATCAGATCAGTACCTACCATGCCTGTAACTGTTCTCTATTCATTGGATTTGTTCCTTATTCCTTCCTCCTGCCCTTCTTTTTCTGCCTCCTCTGGTTTTAACTGAGCATTGTATGTGAATCCATTTTCATTCTGCAATTATTATGGGGCACCTACTGTGTGCCGGGCACTGTGGCCGCTGCTAGGACTACAGCACTGAACCAAACCTGTGTCCTGCTCTCGGGGTACTGGCAGTTTCGTGCTTGAGACGAAAGCAAAGAAAGCAATTTGTCGTCCCACGTGGGGAGGAGGAGAGCATCAGCCTCCAGCCGTGACCCAGCAGATCCAACATCCTTCCTCCTGCCACCTGCCATCCTGGGGATGGGAATCTAGGCCCTCCCTTGCAACACACACACACACACACACACACACACACACCCCTGCCACTGGGCGAGACTTCCACGGCATCAGGCCCCCACTGCCAACCCCCTGCTCATTTCTGTGGCTGGGGCAGAATAGAGGGGGCAATCAGAGCCGATGCACGGAGGAGGGTGCTCAGGGGAGTGCAGGACCAGGGCTCCTGTACGCTGGACTGGAGCCTGGGCTGGGCCTGGCCCTGACTTGGCCTTGTAGGGCTGGGCGAATGTGCATGCGTGCCGTGAGACACGAGGCAAACACAACAGCAGGAGACTCCTGGGAACCACCGCTGGGAAGTGCTGGCGTTCTGACTGCTGTTATTGTTAGTGGGTTTGGGCTCCAAACTCCACTGACCTGGGCGTCGGGGGGAAGAAGGGCCAGGACCTGAGAGAACATGCAACTTCTTCCAGGCCTGAAGAGCTAAGTACCACCTTGGGTTGTGAGGCAGCAGGAGCGACTGAAGTTAGACCCAGGAAGGATTTCCTGACAGATGAGGAGATGCTCTGGAGTGGAGGCCTGATGGTGGGAGTGGACTCTTCGGAAAGATTTCCAAGGTGGAGAATTCCCTCTGTCCTCATACATCCTACCATCTGTCACATCTTTTCTAGAAGAGAAGGTACGATTTTTAGGAAGGCCCAAAGGCCCAGGTAACAAACACAGAGAAAGTACCCATGACCCCTGAGAATGGTTGCCCTCCTCCCCCTCCCAGGGGGAGAATCCCTGTGTCCTAGGCCAGGGAAGGTCTGGAAGGGCCACTGCCCGTCCCTCCAGGCTGGGCGCCTGCGCAGAAGGCCTGCCTCCTGGGTCCCAGCTGGGCTACTGCAGTCTGTGTGGGGTCTCCCTGCTGCAGTGTGATATTATGGTCCCTGGCCCACGTAGGCTTTCAGGCCGAAGCTAAATATCCCGTGGTATCTGACAGGCCAGGAGATAGAAGGGAGGAAGGAGAAAGGGCAGGGGCTCCCCCTGAGTCAGCTTGCCCTTGTCTCCAGCCTCACACCGGCCACTGCCCCGAGAGAGCTTTGCTGGGCTCCGCCAGGGAGCATGCCTTCTCCGGGGCCCTGTGTGGGGTTCAGGGCTGGGCTGAGCGAGCTCCCACCCCCCCACCCCAGACAGCTCAGGAACACAGACTCAATCTGGACCAAGGCTGGGTTAGGTGGGAGAGCTGGCTGGAAATTAGAAACTAAAGCCGTGTGACCAGTCCTTCAAAAGGAAACAAGTCACTTTTTTTTTTTTTCAATCCGCACCCCTGCAAATTGTTTTGTATCTCTTTTGGAGCTGACTGCATTTTCCAGTGGAATCAGGGATGTCGTCGGGGTGGCGAGCCGATAAGGTTGGGCACCAGTTGCTATTATGTACCCAGGGCCCCAGCGAGCTGGCACACCAGCTCCGTGGTCACAGTGAACCTGCCAAGCACATCTCCAGGCTTGTGCTGGGGACAGAACTGAGGCTGCAGGGGTGGTGACTCGCTCAAGACCATGAGCTGTCACCTGGTGGACCTGCAGCGAGAAGTCCAATCTGACTCCCCAACACGCCTCAGGGGAGGGACTCTCTTCTGGGGACTTGTGGGTGCCTCACAGCCACAGCCCCCGGGGCCCCTCCTTCCCAAACTGGGAAAGGAGTTTGGGCCGCAGGGCTCTCCCCTCCTTTCTGTTTGCGCCAAGCTCAGCTCTCCGTATAGGATGATCATTCCAGAAGAGGGGGACACAACCAGCAGAGCTTGGGAGACATCTGGTTTAGTCTCACATCATCTCGATGCGGACACAGATGCCCCACAAGGGAGGGGTCTCCTCCAGACCTGCTCACTCCCAGTGGGGCCCGGACCAGAACCTGGGTCTCCTGACCCACTCCACCTTGGAGGAGGTGCTCCAGGGGGGGAACTCTCCTGTTTTGGGGGGACCTGGTGTTGCTCCCCTGCCCACAGACACCCCTCAACAGGCAGCAGGGGCCCCTCTGTGCTCGTGGGCCCAGCAAGGTGCTCACATTCCCAGGACCTCCCACACCAGCCCTGCTGATGGGCCAGGGGGACCGGCGGATCCTCGGCCTCCTCTTAGAAGTGACCACTGTCTGCAGAGGCCACAGGGCACTGTGGGAATGACCCAGTCAGCTCCCTCTCCCCAGAGGCAGGTCTTTCTGCCTCACTGGAAAAGGAATTTGGCCCTTTTCCTGCCGTGGTCCTCACCGTGAGGCCTCACTGCACCAGCCACTCACAGGTCATTAAACCCGCACGCAGACAGGACGGGTTTTTCCGTCCCACCCCCCGGATGAGTCACCAGCGGCAGGTGGGGCCATTGGGCCTTGGTCTCTGCCACCTTGGCCTTACCTGAGAGTTGGAGAAAATCAAGTCTCAGGGCAGGAAATGGCTTGGAATGCTGAAGTCTGGGCCCGTTTCCCCCAGTTTGCTGATCAGGTCAGACACCCTCCTCAAGGACCCCCCCTGTCACTGGGATGTGGGGCTCCACCTGGCCTTGTCAGAGAGCCGCTTCCCAGTGTGGGGGGAGGCAGGGTGGAGGAGGAAGGGACATCCTGATTCACTGGGGACGGTGGAAAGAACTGGGGATGGCAGCAGATGTAGTTGGAAGATGTAGCTCCCCCAAATCTGAGGACCCGCTCCCTACACACCGCCTCCACCCGGGAGCCTCCTTCGGAGCTCTGAGCACATCCAAAGGTCTCCTTGTAAGGATGAAAGAACGAGCCCAGAGAGCAGAGCACCTGTGGGGGGGAGGGGACGGTCATGCTGGGCTCCCTGTGGCCGTGAGTCTGGGGGTCCCGCCGGCAACCTTGGCCTTGTTTCAGCCGCTCTCTGCTCAGACTGGCTGCTCCCTTTGGGCAGGCGCTGTGTCCCCCTGTCGGACAGAACCTTCCTTGAGGGCAGGAGCTCGGTTTCTTCTGCTCACTGCCAGATCCGAGAAGAGGTTCTCCCTCCCAGCAGGGAGGGGAGGGGGTTGGTCCCAGAGTCACATACGTGCCCTCTACGGTCTTCTCACTAGGCTGTGGAGTTCATCTGTCCCCAGCAAGAGACCAGGAGCGATTTCCAAGGCCTGCTTACACTAATCACCTAACCAGTTTACCCAGGTCTTTCCAGAAGCCCCGAGTGTCGTCTTCTCCTCTAGGCAGATCTTAGGCCGGCCCTGGAGGTGTTGGACTGATTGCCCTCCTGGGGATGGGAGACACTGACAGGGGTGGTAGCCAATGCTGCAGGGTCTGAGGGGGGCAAGACCCCAATAAGCAGGACGATCAGGACCTCCTGCCACCCCCCCAACCCCCCTTTCCGGCCCCTGATCCAGACTCCCCTGGGCAACATTACTAGTAAATCTTTGGCCCCTGGAGTGCGCCCAGCACCGCTGATTGTATCTCGTTTCCTGTTCTCCTTGGGGAGGAAGAATTTCTCTGCAGGAAGTAGTTTAATAGTCTGAAAGCCTTACTTCTCTGGTCTGGAAATCCAGGTTTCCCGTTGCAAGTGGCCCAGATCCTTAATGAAAAGGGAGGCAGGAGGGAGGGAACCAGAGCTCTGTAGCATTGCTTCTTCTCAGACACGGAGGGCAGAGGACAAGGGAAGGAGAGACAGAGAATTCAGTTCCTGATCCTCCAAACTGTTGGGGTACAGAAACATGCTCCCCGCATCCCGCTCCCTTCTCCCCACTCCAGCCCTCGGCCAGGGCTCTGGCTACATGCCTGGGGAACAGGGCCAGCGGGGCCTGACGACCCAGCCCTGGCCTCGGCAGTCGACAGGACACTTCGTCCCCCGTGTCATCCAACAGAGCCGTGTCTACCCTTTTCCAAACTGACCATGTGGCTTCTCTCTCTCTCTCCCTTCTGAGTCCACGTGGATTTGTTAAGAGTCTGGTCTATTCTCTGCTGTCCCTGGCAGGGAGTCTTTCGTGATGACTACACTTGCCTCTTCCTGCTCTGGCTTCACTCCTGAGCCGCTAGGGTCCAACCTGGAGCTCAGGGGTCCCTGAGGTGCTTACACTGGAGGAATTGGTTATGCGGTTGATGAAGTGTCCCAGAAGCCCGTGGGGATAGTGAGGGAAACCAGAGATTAGCAACAAGGGGAAGTTATCCCTGGGCTGCAGGACAAAGGGAAGAGCTGGAACCGAGTTGCGCCTGCTGGCTGGGAGGTAAGGCTAAGGAGAAGATGTAACAGCTGCCCGAGGCGCAGAGAGAGGGGTGGAAATATCCTGGTTTTCCTCTTCTCCCTCCATGCCCCAGTGCCTCCTGTGGCCCTGCTGATACAGCAGCTCTGGAGATGCAGCCTGTGAGGCTCAGCCTGGCTGATCCAGAGCAGGGCAGGGCGAGGAGAGTAGGCTGAGGAGAGCCGGCTTCAGGACCAGTATGCTCCAGCCTTGTTCAAGCAGTGGCAGAGCAGCTGCTCTGAGCACCTTTCTCTGTGTGACTGTTTTCTGTCCACCAGACAGAGTTCTGTAGGGCCTCTCTGTCTTGCCCTTCTCTTTTCTCTGTCAACTGTTTCTTTCTTGCCTAAGTCTCAGGGTCTGCTTATCACCTGATGACATTCAGAGCTTTTCCTGTTCGTAGGAGGCTTTTTGTTCATATTCTCAGGGTCAGCCTGAAAGTCAGTCACCAGTGGTGTCCAGGAAAGAGCCCCTCTTTGAGGCTGGGCCAGGGAGAGGCCAGCCCTCGGCACTCAGCCAGGGTCTCTGACTGGACATGATCCTAACTGTGAAAGGGCCCTATGTGTGGGGCACAGGAACCCCGGGGCCTGGGCACACTCATGGGTCCCATGAGGACTTAGCTTGAGTTGGAGACACGGCTTCTCCGGACCATAGGCTGAAAGACTCCGGGGAAGCTGGTTCTGGCCAGGGGCACCTCTGTTGGTCCCACAGTGTGCCGGGCAGTGCTGGGCCTGGGCTGCCGTGGGGGTGCTGGCTGGCGCCGGCTCATGCTTCTCATCAGAGGCCCTCGTCAGAGCGGCCTATGTCGCAGGACGTGTGTAGGGCTCCAGTGGTTTCCCAGGTCAACAGTGGGCTCCCCACAGCTCCCAGCGCGGTGGGGAGAGACCCAGGGATCTTTTCTTCTCACCCAGGGCACTGTGATGGCTTCCAGGGTGACGACTGAGCCTTCCTCCTCTGGCCTTCTCTAACTGAGCTGCGACGCGTTCCTCTTCACTTCTGGTTCCCGAGAGGTGCTCACGGGCTAGATCCTCAATCAATCGCAAATGACGGAATAAATCATGTTTACTTATCACGGAATTCTATTTCTCATTGAATAGATCATAAGCGGTTGTGCAAGTGGGTGTAAGGACTCCCCTGCCCCCGTGACACGTACGTGTTTGTTTTTTCGGCAGAAAGAGAGTTGCAGTGTTCTCGGCACTGGGGTTGCAGGGGTGAACCAGCAAAATAGAGGCCCTGTCCTAAAGGGACCTGGTAGTCTGCTGGAGAGCAACAGATGATCAGTGCAAACCTATATATGGAGAATGAGAGAGAGAGACAGGAAGTGATCGGCTCTCTCAAGACCGTTAAACACGGCGAGAGGTACAGCGTGGTGGGGCGGTCTTCGCCGCAGGCCAGTCGGGGAAGCTTCTCTGAGCAGGCGACATCTGAGCTGGGATCTGAATGAGGTGAGAGGGGCAGGAAGGGCGAAGGCCCCCAGGGGGACACAAACGTGGGTCCTGCAGTGTGGTGTGGACCTCGTGGTTGAGTGGGTTGGGGCTCAGACTAAGGGGAGGAGCCCCTTGTGGAGACAGGGGTCCGGGAGACTCAGGAAATGGGATCTCTCTCTACTTGGTGGCCAGGAGCAAAACCTGAGCACCATCTTGATTCCTAACGTCAGCCGGACAGCCAGACTGGGCAGCAGATCCTGTTGGGTCCGTTCCCAAGTGCATCTCAAAGCCGTCCACTGCGCCCCGGCCGCCGTGCCAGCTAGAGGGCACCACCTCCTGTCTCGCCTGGATGGCTAAAGTAGCCTACGTGTGATTGGTTGTCTTCTTTCCCAGCTGCAACACGTTCTCCACAGGGCGTCTGACTCAGCTTCTATAAACAGAAATTGGAGGATATTACCCCATGGCTTGCAGGGGCTTCCTTGCACTTAGAATGTAGCCCTGAACCTTGACTGTGGCCCTCCCCGCCCTCGGTGGCTGTCCCTGACCACAGCTGGGACTGACCCACCCGACCCTTGTCCTCACCGGCCTCCCCAGCGGCTCTCTCCTTGCCGTCCAGCCTCAGCGCCTTCACCTGCTGTATCTTCTGTGCGGAAGGTTCTGACCACCCCGCCCCCCACCACCCCACCACGATCTTTGCCTGGGTGGTTCTTGGTGATCATTTAGCGATCAGCTCAGCACATCCTGCCGGGAGAGGCCCCTCAGCTGCCCGCTACTCACACTCTCCAGGAGTCCTATTGATTTCACTCTCTGAAATCATCTTTTATTTGTGGATACCTCTAGTTCTTGTTCCCCTGCCCCTGGAAAGTTACTTTCATGAGAGCCTGTTCTCTTCATTTTTGAACCCTACCTTTACCAGTTGGTACCTGGAACCTAAAGGTGTTCAAGGAATATCTGTTTAATGAGTCAAAGGGAGGTACTGTATTTGCTTCGTTTCCCCAACACCACCCCCTGCCCCCACCACTAAACAGGCAGCCCATCAGCAGAGCAGTCCAGGGTCTGTGAAGAGGTCAGACCTGAGGGAGGAGGGAGGCTTCCAGGCAGGTCTGATGGCATCTTCAGAACTGGTCAGTCCAGGGAGCTCGCCATGGCTCCCCGCTGCTCTGAGGCCACACCCTCCAAACCCCTCCGCCCCATCCCATTGGACTGCCTGAGCCCGGTCCAGCCTGGGCTTTGGACTTGGACAGATCTGAACCTTAGCAATTCTGTTTCTACCTCTTTGTGGCTAAGGGACCTTGGGCAGGTCTCATAATCTGAGTCTTAATTACTATAATTAGAAAATGAAAATAATAATTATAATAATACCTAACTCACGGGGCTACCTTTACTACCTTTAGTCAGTGCCAGGCTCATGGAAAGTATTAGTAAATATTAGCTCTGGTTAGCATTATTGTTGTCATTATTACTGATCAGTTAGCTGTTATTTTTCTTTCTGTTTAAAGATTTGTTTATTTGAGAGAGGGAGCAGACACGTGAGTGCGGGGGAGGGGGAGAGGGAGAGACAGAATCTCAAGCAGATTCCCTCCTGAGCACAAAGCCTGCCCGGGGTCTCGATCTCACAACCCTGAGATCATGACCTGAGTCAAAACCAAGAGTCAGACAATCAACTGACTGAGCCCCCTAGGCACCCCAGTTAGTTGTTATTTTTCAAGGCCCTTCCTGCCATGTTAGCCTTCAGAACCTCCCTGTTCTGTGTGGCAGCCCTGCCAGAGAGCAGGGGTGAGGCAAAGCTGTCCCCTCCCCTGCCCTGTTGAGTGTGGGCTTGGTAGGCCCCCACCGTGCCCACCCCTGAACCACACTTAACTCGGGCAGCATCTGTGACGGGAGAAACTTCCCCCCTCAGCCAGGCCAGGAACTGCCTTCCATCTCTTTCCTGAAGCTCTCCCTCTCCCTCCCTCCCGCCGTCCAGGTACTCGGTCTGCATGTTATCACCACGTCAGGACCGTGAGGGCGATAAACTCACGCTCTGGAGTGAGTACTGTCTTGGCTTTCAGAAATAACACACGGGGTGGGGGGGCATTTCTCAACCCGAAGGATCGTCTCACCTGTGGTGGGTTCCAAGCACTGTGAGGGAGACGATGGGGCTGGTTCCGTGAGGAGCGGCCCGCCCTGCTTGCCCGTGGACAAGGCCCCCTGGTGTTTCAGCGTCCCCATTCTGTTGCTTCCCCACCTGTGTCTGCCAGAGACTGCGCCCTTCTGAGGACAGCCATCTCTCTGGCTCGTTCCCAGCATAGCCCTGGGGGTGGTGAGGCCTCAGACCCCAGCTTGGGAGGGAGAGCCCAAGCCTTGGAGACGCATTCAACATGCCCCCCCACCCCCGCTGGACTTGCAGCCTCTGCTTCTCTTTCCCACATGTGGGGAGAGGTGAGTTTCTCCCTGGCCCTGGGGCGCAGCCCTTCCTGTGGGAGCCTGCCCCACCTCAGCCGAGGTCCTGGGTCCAGCCCTTTCCCACCATGGAGAAAATAGCAAGAAAAACAGATGAGAACTGATACCCTAAGCTGCAGGCCTGCTGGGACCCGGCCCTGGAGGAGCCCCAGGAAAGCTTTAACCTTGGGGCTCTAGGCTGTCAGGAAGGGCGACAGGAAGAGGTCAGTGGGGGCCTCCCCAGTGAGATGCTGCCTCCTCCCTCCCTCGCACCTGGGTCAGTGTCAAGACCACGTCTTCTCTCAGTGGGTCATTGCCGCTCAGATGTGGGTCCTGGGCAGCCTCCCCCCACCCCCAGTCCTCGGGCTGCACGGCAGCACGGGGTCACCTTGTCCACCCCCTTCCCCCATCTCTGAGCACACCCGCTTTGAACAGGGTCTGGATGTTCCCATTTTAAAGCTCTTAGGAAAGGGACATTCCCAATCTGCCAACCATCCCAGATTTAAGTGACTCACGATGAACCTGGTGCTTGGGAGAGGCTGGTCTTGGAGTCAGGAGACCTGGGTCATTTGGGGCCATTTCTGGGCCTGGGGTTCCTAATCTGTGAGGTGGTAATCCCGTTAGGTGCTGCATCACAGGGTGGTTACAGGGATGACCTGAGGCATGAACGTAAAGGGCTTTGTGAACAATAAACGTGATGTAAATCATACATGCGATGGGCCAGGATGGGGGGCAGGGCAGGGGCCTGGCCTCCACTTCTGCAGCTGCAGCCTGATTAGCTGCTGAGGCTCACTTGGAGACCTGTCCCCGCCCCCCATGGCAGCTGTGTCAGGGTCCCTCAGCCCTGTCTCTGGGCAGACTGATCGCCCCTCCTACGGTCTTGGCCCATAGATTCACCCAGAGCTGCTTTCACTCTAGGATGTGTGGAGGGCACTTTGAGACCATCACTACCAAGCCCTGAGCCAGATATTTGCAGAGCTGTTAGGCCGTGTTGGCCGAGCATCTAGAGATGCTGGAGGTTTTCCAAGTGTGAGTGTTACTGGGGGTTTGGAGGGGTAGGGGCTCTGGCACAGGAATATCCGTGGGTTGTTCACAGACTTTGTCGCGTAAGTTTTCTCATCTGGTCCTTAGTCTCTGAAGCGGGGTCCGCTGTCTCGTTGGGAGTTGATCGAGTAGATTACAGGTTGATTTCCAGCGTGCACACCAGGCCAGCCTTCCTGTCGGGGAGAGGCGGGAATGGGATTCCTTTCCAAGATAGCAAGGATTACATGTAAGAAAACGGAAAGACACACACGTTAACTGGGTGCTTTTGAAGTACCTTGGTGCTTTTGGGGGCACAAGGACCCCATGATCACAAGGCAGAGGAGGGGCCCCAGTGAGGTCTTGGGCTTCTCTAGGTTCCCCCTTTCCCCACTGGAATGAGGAGGAGATTGGTAAAGGGGTTCCGTGATCCCTTCTAGTTCTTGCTTCCTTGATAGGGATCTGGTTTCTCCTACCACCCCTGCCAAGGCATGCCCCTCCCCATCCCTGTAAAGCCTTTCTGGAGCAGTGGGGGCTTTGGAGGGTGGACAGGTGTCCAGGGTGAAAGGGGCCGTAACATCATCGCTGTGAGAAAGAAAGGCTCTGATCCTGCAGCCCAGGACAGAAGAAACCAGAGTCGGGGGGAGGCTTTGCCTTCACCCCCATGGGTCTCAGTAGTGGCTTACAGGCTCAGGGGGCGCTCCCTCCAGGAGCCGCACTGGAAAATAACAACTGGGCAAGCCACTGCACTGAGCTGACTCCTCGGCACAGAGCCGGGCAGGCCCCAGCCCCTGGCATTTGCTCCAGGGCAGCGTCTGGGCAGAAGACCATGCTGGCCGCCCGCTGCACTGGCTTAAAGGAAAGTGCAGAGCTCCCAGGACATTGTGTCGTCCGCCTCTTCACCCAAAATGGGGGTGCAGAGAGGCTGGGATCTGTTCTTACTCCAGGCACAGGGAGCAGTGCCGGCACAGAAGGCACTCGTGTTTGGTGCTCTGCTGAGCAAATGGACCCACGTGTGCGTGCGTGCGAGTGCCTGGGGGGCCACAAAACTCCGTGAGCATTAGGTATCTTTCTGAGAATAATTCTCCCATTAGCGTGGGGATGCAGAGCTGGTGCAGCAGCATAAGCCCTCAGGAGATGAGCACTGTGCTGTGATTGGAAAGGGGAAGGGGAGGTAAGCTGGGAAGGGGAGATGGGGACACTGGTGGGGCAGGGCCGGAAGGAGGGAGCTGTGGAAGGCTTTTTGGCCTAAGTGGAAGAGGGCTTCACCAATGATCTGGCTGTTTTGGATCAGCGTGGCTCAGGAAAGTGCTGCCGCCTTCATGGGGCCTTGGGCAGATCATGTGATACTTTCAACCTCCACTCAGTCATCCGTCAAGGCTTTCCTACCTTGCAAGGACCGTCACGCAGCAAAGATGAGGGGACCAATAGCGATGTGCCAGGCACATGTGACTGAGTTTTACTCTGGTGATCTTATTGATACTACTGCAGGAGGTCCTCTATTATTTTACGTAATGATTTTTATCTTGATTTTTTTTGTTCTTCGTGATTTTTATGTGAACCAGGTTTCCCATCTGCTGCAGGCGGGATGGCCAGGGTGTCTCAAGCTCGGGCCAAATCCTAGATCCTGAAGTCTTGGACCTCTAGCCAAAGACCTGCAGCTCCCCACTCCCTGGGCCCTGGCTGGGAAGGGGCCCTCCTCTCAGAGACCCCTGGGGACTGGCGGAGCCTAAGTGGGGGGACTCACACTCTGCCCTCCCCTCCCCCAGGTACAAGACGGTGGTGACTCCCCGGAGGGCGGCGGTGGCCATCGCTGGCTGCTGGATTCTCTCCTTCGTGGTGGGGCTGACGCCCCTGTTCGGCTGGAACAGGCTGGGGGAGGTGCAGCGGGCCTGGGCAGCCAACGGCAGCGAGGGCGAGCCCGTGATCGAGTGCGAGTTCGAGAAGGTCATCAGCATGGAGTACATGGTCTACTTCAACTTCTTTGTCTGGGTGCTGCCCCCGCTGCTGCTCATGGTCCTCATCTACCTGGAGGTCTTCTACCTGATCCGCAAACAGCTCAACAAGAAGGTGTCGGCCTCCTCCGGGGACCCGCAGAAGTACTACGGGAAGGAGCTGAAGATCGCCAAGTCGCTGGCCCTCATCCTCTTCCTCTTCGCCCTCAGCTGGCTGCCTCTGCACATTCTGAACTGCATCACCCTCTTCTGCCCTTCCTGCCGGAAGCCCAGCGTCCTCATCTACATTGCCATCTTCCTCACTCACGGCAACTCAGCCATGAACCCCATCGTCTATGCCTTCCGCATCCAGAAGTTCCGGGTCACCTTCCTTAAGATTTGGAATGACCATTTCCGCTGCCAACCCTCACCCCCCATTGACGAGGACCCCCCAGAAGAGGGGCCCCACGACTAGACTCCACCTTCTGCTCCCACCTGGCTGCCCACATTGGGGGCATCAGCCCAGTCCTACCTCCCCACTGGTCCCACTCCTGAGCCTTCCTGGCAGGGCTGTGGGGTGTGGGTGCCCTGCAGCTTGGGTCCTGGAGGAGGTTTGGGAGGGCGGTCCGTGGGGAAGGAACCAGGGAACCTGAGGAGAGGAGGAAAGTGGCTTGAGCCTCCCCAGCCGTGTGAACATCATGCGGAGAGCCCAGAGCTTTGGGCTGGAACGGACCTGGGGAGCCTGAGGCTGCAAAGGGGCCATGTGGGCTGGGAGGGCAAGCTGGGGTTCCCATGGCAGTTGGGGGAGCCTGCTTGTCTCTGGTGGTAGTGGGGCAACCCTGGGAAGCCTAAGGAAAGGAGAGGATCCCCTCCAAGATGGAGGGAGGGAGGGAGAGGAACTGGACATCGTGGTCTTGCCTTCTCTTCTTGCTGTGGGAGAAGTTGGCAGAGCCACTGAGAGGCAGGAATCAAGGAGACTCAGTGTCCGCCTCCCAGGACCCTGAGCTCCTAGCCATGCTGGGTGCCTGGGTGCCTGCTCTCCCTGCCCTGAAGAACCCAGGTTTATACTTGGGAGAGGCAGAAAGAGCAGGTCCAGAAATCATTCCCAACTTTTGCTTTATTCTCCACCAGCCCTGGGACCCTGAAGTGGGGTGGGGCTCCAAGCCCCTTAGAGCTCATGTGGAGTTGAAGTGCAGGTCTCACACAGCCACCAGGTGGCAGCACTGAGCCCTTGCTCGGGCCCCGGACGTCCCAAGAAGGGGCCTGGGAGGTAACTACCTGTCCACTGGGCCCTGATGATGGCCTGGACTCTCTTAAGTGACACCCATCTCTGCTGTTTCTGGGCCAGATGGAGAGGAGAGCCCCAGACATGACAACACGAAGGAGCATTAAGCCTGCCTGGGGAGGGGGTGGACAAGGGAAAGTACTGGAGTGACTTGTGCCAGACTGGAACAGGCCAGGGGAGACCACACCGCTGAGGGGGAGGCAGAAGGAGCTTGCTGGCATTTAAATGTCCCCAGCATCCCTGGCACTGAGCACAGTTTTCAGGGGCTTTGGGGCTCTGTGGCACGGTGTAGGCTTTAGAGCATCTAGGGAAGTGTCCACCTTCTGCCAAGCTGGAGGGCGGGGTTTGTCCACAGGGGAGGGGGCGGGTTCTGCGAGTGATTCCAGGCCCCGCCCGTTCTTGGAGGTGGGATGTTCCCTGGCTCCCAGGGAGGGCCTCCTGACTAATAAAGACTGTGAAACTTGATTGACAGCATGCCCCTGGATACCCACCCCCATCACCATCTGAGGGCAGCAGAAGACCTCAGCAGAGGAGAGCAGTGGTGGCCTGGGGGAGAAGCACGGACCAGACCGAACCGGGGCGGGGGCCGGGAGGGGAGATATGGAGGCATTCAAAGCAAGGAAGTTTCCAGAGAACAGTGTGTCTCTTCCTATAGCTATGCTCTCGGCATAGCAAACCCTGAATGTGAAAGCCAGATGCTAAAAAATCTCCTGTCTGGAAACCTGGAAACCCCCTTTACATCCTGAGTCCCCTCCTACTGGCACCTTCCTCCTGGTGTCATATGTGGAGACCTCCTCGTGGTGACGATGCACTCCACCCCCCTCGTTGTGACACAACCCCACCCCCATCACAACGATGCTCCGGAACACATCACACACTTTTATTTGAGCGGTTCTCACCCAGAATGCACCGCTCTGCAGGGGCACTCCAATCTTTGCACCTCCAGGCCCCCTTGTGCCCAGGAAGCCTGGCCTGGGGCCTGCCAGGCCTACTCCTGGCTCCTGGGCTCCAGCCTCTGGGGGAGGGAGACTAGGCAGGTACCAGGGAGCAAAGCCCTCAGCCGTCACCATGGAAACGGGGCTCTGGGGCATCCGGGGAGCTTGATTCTGAGTCTTGTGGGCCTGACCCCCCAGGTCTGCAGCGCCTGGCAGAGAACATGCTTCATGAGCTCAGGGTTTGACAGAGCTGGGCTCTTCCTGTCCTGCTGAAGCAGTGAGATGGGGCAGAGGGACACAGAGGCCCTCTTTCCTTCCCAGGCTTCCCGCCCCAAGGGTCCAATGCCCAGCACTTAGCTCTGCCCCTGCAGCTTTGGGATCCTTCCCTACTTGTCTGGAGCCTCAGAACCAACTGGGAGGGAAAGTGGGACACAGGTTGTTGCCCCCTCTTTGCTGAAAAGGAAACAGGCCCAACGGAATGCCCTGGACTAGAACCCTGTCCTATGTGCACATTGCCAGGGACAGCAGAGTTGTCCGCAGAAGGGACTGCCACCTTCCCCTGTCCCCTCCACCCCCAGCTCTGACTCTGTCCCCAGAGGCCCGGGGCCCAGCCATTTACCATCCTCCTCGCCCAGCCTCCTGTCGCGCTCTTCAGTGTGTGGCTGACGCTGGAAAAAATGCCACAGTCAGAGTGGGGGAGGGGCGTGTCTGCAGGGGACCCGAGTTGGAGGTAGTGGGACGAGAGGGGCTCAAGGCTATACGTCTTCACCCCAGGCAATCGATCAGTTTGGGGACAGACTCTGCTACCTCCATTCCCTACATTGGGCCGTCCTCCCACTTGGAAAATCCTTCCACTAGCCGGACCTCTCCATCTTTACTAGCCCTCTGTCTTGCCTTGATTTCCAGCACCCAGCCTCATCTAGCCTAGCAGAGGAAGAGGTGGCCTCTATGAAGGGACGGTCCCTAGGGAAGGACGTTCCCCATACCTTTCCCCTTGACCTCCAGCCGGCAGTCCACAGATGCCTCCCCTAACACGTTGACAGCCTTGCAGGTGTAGACCCCGGAATCAAAGGGGCTGGGCTTCCGGATTTCCAGGGTGCAGACGCCTTGCTCAGAGAGGGCGCGGTATTTGGGGTCACCCTGGATGTTCATCTTGTTTTTCATCCAGATGATCTTGGGCTAGGGGGGCATGGTCAGAGGAGAGCTGAGGAGGTTGTGGGCTGGGGTGGGCATCCCCCCTGCCCCCACCCGCCCAGGACACAGAGGGGCTTCAGCCCTAACCTTGGGTGATGCTCGGACGCTGCAGAAGAGCTGAGTGCTGTAGCCGGGGGTGGAGGTGTGGTCAGCCAGGGGCTGGGTAAACGAGGGGGCTTCGGAGAAGTCTCGCTCCACAAACCCCTTAGGTTTGGCAACAATATCTGGGTTCAGAGGATAAAAGGGGGCATATTTGAGGTTCCAGGAGTAGACCTCTAGAACTGACTTCATCCATTTTCCTAAAATAATCACTGTAGCTTACATTTAGATGTCTTATTTAATCTACATAGCGTCCCTCTGCAAGAGTGAGTTTGTTATTACTACTTGACAGATGGGAAACTAAGGCCCTTCATGGATGAGTGACTTGCCCAATATGACTTTGGCCGTTTAGGGCTTAAAGGGTAGACAATCACGTGATGACCGTGGCTCTCTGGGCAGAGAGCTGGTGGTTTGGAGGACGATCTTCGCATCAACGAGGTCAGGAGACAAGCCATTTCAGTGTTGCTGTGGGATGCGGGAGCTCCATGGCAGGGAAGCTCTCGGGAGGCTCTCGAGAAGCCAGGCGTGGCCAGCGTGTGGGAATTTAGAGACAGAAGGCCTCAAAGAGGCAGAGGAATGCCGGCACCGTGCCTGGGTGGGTCAGGGAGAAGACAGAGAGGGCAACGGGCAGGAAGACTGGGTAGATGAGATGCTCTTGGCTGAGGCTGAGGACTTGTAACCGAGAGACACACCCTTCATTTCTGTTCGTCTTTGGAGATCTGACTGGTTTTCCTTTTTTAAACAAAAAATGTCTTCCTAGCTCTGTGCAGCACAGGCTGGTGTTAAAAATTTGTGTGTGCTTTCCCGAGCCCACACAGACTCCGCGGTGGGGGGAGAGGAGGCCCGGAGATCGCAGGGTGACAGGGAACAAGGGTTTGACATTTCATATTTGACGCAAGCATGTCACAGGGCTGTGTGGACACAGTAAATACCCCTATCTCTCCTGTCCATCTCTGTGGTGTTATATGAGGGTCAGAAGGCTTGCGTTTGAGCCAACTCACAGACTCTACCTCCCCACGCATCCTGCCCCCCAGAGTAGTTCCCTTGGGACACCATGCGTGAGCCCCTGTGACCCCTGTGATGTCGGCAGCCACCAGCAACTTTGGAATAGACGCGTAGCCTCCCTGGAGACGCGTCTCCTTCCCATGGGTTTGCTCTGATGTGTTTGTTAAGATCAGTCCACCACATCCACTTCTGTACAGTCCCTCGTGGGAACGGGTGAGCATGTGCATTGCTGCGGAGTCGGGGCGCAGAGGGCAGAGGACACTCTGGTGAGCTGCACCCGCGAGAAGCCCACCAGGAGGGGTGCTGATGCCCCCGGACAGGCCGAGCCCAGCCGGGGGCAGGCAGAGGGGGTGCGTCAGGCAGGCCTGACTTGGTTTTGGTCCCGGGCCCAGACCCACCTGCCTTCTGGATGCGGGCTAGCTCCTTGGTGGTTGCGGCCGAGGTGCTGAGCCCGCACTGGTTCTCGGAGAAGACCCGAAAGGAGTAGGCGTTTCCCACGATGAGGTCAGAGATGGTGCAGGTGGTCGGGTGGTAGCGCTCCAGCACCGTGAACCATTGCTGCGGGGACCCCAGCCCGGTCATCCTCTCCTCTGACCCCTGCCCTTCCCCTCCCAGCTCGCCCTGCAGCCCCTTCCTCAGAGGGGCTCATTCGGTGCCTTATCCCAAGGGAGCTGAGCCATTCAGCTTTGGGAGAAGGGGTCCCTGGAGCCCTCAGATGAATGACCTCACTGGGGTCCTCAGAGAGTTCTAGATTCTTACTGCTCCAAGTGTGGTCTGAGGACATGCCAAGTCAGACCTGGGAACTCCTGGGAGGTGCGGGATCTCAGCGCCCGCCCCAGACCTACCAAGTTAATCGGCATTTTAGCAA
The DNA here is from genome assembly GCF_020171115.1 of Neogale vison. Classification (NCBI taxonomy): domain Eukaryota; kingdom Metazoa; phylum Chordata; class Mammalia; order Carnivora; family Mustelidae; genus Neogale; species Neogale vison. The sequence continues at coordinate 72,077,376 of NC_058100.1, forward strand.
GATTCCCAGGTGACTCACTGGCCCATTACATTTCCAGAAGCACTGCTCTAGACCTGGAAGGGTCTCCCAGAGGCCCCCTTGCAGTCTTCAGGAGGCAACCGAGGCCCACAGAGGAAAGGGATCTTGCTAAAAAGCCGTACGAGGAGTCAGGTTAAAGATAGTTAGACTAGAACTTGGTCCCTGGACTCTTGGAGGGCTGGGCCTTCCTGGCCACCTTGGCCACTTCCCCCAGCCCCGCCCCACTCTGCTCCAGCAGGCCTCACCCCTGTCTTTTTGTCTGCCTTCTGCACGGTGTAGCCCAGGAGCTCTGTGTTGCCTGTGTCCTGGGGCGGTGTCCACTCAAGGGCAGCGTTGCAGCCCCAGACGTCCAGGAGTCGGATGCTGCTGGGTGGTCCAGGTTTCTCTGCAGGACCAGGGTGCGAAGGCGGGATGAGGGGCAGGGCTGGGCTTGCTGCAAATTCCCCACACCCACGATCTGTCTCCTGTCACACTCCCGGGCCTGATCCCGTCAGCCACCAGCTCTGGGGTAGGAGGTGGGGTCTCTGGGTCCCACGCAAGGCAGCCCTGCCTCCCATGGTCTCATACCAATCACCAGGATATCGATGGCTGCCTTGGCCTCCAGGCCTTCCAGACGCACGGTGAGCTCATAGCAGCCCGAGTCGGAGCGCTGGGCCGAGCGGATGAAGAGGATGGAGTCCTGGTCCCCGGTGCGCACATTCACCCGCTGGCTGTCCAGGGCGTGGCCATTATGGGTCCAGGAGACCTGAGGCTTGGGACTCCCCTGGGAGGGAGGAGCTCTCCGGTAGAGGAGATGCCAGCATCCCCCTGCCCACTCAAGTCCGGGGACCTCCGGAGCTGACCCCATCTGCCCTTCCCAGGAGACGCAGGTGCTGCTCACAGCCTCCCTCTCCAGGGGTCCATTCAGCCCTAGGACCACCCACCCCATCCACAGGCTGGAGAATCACAACTGAGTCATGTGTACAATGGGGGGAGAGTGAAGCTCCCTTGGTGGGTCCACGAGGACTGACCCCCATGAGGATCCTGACAGTTCCAGCGTTCCTCCGACGTGCCTCATGTAGGGACCCTGATTTCCATCCAGGCTATTATCCTGAGCAGGGGCCGCACTTACCTGGAAGGGGATTTGCAGGTTGACTGGCTCTCCCACCTGGCGGATGTAGGTCTGACGAAGGTGGCGGGGGACTCGGATCTTGGGGGCCTCTGCCTCAAAGGGAGAGGCCGGGTTTAGGACAACGTGGGGTTGCTGATTGGAGGCTACCGTGGTAGGTGTAGGAAGCTAGTGGTGAGGGTTGCTGGCTGGGCAGGGGGGATCCTAGGTGTGTTCTGGGGCTGCCTGCTTGTGGGAAAGGCAAAGCTCACTATTGGAGATCCCGGGGCCCAAATCCCCCGAGGCCCTTGGGGAGTTGAGAGCTGGGAGCTTCCAGGAGGGCAGGGCCCCCATGGTGTGAACTAGTAAGCATCCCAGGCACTCCCTTGGCGCCCTGAGCCTGCCAGGCTGGGATTTACTCTGCAGCCCAGGCATTCCTGGGCTCCAGATGGGTCCTGGCCGGCTCCTTGTCCCCCCCTAGCGGGGAGCAGGTGCTGCACCTGCCGGCCTGCGTTCTGCGTTTCGTTCCGGGGAAAGGTGGCCATGCCTTCTTCCTCCTAATCCAGCCCCCTCCATTCCACAGCAGCCCAGAACCTCCAGAGAAGCTCCTAGGAGATCCATTTGCCCATTTCTCTGTCAGGGGCCATATGGGAGGATTAGGATCTTTTCCCTTCTTAAATGAGGCTGGAGCCGTTTTACCCCCTTCACCTCTGTCACCCCTCCCACTACCTTTCAGTCTCACAGTTGGGAAGTCCTTCCTGAAATCTCATTTCAGTCCCATGCTAGGTCGAGGAGCCACCTTCCTGACTAATCAGATGCAAACACCAAAGCCCCTGGACCTTCCAAGGGAGGCTGCAGCCACCATCGTCCCCCCCACCCCGGGGTGGGGACAGGAGCAGGAGCAGCGGGGGCTGCTCAGCGGCAAACAGGTGGCAGCAGTTGGTCAGTGGCACACAGGAGGGAGGGGAGGAGGCGGTGAGAAGGAACACTGTGTCTCCGAGGATTAGCTGTGCAGGCACTTGGCCCTGGGAGCATAAGGAGTGGAGTGCTCCAGGGGCAGCTGCAGGGGGCCAGGAATGCTTGGCAGCTCCAGGTGGCTAAGAAGGGACAGCTGAGCAGCTGAGGATTCTGGACAAGGTCCCCACCCTGCCCTGCCCGTGAGGAGGGCCTGGCTGGTCCCCGTTTGTTCACGGCCTCCTCCCCCCTCCCCTTCTCTCCAGGAAATCCCCTTCTCTCTTGCCAGAGGAATTTTAATGGAGTCGTGGGTGCTGAGTCTGGCTCGCTCCCTCCAGGTTGGCCTTGGAGTAGAGGGCCCTGACCTCTGTACCCTCTCAGAGTCTGATCTCCTGGCGTAGTTCCAGCACCTTCCCGGTCAGGAGGGCTTCCTGGCACCTCCAGGCCAGAGCCCACCTGTCCATACAGTGGCTGCTTGCCCAGACTCAAAGGATGGGAGGGTCGCAGAGAAGACTCCCCGATGCTTGGTGACACAGGAATGGTCCTGTGTGGGAGGCAGGTTCTGGAATTGCTGCTAATAGGCTCAATGACCTCAAGGGAGTGCTTGGGTCCCTTGGGACCTGCTTGGCTTGGAGGGACAAGCTGTCACAGTCTATGATTCTAATCTCCCTGGCCCCATGCTTCCCACATCTCTTGGGCCCTGAAGTTGACAAGTATTTCCCTGAATCCCAATGTGACCTCTCCTGTGGCTCTGAAGCCCACTCTTTTTGGAGGCTTTGTCCCAAACTCTTGGGGCCAGAGGGTGCGGGGGAACAAGAAGGAAGGTAGAGAAGGCCTCAGGCCACCTGCTGGCCTGTATCTCTCTTCACCCTGGGCCCTGGGCTGTCCCCAGAGACCTCAGATCAGCCTAAATGACTCACTGCCATTAACAGACTGAAACCCGATCGGCTCCGGGAAGGGAGCAAGGGTAGGCTTGAGGCTAATGCACCCTGCAAATAGAACTCTTAGCAAAGGGACAGCAGCTGGCCTCCAAGGTCCCCGCACACTGTTGCCCTCTGGGGATGGAGACCACTTCGCAGGCCTGCAGGCTCTCGTCTTTCTCCCACCAGAGACGTGGTGGGATAAGAGGCAAGCAAAGACTTCTCTCTGCTCCAAAATCTTTGGGAGGATCTGGAACCCAGTCCATAGGACACGAGCAGAAAAGGGGCAAAAAATGAGCTTCCCTGGTCGCTGGAGGGATTCCGATTAGACAGGAGGAAGAACAGAATGGCTCTTAGCATTGGGACGCTGAGGCGGGTGACCTGGGGAGCTTGAACTTTCATTTCTGGGGTTCTGGGAGCTCCTCTCAAAATGTTTGGGGGCTGGGCCACTCGGGGAAATGGCCTCTTTGGCCTCCAGGGGTTTGCTACGAGGAACTTGGAACTTTCTTAAGGCAAGATGGGTGATAGCATGTGGCTTGTGCACGTGGGGGTTGGATGGGGGACGATGACTGTCCTGTGTCCTCTGCGCCTTAGCCTCACGTTTCCCTATCTATCACCCGAGTGCCTGGGAAGGGCTGGGGAGCAGGAGATGAAAGGATGGGCTTTACCGATGAGCTTCTGGATGTGGACAGGCTGTTCCAGCACAGCTGGCGGGCCAGTCCCCGCAGAGCTCACCGCAGCCACACGCAGGAAGAACTTGTCCCCCAGAGCCAGGTTCCGCACGGTCAGCTGGGTCACCATCAGGGGCCGGGCGTTCACGGGCACCCACTCTGAGGCTGGAGAAATGGACAGCAGGCAAGGCCCCACTTCGTGACCACCGGCATCCGTCTCAGCGGGGCTTTTCTCCTCCCTGGTGATCTGGGGCAGCTGACCTCCCTCCCTGGGCCTTGCTTCCCCCTTGCTCTCCTTCCCTGACTTCTTGTCAAACGGTATCAAAGATACCCGGTGTGAGAACCCTGGAACGGTGCTCAGAGAAGGTATCGCTAGAGTCTGGAGAGGGTCAGACACACGTGCCAAGTCACACAGTAAGGTAAGAGCAAAGGTGTAAGCCAGGCTGAACTTGGCCACCATGGAGGTGAACAGGACAGGGGCAACAGGAACTGGGCCACTGCCCTGGGTCCCTGTTTCTCTTCACGGTCTTCTCCTCTTAAGTCTTCCCACTCCCAGCTTCTCTGTTCTCCCCTCCCGCTTGCCCTCCAAGCAGGCTCCCCCAGGACTCAGCATCTCCTTCACTTCTCATCAGGGCAGCACCCCAGTGGCCCCGACCCTTCTCTCCCTGTTACTCATTCAGAGGATCCCTGGAGCTGGGGGATGGGGGTGGGGGTCTCCCAGGGGGGTGTCATTTGGATACCCCCCCTGCCTCAGAGATCCATGGGGTGAGCAAGAAGCGGTGGGTGAGCGGGTTGAGGGGACCACTTGCACTTTCTCCTTTGGTATGTCCCCCCCAAAGACTGGCCCAGCTGCAGGGGCTGGGGCTTGTCGCCACGACACCCGCAAGCCCACCTCCCCTGGGGGTACACAGGGCTTAGCCCAGAGCTCACCTCCCTCTTGGCAGAGCTCCAGCACGTAGCCCTGGAGCCCCAGCCTCCCTAGGCTCTCCGGTGGCTCCCAGCTCACGGTCACCGAGCTGTCGCTCACATCCTCCAAGGCGAGCAGCAGCGGGGCGCTGGGCACGTCTGAGGGAGAAGTAGGGGGAGATGAGGAGGTCTGTGGTGGGGACCTCTCCCCTGCCGCACTCCCTGCCATGCCTGCTTCCCTCCTCCACCTGGCCCGCCTCTTATCACCTTCACTTGGAGGTGCGGGTTTAGTGGCTTGGGGGGCTGTGGGGGCCGTGGGGGCTGTGGGGGCTGCAGGCGCCAGGGCCTGAGAAGCAGGCTCCGGTGGCGGCGTGGGAGCCCGTTCTTCCCCGGCAGGCTCCAACGCTGCCACTTCTCCAGTGGGCTCTGTGGCGGGCGCCTTGGCCGACTCAGAGGCAGACTCCTCCGGACCACAGTCGGGGGCCTCCGAGGTGGCTTTCTCAGTCATTGCGGGGCTGGCTGGCAGTGGTCAGGCTGGAGTGTGCCGGGGTCAGTGGGGGAGGAGCTGGGCCTCCAGGGTGCCGGGACACCGAGGTCCAGGCTTATATAGCCAGGGCAGCCCCACCCCCAGCCAAATGATGATTCCCAGCTGTGGGGTCAGGTCAGGCAGGGGGACTGGGGGGCAGGGAGATGCCTCGGCCAGGAATAGCTCTGGGGGAGGAACGCAGGGTCCCTTGAGGAGCGCAGTGGCTCGTCCATCACTCCGACTGGATCTCAGCAGCCAGGGTGTTGGTGCCCGGAGGGAAGGACGGCCCAGATGGGTGAGAAGGGGCATTGCCGAGAGCCAGTGCCAGGGGTTAGGGCAATGGGGACAAGAGCTTCCATCTGGAGAAGGAACCCAGATCACGCTTTTTGTGTTTGGTCTCTGTGGAGCCTGTTGTCCCCAGGGCTTCTCTGCCTGGGTGCTGGGACCCAGACAGCCTGAAACAGTTTTCCCCGGGGAGCGCTCCCAGCTTTGTTTCTGGGATCCCACACTTCCCTCGGCCTCCCATGCCCTGGACACTCTCCCATGTGCTGTGTGGGGTTGAGGGTTCTAGAGCAGGAGGGGATTGCGATATCCAAGGTGGGTTGGAGGAAGATTCTTCCAGCAGTGGGACCCCAGGAAGGGAACCTAAGACTCCCGGTTACTGCTTTTGCTGGAGAGGCTGGAGAGGACCAAGTCTCCCCAGTCCCTGTGACAACCCCCTAGCCCTTGGCAGTGAGATAAAGTCATGAGGCAGAGCTGGAAGGGACCCCAGAGGAAGACAGCACTCTGAAACTTCTAGGATCTTTGAAGCGGGGGGGCGGGGGGTGTACAGGGGGTGTTATGAGGCAAGTACAAGCAAACGTCTACTCATGGATTCATTCACCCAGTAAAACGTTCTGACTGGTAATCATTTAACAAGCCGGAAAAGAGCACGTTTCAGGGAGGAGGGGAGGCGATGGGAGCCGTCATTGCGGGTGGGAGCAGCAGTCGAACACACCCCTTTGGAGAAAGGGTGATGGGATCTGGTAAAAACGGGAAATGGGCGTATCTGCGACCCAGCAGTGACAGCCCTGGAAAGTGTCACCCGTGCCCAGGAGACACGCATGCGAATGCGCGCAGCCGTGTTATTCGTAATAGCCCAAACCTGGGGAAAGCAGCTGGCCCTCCGCAGCTCCCCGTGACCACGTGCCCACCACCTATAATCCAAACTACGGGACAGGACGAGCCAGGCAACCCCAGGCTTTCTTCTTCCAGGGGTTTCTGTAGGTGGTGAGATGCCGAAGGGAGGCAGGGGAGGTCAGGAGTGGCTGCCTCCAGGCGGAGGACAGGGTGTCTGTGCTGGTGGGGTTTTGGGGGGCACTACTAAGGTTTCACTTCTTTTCCTGGGGTGGGAGTTTACACAGGTTTTCACCAGTTAGTAATTCTTTTTCTTTTCTTTCTTTCTTTCTTTAACATTTTATTTGTTTATTTGACAGAGAGAGATATCACAAGTAGGCAGAGAGGCAGGCAGAGACAGAGGGAGAAGCAGGCTCCCCGCTGAGCAGAGAGCCCCATGCAGGGCTCTATCCTAGGACCCTGTGATCATGACCTGAGTCGAAGGCAGAGGCTTTAACTTACCAAGCCACCCAGGCACCCCGCACCAGTTAGTAATTCTTTAAATGAAACATATCCATTCTGTGCTCTCTTTAGCATGTATCATACATCTTGACATTTAAAAGTAAATACACATGTTATTTATTCACAGCCCTTGGCCACATGCAGCTTCTCCCCCTTCCCTAGGGCTGGCCGCATAGGAGCGTGGTTGCCTTTCACGGCTGGCTGTCCTCGCTGTGGAGTGGCAGTGGAGGGCCTGGGTCCGGCCCTGCCTGGGTGCCCGTGCCCTCTGCCAGGTGACTCAGTGTCCTGCCAGGCAGGAGGCGGGCCCTGGAGACCCGATCCCCATCCCTGGCCTCTGACTCTGCAGCTATAAGTGAATGTGACTAACTCTGCCGGACCCTGAGTCAGCCCTGCAGAGCGTCCCAGGCTGGGGGAAGGGTGGCTCTAGGGAGGAGGAGGGGTGTTGGCTGTCCTGGAGGGCTCGTAGCCCCTGGGGGTTTTGAAGACCCTGGTGTGGTGGGATGGGCAAAGAGCGGAGATTGGGGAATTCCTGGCCCCACTGGTCCATGATGAAATGCCAGGTACCACCCTGAGTCTCTGGCCAAGTTCTTGCTTTCTTTGCCTTTAGCAGGGCTGTGACCTTGGGATCAGCTGCATCTGTTCAGCTCCAGCTGGTTCAGATTTCAGGGTGGCCAATAGGTACTTCCTTCCCTACCCCTCAAACTAGTGTCACAGACCACTAGGCCAAATCACAGATGGTTGGAACATGAGGGAATCCGCACATAAATTCTCTTTGATTTTGGAGTGTGCCTCTGGACTCTGGACACAAGGCATGCCTGGGGCCCTGGGAACTCTCTAGCAACCGGATGAGAGCATCTCTACATCATAAAGGCTGGTTTTCTGAGCCCATCCCGTCTCATCTGCATTCCTGGCCCTCTTGCCTGCCATCCCATGTCCCCAGGCAGCCTGAGCACAGCAGCCTCGTCCCTGCTTGGGTTAAGGACTGAGTATGTCCCTTGGGAAACAGAGGATAGAACGCTAGGACATCTGACTTATTTCAGCCCAGCAATGGAAGGGGCTCCTTCAGGTCATGAATCACCTACCGGTCTCTGGGAGTCTCAGAGGAACCTGGACGGCCATGTCTCAACCCCCCTGCGGAGGCTCTGGGCCCAGGCTAGAGGGAGGGTGCAGGAGAACACTGGGGTCTCCTTTTAGCCCTGAACGGCCAGGGTCAAGGGCTCTTTACCCGGGCCCTGGGTTGGCTCCCTACCCCTCCCTACCCCAGGAGCTCAGAGGAGATGAAGGGTTGGAATGTGGCTTCCTTCCCCTACCTGCTGGCCTTCAGGAAATAGAAAAGTTTTCTTTCAATGAGGAACTATGTCAAGAGGTCTGGACTACCGTAATATCTGGAAGGCCATGGTCCACGGCAGATGGATCTGAGGAGGCTGGCCTCTTTTGGGGGACTCTCTGGGGCCCAGCAGAAGCCAGGGTAGCATCACCTTCTGCACCTTCTACAAGCTCCAAACCTCCAGGCCTGAGAGAAGAATCCAGAAGAGACGAGGGAGGGGAGCCCAGGGGGTCCCATGGGGCCACAAAGAGCTGAAGCAAAAGCGCCAACATGTGGGGAGCCCTGGGTTCTGGAGCTTTATTGAGCAGCAGCTGCAGAATTAGCAAAGGGAAGCGGGAGGGGCCATGGGATCCCATTGCTGGGTGCAGGTTTCAAGTGGGGCTTTGCAGAGGGTGTAATTAGTGTGGTGGCTGCTTCGTGAGAGATGTTTGGCTGCTCATGCTGGCCAAAGTGCCCTTTGGCAAGGAGGCCTGGGGGTAAGAGAGTCTAAGAAATCTCCTTGTGTGGGGCTGGGGTCATGGAGCATTTTCACAAGTCAGCAGGCATGTGCTGACCCCGTGTCTTACAGTGTGCTGGCCCCCGGGCCTTAGCCGCCCACGGCCCCACCTCTACATGCTGGTCCCCTGGAGCAGAGCTCAGACGGCTCCTCTGTGGCCGTCCGCGTGGGGTCCAAAGGAGGGAGACTGAGGCTCAGTCAGGCACTCTGCAGGGCGGGCTGTGAGGCTCTGGGCCAGCAGGGATGCCCCCTAACCCCACGGTGTGCAAGACAGAGGTTAAGCTGCAATGAGCGCGTCCTTGATGGCGCTGGTGAGAGGGAAACGCACGCCTGTGCTGCAGAAGGCACCCCGGAAGTCATCCAAGTCCAGAGCCCACACCATGGCGCCAGCCAGCTGCCTGTTTCTCAGGTACTGCACCTGCAGGGAAGACCCAGAGGGGGCAGAGCTGGCTTCCCGGGGCCAGAGTGTGCATGGGGTGAACGTGCTGCCTGGGCCTCTGCCTACGGGAGGGAACAGCAGGCACCAGAGACCTGAACCCACCCCTCCCCCATGACCCAGCACGGGGTGCCCTCGGGTGCAGGGGACCTGACTCTGGCTGCTTGGAGCAGGTGCTCCCTCTCCCTCTTCATCCTGGGACGTGGCCTTGAGAACCTACCTTCTTTTGGACGCTCTCTTTGTCATCGTACCCCACCCACTGGTTGCCCTTGGTGGCATACGGGACCTGCTGGTCAGTGAGTCTGTGGACCGTGGCTTGGTGGAGGAAGTCACAGATCTGAGCAGAGAACAGGGCAGGGTGGCGTGGAGAGCTGGGTGAGATGGTGCAGGTCACCAGGGAGAGGTCAGTCCCCAACCTCTTTCAGCCCCTTGCTTCACACCCCCCCCACACCCCGCTCAGGGCATCCCCCCAGCCCCCAGACCTCAGTCCTCATGCTAATGTATGTAAACCAGATGCAAATGTCCCAGGGTTCTGGGGGTGCCGTAGCCAGAGGACATGAAGGGGACTCTGGTTTGCCTCTGGCATCTTAAACGGGGATGTGGGAAATGAGGGGCTGACACAAGGACTGACCCGAAGCAAAACACAGCAGCAGAGGCAAGGGTCCCAAAAGAACCTGCCTTGGGCTATTGCTCTTTTCTGGGCTGGCAGGAAAATCTCAGCTGGGGCTGGAGGGGTGTCTGGGAGCTTGGTGGTGCAGAGCAGGTGTGCCAGCAGGAGGCTTAGTAGCAAGAGTCCTGACTTTCCCCCTCCCTCTTCCTCAGGTGCGAGGTTCCCCAGAACATATGTTTTTATTCCCAAAGAGACAAAAGGAGGTGGGCTGGGAGGCTCCCCCTCAGGGCCTCTGGGTGTGTGGGGCTCTCCCTAGCTCATACCTCATAGTAGGCCAGGGTCCCTTCCTCCTTGGTGAAGAGGCCTGGCAATCCGGGCCCTGAGATTGGGGCCCCCACCCCGGAATTGGAGGAGGCCAGGGTGAAGCTCCTTCCAAAGGCCGGGATGCCCATCACCAGCTTGTCCGCTGGGGCCCCCTGCCTCAACACGTAGCCCACGGCATAGTCCTGGGAGGGGAGGGGAGGGTTGTCAGCAGGCTGTGGGTGCAGGGCGGGCACGACCTGACCGTTCTCACCGCCGCCTGGACAGGTGGAGCTCCAGGGGTGCCTGCCATGGAGGACTCGCTTCCTTCTGGGAGCTGATAATTGCAGTCGAAAATGTATTTTGTAGCTGCATTCTCGAAAAAACTGTCTTAGGTACAGGAAGCGATTATTACTATTGGCAGCCAATCAGGTGGTTGGCTTAGGTTACACACCAAGTGCAAGGCTCGTCTAGACCAGACTCCTGCCTCTTCCCTTCTGCCGCCATGGAGCACTCACAGATTTTGGGCCTCAGTTTCCTCATCTGCGGAGTGGGCCCCGTAAGCCCTCCCTTGAGGGGCAAACGGTTGGTGTGTGAACACTGGCAGGTGGAGGGTCTCTGTGGCCCCCTCCTGGCCAGCCACCCTCTCCTTCCAGACACTCACGGCGTTGTTGAATCTGTCCGAGCTCGCATCCATCTGGCCTCGGAACAGGGGGCTGTGATGACCTGTGGTCTGACGCCAGGCTCCGTGAAAGTCATAGGTCAGGAGGCTGATGAAGTCCAGGTGTCTGGAGAAGAGAGGTCAGAGGGGAGGCAGGGAATTAGAACGGCTCTTGGCCTCACATCCATCGCCCCAGCACAAGGGGAGAAGGGCAGGCAGGCGACCCCGAGGCAGGCCCCGTAGAGCTCTGCGGTCCACTGTCCGGGCTGCCTGGCCTCTTCTGCCGTGCCATGCCCTGCTGGATTTCCTAAAATCTGTGTCTTCGAGTCCACTGAGACATCAGCCCCGTGAGGCTGTGAACTGCTCATCTCCACGTGCGGGAGAGGGCTGGAAGAGGAGGAGCTGTGGACAGGGGAGTGTCGCCTGCATGTGTGAAGGCACCTGGAGGCATCTAGCAATGCAAAGTGTTATCGCTGCTTGGCTGTGTCTCCAGTGACTAGCGCTCTGCGGGGTGGTGGGTGGGGGTGGGGGATGGGGCATGCCTGGAGCAGAGGAAATGCCCCGAGGTGGCTGGCTGCTTTGTATATCATTTCCACAAATGAATTCATAGAAACTCTCTCAACGCATTAACACAATATCCCATATGAAAACGGAAGGACGGGGAGCCTGGGTGGCTCAGTGGGTTTCAGCTTTCGGCTTTGGCTCAGGTCATGATCCCAGCGTCCTGGGATTGAGCCCCACATCGGACTCTCTGCTCGGTGGGGAGCCTATTTCCCTTCTTCTCTCTCTGTCTGCCTCTCTGCCTGCTTGTGATCTCTCTCTGTCAAATAAATAAAATCTTAAAAAAAAAAAAAAAGAAAGAAAACGGAAGGACAGGGATTATGGTGCCCCATTTGACAAACAGGGAGACTGAGGCATGGAGTGCAGAAGGGACTTGCTCAAGGCCACACATCCAGTTTTTGGAAGAAAGGTGCTAGAAGCCCAGGCTTGTGACTCCACATGGGAGTGCTGGGGCAGAGTGGGGCAGGAGACTCACTGGGATATCTGGGCGATGTCGTAGCCACTGTCGATGGTCACCTTCCCCGCGGACACGGCGGCACTGAGCAGTAGCTGCTGCTTTGTTTCCTCCTCGGCTTCCCTCGCGAACTCAGCCTTCATTTCCTGGTTGGGAGAGAGGCAGGTGAGGGACAGGGGCCCCGGCTGCGTGGGAGGGAGCCTTGTGATAGAGGCCGAGGTCTCGGAGCATGTCATTCCCTATCTGTGGGAACCCCCACCCTGTCTGGGTTTTAGGGGGAAATGCTAGAGCGTCCAATGGGTGGTCCCACTTTGGGCTGGCCCACCCTTCTCCTAAAAAACTGTTTGGACCCGTCATGTCCCCACACCCCACGCATACCCATCAGGATTCACTTGCTCCCTGTCCTGGGAGGGACCATGAGGACTGACGGTGGTCCTCACTGGCCCACAGATCGTCTTGGAAAAGATTTGTTTTTCAGTCTGTGTTTTGTTCATGCCAGTACAGGAGACCACAAAATTCAAGTGGTCTTTAAATTTATATCCAGTTGTCTTTAAAATTAAAATGCTGTTGGTGCTGTGGACAATTCGTTTAGACAGTCCCTCTGCGCCTGCGGTCATGGAGACGCTCGGGCTGCCCTCATCCGAGGGGGCCACATGTCCCTAAGGCTGTGCGTGCTGGTGAGTGTCATCTGTTTGGAAACAAGCAGTGGGAAATGCTGCTCCCCCAGCTAGGTGGGCGCTCTGCTGAGTGACCTTCTGCCTCCAAGGACCCCACTGCACCTCCCACCGCGGTCACAAGACAAGCCAGTTTTTCTTTCCCCCGTGGGTCCCCGGACTCTGCAGCCTGGAGGCCTCAGCGTCCCCCCACCTGCCCTCAGGGGACCAGCTGCCCAAGACAGCTCCTGCCCACGCAGCCCCTTGGAGCCAGCCCACCTCCTCCCGCCCCCGCTTCCCCCGCGCGGCCGGCACCTTGACCAGCCTGGTGAAGTAGCGCTTGTCTCTTCGCCCAGGGTGGAGCCAGGCCAAGTCCAGCCCGTCGAAGCCGTGGGTTCGCAGAAACGGTGGCACCGACTTGACGAAAGTCCTGCGACTCCGGGACTTGGATGCTATTTTGGAAAATCTAGGGCCCGAATCACCCCAGTGGAGTGCTCAGTGTGGACAGGCTGGTGGTCTCGGGCATCTCAAGGGGTTTCTGAGGCCTGTGAAGTGGGGGCCTGAACTCTGAGTTCCAGAAGGGCATGGCTGGGACATGACCCACCTCCAGGCATCTCAGCAGAGCTCTGGAGCGGCCAGTCCTGGGTTCCAGGCCCTGTGCTCATGCCCACTAGCCAAGCGGCCTTGGAAGGGTCATAACCCGCATCTCAGTTTCCTTGTCGGTGAAGTGGGGATAATTAGTGTGTCTCACGGTGCTGTTGTGATCTTGTGATCGATCCCCTGTGATCGTGGCTGGATGGGGTGCCTGATGCCCAGTGATCACCCAATAAGTGGGAGCAAGTAGGGCCATGACTTGCCCCCTTTTTGGGGCCTGCTCCAACCCTACCCACTCCAGGGCATGCCCCCAGGCTCTCCACACTCCCCAGTTTTCTATTCCTTCCCTCTCTCTCCTTCCAGACCTAAGGGCAGTATCTCCCAGAAGTTCTGTGTTCTCAGGTCTGAGAGGCAGTAAGTGGAGCAGCTGTAGGGTGTCAGAAGACCCACCGGCAATGTACTGTGGGCCCCCCTCTCTGGGCTCCAGTTTCTTCGCTGCACATGGGGTGCCCCCTGACAACCATTTGGGCCCCCATGCCAAACCTGTCTTCAGCCCCTGTGGCCTTCTCCAGTGGGTAGGGGAGACCTATGCCTCCTCCCATATTTCATCACTCTCTGGGGATTGGGTCCTACCTTTGAGAACCAAAGTTCCATCCTCCAACGGATAAGAGGGTCTTCAGGTTGGGGTTCCTGTGGGGCACAGGGAGGCAGGAGGGCCAGGTGGAGTGAAGCTGTTGTAACATGGGCCGGCCCCATGGGTGGGAGGCTGTTGCAGGCTTCTAGCATTGGGTGGCAGGTCTTTCCAACCCTTGAGATTCAGGGTTGTAGGAGGCATGGACTTTGGTGGGGGGTGCGGGTAACTCTGAGGTAGGCTGCCCGTTTTTATTTCCCCTGAGCGGGGAAGCCAGGAAATGGCAAAATAGGGTCATGAGTATTTTCCATGTTCCCTCAAGAGGCACCCCCGGGGGGAGAGAGGGCTCCCCTTCCCCAGGGGAGCTCAGCTGGCCTTGCTCTACAGACTGCCTCTGTCATCACTGGGTATGGCCTAGCACATGCCCTCGTCACCTGCTCCCCGCAAAGCCCAGGCCCTCCAATTCCCCAGCCAGGGTCCCAGGGACCATCACGCAGCCTCCTGAGCCCAGGCACCCTGCCCTGGGACCAGCCAGCCGGTCTAGCCCTCTCTCCCCGTCCCGTCCTGGCAGCCCGGGGCCCAACCTTAACTTGAGCATGTTCAGCGTGTCATAGAGGGTGACATCATTCCACTCCCAGGTGTCAAGCTCGTTGTTGCTTATGTTGGCGAAGCTGTAGATGACGTGGGTGCACAGGAAGGGGTCGATGGCATCTGGGAAGCAGCTCCCCAAACCGTCCCTGTACTGCGACCAGTTGCTGTAGTAGCAGACCAGTTTATACGCAGAGCCTGGAGGAGAAGTCTGGGGTGATGCCCGAGCCAGGACGGGGCTGGGAGCCTCTGGCTGAGCCCCGCACTGAGCCCTGACGGGGTACTGGGGGCCGGATGTGAGCCATGTTAGCATTCTCAACACAAGGGCCTGTCTCGGTTCCCTCTGCTTCTGATGAAAATAAGGCCTATTCTGAAAATGCTTTGAATGACTAAATGTAGTGGGTGAATGTGCCGCAGACTATTAAGGACAGGGCACCGTGTGTGGTGAGCATGGGGGCTGGTGAATAAAGGGAAAAGGGGACTCGGTGCAAGTAAAGAAGGCTTCCTGGAGGCAGTGGCTTGGCAGGAGAGGAGAGACCCAGCCCCAACAGCCAGTGTCAGAAGCCCCTGGCCGTCAGAGTGGAGCCTCGTGGAACCTGCAGGGGTCGTCGATCTGGGAGGCTCTGCTTCTTCTCTGCCTTTCTGCGGGAGTGTCCCTAACTTGTAACCCACCCGGGGGGGGCCGCGGTCCCCAGTCCCCCCTCAGCCTGTCCCCCAAGCTGGGGCATGATCACAGCGGACCAGGAAGTTCTTCTCCTCATTCCAAGTCTGCCTGCTGCAGAGCGAGCCTTTTCTGCCCTCTCAGTTATGGAGGGAGAACAGTGGGCATTGCTCGCCCCTGCTGCCCCTGGGCCCATCTGCGGTGCCCACCAGGCCACAAGTCCAGGCCTTAAGTGGACCAAAGCCTTAGAATGGATTTTCTTTTGAAAAATTTCAAATACACAGGAAAATAGAGGATAGTATCATAATCATCCGTATGCATATGGCCTCGGTTTAACAAATGTTACTATTTCTGAGTCATTTGACGCACAGGAGAAACTGGAAAGTTCTTCCCCCTGCCAGGATCTCCTCCGCATCCACCTCCCCACAAAGAGGGGTACTTACAGCTCTGGAGCAGCACCAGGACCACGAAGCCTGAAGAGAAACCCAGAGTCAGAACCCCCTGTGAGGACCTCCTGCCCTCCCTTCTGCTGCTCCATCCCCCACCCGGGCCATCAAGGGGTAAACAGCCTCTGTGCTGCGGCCCCCTGGCCTGTTTGGGCCTCTCAGGCTGAAAACCCACAGCTAAGCTGGCCTTGACCAGCCCCCAGACCTGTCTGAGCCGCCCTTAACACCATCCTGGCAGCGGCAGAGTGGGCCCTGGCGTGGCCGGTTCCTGGGTGCCCAGCTCCTGCGTCCAGCCGTGGAGACAGGGGCCTCCTCCCAGGGCCTCATGCTTCCTTTTTATACCTGTCGCCTTCCACTCCCACGAGCCCCTAGACGTCCCTTTTACGGGAACTGAGCTGTGTCAAGGAAGGAACTACAGGCTGGGATGTGGCCGGGGAGGAGCACTGCGGGCCACCAGAAGATTGAGAAACCCTGGAGAGTTTTGAAAACTTGGGGCAGGTCTCTGGGGGGCATCTGCCACCCACGGGGCTGACGATCTGGTGGCTCCTGGGTGAGTGATCCAGCCTCCTTCCCAGCCACCTTCCTCATTGCCTTCTGCTCCCCTCCAATCCCGTCCTCCCCTCACTTTTCTGCCTGCAGTTCCCAGACTTTTCTGGCTGCCTCTCGGCTGGCATCACCAGCCCTCCACCCAGGCCCTCGGCCAGGTGGAAAGCCGGCACAGCTGAGTTCTGTAACCCATAGCGCCCCAAACAGGCTGTTATTTACTTTCTCCCCAGGCCTGCCACATCCTGCCTGATTCACTCCCCTCTTACACTTTCTTTCTCCAAGCCTGGTTCCCACAGCCTGGTTGCTGTGCTGATAATTTAAGGGAAACCAGGGGAGGAATGGAAAATTAATCCCCCCCCCACCACCCCCGGCTGCTCTGAGGCCTGAAGCTGTTTTGCTTCCTTTTTGAAATTGCAGTTCCAGGGAGAGCGAGGTATTCTCCCGCCAGCCTAGGGCTGCTGTGAAGGACCAAGGACCAAGCTCCAGATTTTCCCCAGGAGCAAATAATCCCAGAAGGTTGAGAACCTCCGTAATGTCTGTCAGTGATGCTTCTGACACCCAGACCTCACGATGTCACCCCCCCCACCCCCAAGTCCTTGAATGACTCCTTATCATTGTCAGGGTAAGAACGGAACTTCTTAAGGAGGCTGTGCAGGCTTTGCCCTTTGTTTGAGGATACTTCCTTTGGCTAAAGATCCAGGACAACTCCATTCTCCGCAGGCTGCAAATTAATGAATAGGCAGGGAGTGAACATTTCCAAACTCCAAGAGCCAGAGTGGGTCAGAGGGTTTCTTCACAAAGTTCTTTTATTTGTACCCTAACGTTAGGTAATAATCCGACACTGGCCACCGCGGTTTCCCAGGCCTCTCTCTGTGAGTGAGGTCTCTCCCCTCCTGCCGCTCCTCCCCCTTCCTCTCTCTGTAAAACTGGAACGACTCCTCTTTACTGGTCGAGGGATGGATAAGAAATGCTTTGTCCAGAGTCACTCTCTGCGTACCCTCAGAAGGGGCATCTGCCTTCTTTTGGACCCTTCAGGGTAGACGGCAATGCCAGTCGGCGATAACTTTTCCTCATTCATTACACGCTGAGAAGGGGACTTCCTATAATCGTTAAAAGAGGTATTACAAAGTCACATGCAATAAAAATGTGTTCAGGGGCGCCTGGGTGACTCAGTGGGTTAAGCCTCTCTCTGCCTTCGGCTCAGGTCATGATCTCAGGGTCCTGGGGTCGAGCCCCACATCGGGCTCTCTGCTCAGCAGGGAGCCTGCTTCCCCTTCTCTCTCTGCCTGCCTCTCTGCCTACTTGTGATCTTTCTCTCTCTGTCAAATAAATAAATAAAATATTTTTAAAAAAATGTTTTCATTACGGCGTGAAGTATGACTTCCAATTTTCAATCTTCCTTTGTTAAAAATTATTGGTGAATTTAAAAAAAAGCGGTGGAAACCAGCCGCTTTCTTATACGTTCTCATTTATGACCTATCTTCACTTGTTAGCCTCATCAAAATCAGGGATAAAATTGTTTTTGTCAGAGAGCCCATACTTACGAGCCCATAGGCTCAGATTGGCGCAAGTCTTTTGTCCTGCGTCCCTCTTCAAACCAGTTTATTAATTCCACATGTTCTATAGGAAAGTGGCATCATCACAAAAAATGGCCAAGATATCCCTGTGCCAGCCTCAGCAGTACTGGCTAAGGGTCCCATGGCTCAGCCTCTCCCAGCCTCACCTCATGTCCCCCTCTTCCCTGCACTCGACCCATGCCTGCCTTCTTTTATATCCTTATGTATGCTCTACCCTTGCCCACCACAGGGCCTTTGCTTAGGCCATCCTACTTGCCTATCAATAATCGAAGGGCCTGAAGTTTTAAACTGTTTGCAAACTAATGAGATAGCCAGTTTCCTGGATTCTGGCAGAAGACACAAGAATCCTAGGTCAGAGACAAAAGGACTTATTTGCACAAGAAGCATGAATTTCATGTTTGTGTCATTTTCTGTGATGAGAAAGCAGCTACTTCGAATTGCGGTTTGGACATTTTCTAGTATGATAATGCTGCTCACACTCAGAGTCTGGACATTCAGATAAGGACCCGAGCTCAGATTCCTGCCACAAGTTCCTGCTTTGCTTTTCCTGACATATCTTTTAAAAGAACCTTTTACAGTTGAGCCCATGAATAGTTAGTGACCTCCACCCCAACCACCTTGTAAGTAATAGGTGCTGGCTCTCTATCTCCTGCCTCCAGAGGACCACCCTTCTTCCTGCTGATGACCATTTATCCTTGTTTCTGGGATTTTTAAGTAAAAAATCTTGTGACTTGACATTCCTCATGTGATGGTGTAGAAACCATGCCTCCAGTCAAAATGACGCCAGGGTTTTCACTTCCCCAGAATGGGAGCTCTGATGCTGGAGGTGCCACCGGCCGACCTCCTGGGGATGGCTTGTGCCTCTTTCTTCAGCAGGTCATAATCTGCATTTACTTCATTAAGTGGGCCCCCAACACACTTCCCGTGGCCCCACATTCCGGGGGTGGGCAGGGGTGACGTCGGAGCAGCCCAGGTGGGTGCTGTGTATGCAATGTCTTGCCCCACAGCAGAGGAACTCTGAGTTTAAGAAACCCAAAGCTTGTACAATGCACAGCGAGCCTGCCTCTCCTTGGACCTGCAGGGAGATGTTATCTTTACCATATTGGACAGTCAATGAAGCTGCCTTTTGCTCCTGGGGAAGACACTGTTTCTGTCTTCCAAGGCTATTTGCTATACAAATGTCCTCAAAAAGGTAGCCCAGAACAAAGATAGCCTGGTCCTTGCTCCTAGGATGTGCAGAAATGCAAGAGACCCAAGGGCAGTCGTCTCCCAGCTCTGATCTGTGGTCATTTCACTCCTATTCATCCTTCAGACTGCAGGCAAGGACTCGGCCAATTCTTTTGAAGTTTATTTTTAAGATCAAGTATAATGAACATACAGTGTTATATGAATTTTAGACGTACAATATATGATTTATGCATTAGTGCTCATCCCAGTAAGCATACCCTTAATCGCCTTCACCGGTTCCACCCATCCCCCTGCCCATCTCCACTCTGGTAACCACCAGTTTGTTCTCTGTATTTAAGAGTCTGTTTTTTTATTTGTCCTTTGTTTGTTTTGTTTCTTAAATTCTACATATTAGTGAAATCAGGTGGTATTTGTCCTTCTTTGATTTATTTCACTTTACATTATACCCTCTAAATCCATCCACATCATTGCAAATGGCAAGATTTTCTTTTTTATGGCTGAGTAATATTCCATTGCATATATTATATATATATATATATACACATACATACATACATATACATACACACACATATATGCACACACACACACACAATGGAGAAAAAAATATATCTCATATCTTCTTTATCCACTCCTCTATGGATGGACACTTGGGTTGCTTCCATATCTTGGCTATTTTAAATAATGCTGCAATAAACATAGGGGTATGTGTATCTTTTTCAATTAATGGTTTCATTTTCTTTGGGTAAATGCCCAGTAGTAGAATTACTACATAATATAATAGTTCTATTTTTAATTTTTTGAGGAACCTCCATTCTGTTTTCCAGAGTGGCTGCACCGGTTTGCATTCCCACCAATAGTGCAAGAGGGGTCCCCTTTCTCTGCATCCTCGCCAACACCTGTTGTTTCTTGTGTTGTTGATTTTGGCCATTCTGACAGTGGTGAGGTGGTATCTTATGGTGGTTTTGATTTGCATTTCCCGGATGATGAGTGATGATGAACATCTTTTCATGCGTCTGTTGGCCATCTGTATGTTTTCTCTGGAGAAATGTCTACTTACGACTTTTGCCCATTTTTAGTTGGATTACTTGGTTTTTTTGGGTGCTGGGTTGTATCAGTTCTTTCTATATTTTAAATATTAACTGGGATTGGGTTAATTTTATTCACTATTGTGTCCATTTTTAGTTATTGACACAGAGTAGATGCTTAGTAAAATACTCACTGAATGACTAGATAAATGAATGAATGAGTGATCTCAAGAATGGTCCATATCTCCAAACTCCTCTATTCTGAGTTTGGAACCTGACATTCATCTCATTCAATAGTTCTTGTCACTCTGAATAAGCCCCCATGTTACCCTGGTCATCCATGTACTCATCTGACCAATGCTTACCGAGCCCTCACAGGTGCCTTGCACTGCAGGGGAGGAAAGAGACAGAAGATGAGCAAGAATAGTCAGTCCCCATTCTCTTGAAGTATATGGTCTGTCAGAGAAGATGGACATTAAACAAAGAATCACATAGTAAGTTATTTATTAGAATTGTGAGAAGTTTACCAAGAGGGAGTTGGGAGACTTTGTAAAGTGGTGTGGGTCGTCGGGAAAGCTTCCATGGGAAGCGATGTGTAAACAGAGGTGAGAGGGAAGGGAAGGTTTCTGGTCTGGTTAAAGAGCATGGGAGGCAGAAGAGACAGAAAAAGCCTGGGGTGGGAAGAGGCCGCCATGTTGCAGGAACTGAAAGACCTCAAGAGTGGTTGAGGTGGGGAGGGGAATGAAGGCGGCATGGATGGGGCTGGATCAGGAGCAGGAGTGTGGACAGAACCACATCTCCCAGGACAGGTTCCTGACCCCCTGGGGTGGCCTTTTGGGCATAACTGTTTTGAGGATCCCTTCTTTTCTCATGAGGTGTCAAAGCAAACATATGTGGTATTAACTTCCCACAAGATATCTGAAGGGGAAGTCCTCATTTTACAGGAGAGTCTTCTCCTCCAGATGTGGACTTCTGCCAGGCAGGAGTTCAAGTTCATTTCCAAATCTGCAGCTCCAGCTCAGTGTTGTCATTGGCTCTTGTCCATGCCATCAATGACTCAGAGACAGAAGCACTCAGACAAGAGAACAATTACTTGGGAAAAGGGAAAAGGAATCAGACTTTAGGAAGAAAGACTGGATCGTCAAATACAAAACACAAGCGTTTAGAGGGAAAATCGAGACGACCAAGGCTACCATATTCACGGTGGAAACCAGCCGCTTTCTTATACGTTCTCATTTATGACCTATCTTCACTTGTCAGGGATAAAATTATTTTTGTCAGAAAGCCCATACTTACGACAACCAGTCAAGGCTTGTCGTAAGCCCTGAACCAGTCAGGAAACCTGTTGTTTGGGTTTTTATCCTGATGCACTATGTCTGCCCCACCCCTCGCCTCCCCCCATCCCGTGTGGTGTACAGTCAGGAATCAGGGTCAGGTTTTGCTTCTACCAGTTTTCTTTCCTGTGCACAAGTTCTTGCCATTGAGAAAACTTTAAGATGATTAACACTCTTCCGACTCAACGTCATTAAATTAATATTTTGTTTCAGTTGATGAAAGTTTATTTCCATATGCATATTAAGAGGCATTGATTAATACATACATACTTTGTTTTTGTTTTTTAAAGATTTTATTTATTTATTTGAGAGAGAGAGAGAGCACAAGCAGGGGGAACTGCAGGCAGAGGGAGAGGGAGAAGCGGGCTCCCCGAGAAGCAGGGAGCCCGGCTCTGAGCTCAGTCCCAGGACCCCGGGATCATGACCTGAGCCGAAATCAAGAGCCAGCTGCTCAATCTACTGAGCCACTCAGGTGCCCTTTACCATCTTTATTAGCATGATTTTCTCTAAGATTCCCATATTTGTTAATAGTTCTGGCTTGCCAGGAAGTGAAATTTCTCACTTCCAGTAATGCTGGAATTTCTTGTCATAAGGCTTGCTCCTGAGAAGTTTCTTCATCATAGATGTCATTCCCATATGTGAATTTTAGTCTACATTCTTTAATAATGGTTTCGTCCTACCTAATTAAGTATTATTTTTGGCATAGTCAATATCTAATTATATCCTGGTGAGACAAAGTACAGATTCTTACTGAACCTATGGAAATGACCTCCATGATTGTAAGTATCAATTCCCTCTAGAGACAGATAAACTATAGCGATTTGGTTATAGTTTCCCCCTCAAACTTATAAAATAGGAAATTTGGTCACAAAAAAAGGAAAGGAAATCAGTAAACTCACTTTCCATATTATCTGACATTGGTTTGTAGGTGAGAACAATCAATACACATCATTAATCTGCAGAACTATTTTTCTCATTGTCCTGATGACATGTTAGCTTATAATCTATATTAAGATCTCTCGTGGAATTTTTTTTTCTTTTGAAATTTGAAAGTTCAATTGGGATAAAATGACACTGAGGGTGCTTTAATAGGCTGTAAGCATAAAAATAAACACTAGGTTTGAAGATATAAAAAATTTTTTTTTAAGATTTTATTTATTTATTTTACAGAGAGAGATCACAAGTAGGCAGAGGGGTGGGGGGCGGGGAAGCAGGCTCCCCGCTGAGCAGAAAGCGCGATCCCAGGACCCTGAGATCATGACCTGAGCTGAAGGCAGAGGCTTAACCCACTGAGCCACTCAGGCGCCCAAAGATATAAAAGTTTTAACATGTAAAATATTTTTTTCCTCCTTGTATCATTATTTTATTTATCTTTTTTTTATTTTATCATGTTATGTTAGTCACCATATAGTATATCATTAGTTTTTGATATAGTATTCCATGATACTTATAAAACATTTCATTAATATTTTTTAGATTGATTACATGTTGAAATGTTAATATTGTGGAAATACTGGGTTAAATAAAATATATTATGACAATCTTTTTTTCATTTTTTCAAATATTTTATTTATCTATTTGATAGAGAGAGACACAGCAAGAGAGGAAACAAGTAGGAGGAGTGGGAGAGGGAGAAGCAGGCTTCCCCCCGAGCAGGGAACCCATTGCGGGGTTTGATCCCAGAACCCCAGGTTCAGAACAAGACTGACACTTAACAACGGAGTCACCAAGACGCCCCTATTATAATATTTTTTAAAAGTGCTTCATTCTAGTTTGTGTAGGTATAATCTGTTGAGGGTAAGAAATTGATGGACTAGAAAGGTTTTTTTTTTTCTTTATGTCCATTAGTGTAAATATGAATCATAACAAGATCAGTTCATTTAGTTCTAGGAAGTTGATTTTTATTGTGCTGCTCTTGGGTTAGGCGGTCTTCTTCTACAGAGCTGTATGGTTTTCCACTGTTTGCACACACAACCACTCAGCTCTGCTGAAGCGGGAAAACAGCCACAGATATCGGTGACACAATGAGCATCACTGTATTCCAGTAAAACTTTATTTACAAAAAGATACAGCTAGTTGCGTTCGCCCCGAGGGCCACAGGTGGCTGACCCATGTTTAAATTTAGACCAAAAGCACTCCACAGATTCTGATTTCATCCCTTAATTCAGTCTACCAGGGCCACGGTAGAGAGGGCAGCTTGCACAGGGAAGCTTGTACCCATGGGGGTTTGTCCTGCGGTATCAAAAGTCAACAGTTCAATTCTTTATTGATGCCCTTTTGTAATTTCTTCCAGAGGACTCAATTCCTGATCTTGGGTTTGTAGCAGGAGCCTTTACTAGATGCACAGAAAAAGGAAATATCATCTGTAATTGTAAGATTAATTAATTATCTATAATAATGAGATGAAATGGTTCTGGCTAATCAGCAAGAACAGAGGAGCTTGGAGTCTTTTATGAAGGGATAATATGCAATCAGTTTGTGAGACTGAGGGCATTAGTGAATCTCAAGGGCCTTTATTGTACGCCATAAAGTAAGAATATTACCAATTGACAAGGACAATTAAGCGTCAGGACAAAATTTAAAGTAAATGACTGTGTTGACAATTAATGTGTTGGTCACTGTCCATGACCATCGGAATGTTTCTTTTCAAAGTGAAATGTGTGACTGTTTCCAATAGAATCATTGAAATGTTGAAATCAATCCATTTTACTATTCAACCTTAATAAAGCTGAATGTTTCTTTCTGATCAACAGGAATAAACAAGATGGCTCTGACAACTGTATCAGGCTAATCAGCCCTCTGGAGAATGGCAAATAGGACTTCCTATTTTTCATATCTCCCATTTCATAGAGTGAAAAAGTAAATCCTTGTGTTGACTTTGTCCACCTTTGGTGTAAAAGATGTCTTCACAGTTTCTGCATATAGGGCCTGAATTTGGGCAAGGTCAAATTTGAAAAAGTTGTCTGAGGATACAACACATGAATTTATTTAAGTATTTAAAGGCAGAAACCAATCATAAAACAATACTTTTAAAAAACACACAACAATAAGTAGTAATAATTTAGGAACATGAACACGTTCAAAAAGAAGGAATTTCTGTTAAAATGTAGAAATATAACAAAAGAACAGAGAATTAACAGAGTATGTTTATAAAAAGGGATTTGCGTCATTTGGGATAAATTACATTGGTATAAAAACAGGCAGCAAATCTCAATTCTACATTTGCTCCTTGCATATATCATTAGTGTAATAATTTGCAGTAAAAATATTTAATACTAATGAGTAATGTAATTAACATCAAGCCAAATGATTAAAAAAATTATCACATCATTTCTCCTTTCGAAGTCATTATTAATAGCTATTCTTACACAAGAAAATGAATTTTGCTTCCCCTCAGACCATCTAAGCTGGTGACACAACCTCAAATTTGTCTCTTACTGCCTTCTTTTATGTTCTGGCACAAGGATGCTTTTAGTTTATGATAAAATTATTCTTTTCTTCCCTCTTGATAAACAAAAACATACTCTTTATCTTGCATGTGCATCTTATTGTAACAGACATTTTTTACCCTTCTTTAAAATATCTATATGTACATTAACATAAACCAAAGGCATTTATTCAAGCTTTCCACCTGTTACTGCAGGCTATGGGATGCTGTATTAAGTAACCACAGGGGTATTTTAAAATTATTTTGTTCAAGTATCCAAAGACTGTTTATTATTAACTCAAATGAATATTAGTTTAAGGTCTTAAAGTTAACTAAGGCTCTGGAAATTATAATTTAACATACTGTGTGTTCTTTTAAAATGATACAAAATAATCTCTTTCTAAAAATGCTACCTTTTATTATTAATGTAGCTGGATTTTTTATTTTGCAATTTTATAATCTTGAATAAATTAATTGTAGTTTTGTGACCAGAAAAAACAATAGAAGAAATTTAGGCAATTCAAAATAACTGCATTTTCTACAAGAAAGCAAACCCGTGAGTGTACAGGCAAGAATATTGTCTTCACATTGGCTTTACGATGGTGGTAGAATCAGGGAGAAGGCGTAGAGCTGTTTATGAACCAAAATTATTAACTGGTTTAATTTTCCCAAAGAATAACCTTGATTAGAGTATTATACAAATTTTTCTTCGTATACAATTACAGATTAGATTTTAAAACTCTTGGGTTGGTTTTTGTTATTCTTCTTCTTTTTTTTTTTTTAGATTTTATTTATTTGACAGAAAGAGACACAGCGAGAGAGGGAACACAAGCTGGGGAAGTGGGAGAGGGAGAAGCAACCTCTGCTGAGCAGGGAGCCCAATGTGGGGCTCAATTCCAGTCTCCTGGGATCATGACCTGAGCAGAAGGCAGACACTTAACGACTGAGCCCCAGATGCCCCTAAACTGTTAGATTGTTTTAACTGTAATACTTTTGTTTATTTTATAACCTAGTAACCAAGGCCATTAATTAAACTCATGGGAAAAACTGTGGGGGGTTCCCCCCTTTTCTCCCTACATTAAAGTTTCAGCAAGAAAAAAATTCTCAAAAAGTCAACAGATTTAAAGCATGAAAGTAGGAAAATATTTTAGAAATCTTTGGATTCTTCACATTTACGTGAGTGCTTGATATGGTAATATTTCTTTCAGAAAAAAAGATGTTTGGCATAGGACCTTACTCCACTAGATTTTAAAAGATTTTATGCCATAATCTGATTTATTATCTCCTGCCAGAAGTGACTAAACTATCAACTGGTTCGCTCAGAATTTTTTCATATTTATAAAATAGATAATTTTATCAATTCTTGTACAAGTTGGATGAAGGAAGAGAATCTGAGGTAGAAACAGGCACCACTCTTATCTTTTAAGAAAGCTGATCAATTAAGTTCTCTCATTAAGCACCATTAGGTCTTTGGGACAGATTCAGTGTTGAAAATCCGAGTAATTTGGGAATTTCCTTCTGAATTAGTAGACCTCTCTCTCCCTCGTAATGTCCAGATTGCTTACAATGATAACAGTCTCCTTTTTAAGCTTATATATAAATTTCAGAAGAGACACTGATTTTGAATCATTAATTATTTAGAGAAAGAGAGCTCTTTTGTTTCCTTTCATCTCGGGTATAGGATTTTCACCTTTGTCACTATCCCCAGCTCCTGGAACTGTAATGAGTACACTGGACAAGCCACAACTCTGGGATGAGGAAAAGTTTCTGAGCTTAGAGTGAACAGAATCTCCACTGGCACCAAGACAAAACAGGTGAACACAGAGAATTCGATCAATAGTTCAAGGAACACACACAGAAACCCTTTTCAACCCTGTATTCTCAAATGCCAGAAAATAGCAGAATCCTCAAATCACATCCCCCCGCCCCACCAAAAAAAGGGTTCCCTGGGGGAATCCAATTCCAGAAATCCCACCTGCTGCCCTGGGACAGACATCACCCGGTGTTGGAGCCACGTTCCACTCCCACCGTCACGTGCTCCTTCAGAACCAGAAATGAACTTGGCCAAGAATCAGATTGGGCTCCATCACTTCACAGAAGACTCCCCGAGGAGCCAGGGGAGGGTGAGCTGAGTTCTCCAGGGCTCCAGGTCTGAACAAGGTGCACATGACCTTGACACCTGTGGTGTGACCTCTAGGAATAGCTGCCAAAGCAGGACAGAGACGAGTGTTTTTAGAAAAGAGAAGAAAATGGTCTCTTGTGGAAAGTATGAGCGAGTCGGTCTTCCAACCCAACTGACCAAATATAAAGGACAAGTATTTAAAGGGAAATGTGAAAAATGACCAAGATTACCATGTTTAAACATTCCATTCGTGGTGGAAAAGAGCAGCTTTCTCACATGACCATCATATTCATAACAGACCCTCGGATTCAGCACAGCCAAACTTAGGGATCAAACATTGTTTTTGTTAGGAGTCCACATTTCTGGGACGTGTTCAAGGCTTGTCATTTGGGGGAACCAGAATCAGTGAGGTCAGCTCTGTTGGTTTATTTTTTTTTCCCCCCTCTTTTTCCTGACTGTGGTCTATGAAGTGCTCAGGCATATTGGAAACAGGACACAGGGGCCACCTGGATGGCTCTGTCCATGGAGCATATGACTCTTGGTCTTGGAGTTGTGAGTTCAAGCCCCATGTTGGGTGTAGAGATGACTCAAAAAAATAAAATCTTAAAAAAAAAAAAACCACAAACAAGAAACTGGGTACAGGTTCACCTCTTGCTCTTGCAGTGCTCACACATACTTGGTGAATTAATGAAAGCTGACAGTTCCTCATAGAATTATGAAAATGGGCCTCTCTAGGGAAACCACATGAAGATCACGGACAAGTCAAAGTTCAGGTCCCTGAGCAGACGTGTTATCGGTTTCTCAGTAAGCAGACAGGACCGGAAGTGACCCAGGCACCATTGCTGCCTGGTTGGGTGGGATGGCCGTGGCCGGGGCGGGCACCTCCATAGGGGAACCAGAGCCCCAGCGTGGTAGTTACTAGGCAGAGAAAGCTGGGTGAGGAAGCACTCAAAAACTTGGGACCAGCAATCGTCACTCACCTGAGGACCCCTACATCAGTGACCTGCGTGTTGATTTCCTACAGGACCCCTGCCCTATAGAGGTCCTAGAGGGATGACCATTCTACCTCCTCCAGGCAGTTCCCCGCCGGCGTCTTGCCTGGCTCGCTCCCTCTCTCACCTCCATGGACCCCTCAGATCAGTCAGCTCTCCCTCCCCAGCCCTCTGCTGTGAACTCCCCACTTCAGTCTTTCTCCTTCTGCTTCCAGACTCACCTCCTCCTGGAACCGTCCCCTGTTTCACGGAGCTCACCTCTAATGGCTCTTTCCTCTGCCTCCGGCTCTACCACCGTGGAGTCGTGGGGATTTGGGAACTCCTCCGTGGTGGTGTGTTTCGGTCCCGTGTGTTCTAGCTCTCCTTCTAAACCGGGAACTCTCTTTTCCATCTACCACACGGGGATCTCCCCAAAGCCAGGGACTCTTTCTCCCCTTTACTTCTCAGATCTGGCATCTCCACGGGGAAGGGGTTGTGTCTCCCACTGAATTTCTCCACCGCCATATTGTTGCAGGAATCTGGCTCTCAACGGATCTCTTCAGCGCCAGGACCGCGGTCTCCAGGAAATGTCTTTAGATAATGATGATGGTGATTTCAAGCCACTGTTCTGAGGGATGTCTTGAGTACAGATGGTGTTTTTAGTAATCCCTCATTGGGTTTCCCTTCCTGTCCAGGCGATGATCGTACACTCCCATCCCCTAAGACATTCTCCCCCTTCTCCTCTCCATTCAGATATCCAGAAGTAAGTAGGAGTTAATGAAACACACACACGTACCCTCTCACTTCCACAAGCTCTAAATCCCATCTATGAGTGTATGGCCCTGACCTCTCTAAATAACCCTCGTCATCATAAACCACAGTCTCCTCTCTGGGATTGTTTATCATGCCGGAGAAAGGAAATGCTGGTAATATACAAAACCAGGGCCCAGTGACCCCAACCCTATGCTACGCTGTGGTAGACTCAGAGAGGAACCTCTCACCCCCATTCAGCTCTGCCTCCTGCTGACCTTGGAAACATTATTCTCCCCCTTTGAGCCTTGGTTTCTTCCCAGGATTGTGGTCAGGATTATGTGAGACATTGACTGTCAGGCTCTGGTGCATCTGCAGATGTGGGGCAGGGGCTCATTTCCTTCCCTCTCTACTCCCCTACTCCCTACCTCACCTTCTGGCTCTTCCATGGCGTTTCCATCTTCTGCTATTGAGATGCTCCTGGGGGGTCTCTGCTAATCCCTGACGTTGAGGAGTGCTTGGGGTGAGATGTACGGATCTCTGATGCCATAGCCAGGAGACGCTTCCGAGACTAGTGAGAACTTCCTTTAAGGGCTTTCAACACGAAAAGAAGCCATGAGAGGTTTCTACAGAGCCTCTGTCTTAGGGATCTTCAGCCTGGGGTCCTTTGGCTTGAGATGACATAAGAAGGTCCCTTTGGGAGCCTGGAAAATGCATGAGGCTTGAAGGGAACAGCTTATATGGTGAGAAGATTATGGTTGACAGCATAATGGCTCCCCAGAGGCACCCTTGTCCTACTGGTACCCCCACACCTGGGGATGCCTCCCCTTACATGGCCGAAGGGGCTTCGAGGTTGTGTTGAAGTTAAGAAGACCTGAGAAAAGAGCCATTATTGCAGATGCCCTTGGTGGGCCCAGGGACTCACAAGAGTCCTTCAGACACAGAAGACAGATATGGTGATGGAGGGCAAGCAGGAGGCTTCTGGAAGGTGAAAAAAGACAGAAAACGGATTCTGCCCTGGACCCAGAAGGAACGAGGCCAGCAGACAGCTTGACTTGAGGCTCATGAACTTGTTTCAGAGTTCTGATGGTCAGGTAACAAATATATGCTGTTTTCAGCCAAGAAGTTTGGTGGTATTTGTTACAGCAGCCACGGGAGAACAACCCAGAAATGGTCAGCTCCATCTAAAAAGGCAGCTGAGAGTGAGAGCCTTGTTTCCAGGTCTCTTGGCTGCCTGCCTCAGGGTTCGGCTCCGTTTTCTTCTAGCAGACCTGTGTGCGTGCGGGCACAGTGAGGACATGCCCGAAAGTGCCCCTTCTCCTGCTAAGTGGGGTCCTCTGGGAGCTGAAGCCTGCGTGGTCTGGAACGAGTGCCCCTGACGTGTTGAAAGGAAGGGCCAGCGCCCTTAATAAAAGCAAAGTCCATGCGGGACTGCCTGGGTTGCCACCAGAAGAAGAATTCCCTTGTGGGGAGGGGCAGCGGACAGCACCATCCCTCCACTGTCTCTCTCTAGATTCGCCAAGAGGCACCTTTCCCCTTGGAAGGTTGTCACTGAGAGGGCCTTGGGGACACTGGTCGTCCATTCCCATGCTGGCCCAGGAGGAGTTGGCACCCTGTCCGTCTGCAAAGCTGAATCTGAGCCAGGGCATTCAAATAAGCCTTAAGGGGAAGCTCCAGGGTCTCCAAGAGAAGCTCACACCGAAACGGGTGCTGGATCTACAGAGGCCCCTCCTCTCCCCTGGTTCCATGTGGAGAAGCCATCTTTCAGCCCCTGTATGGGGGCGGGGGGGGCTGCAGCTCAGCCGGGCCGTGGAAGAACCGGTCCCAAGAGATGGGAAGCCCTCTCCCTTCTGCCTGAGGCCAGTCTTCTGAGCTCTGGTTTCCAATGAAGACTTGTCCTTTCCCTGAGACTGAACCCTGGAACATTCCTCATCAGGAGGACTGAGCTCCCCATCTACAGATATGAACTGGCTCCCCACGGAGACCCCAGGAGAACTGGGAGAAAGGACTTGTCAACACCCTCTCGGTTACCCACCTATGCTGTTTGGTGGAAGCACTGAATTGTTCACTGGAGCCCAGGCATCTTTCGGCTGAAAACGTCATGCCATCCATCCATCCTGAGAGGGGAGGTGGGGGACATCCTATGCGCGCCAAAGGCTCGATGCCTTTTATGCCAGTCAGATCCCAGCCAAAGCCTGGGAGGAAGGTACTGTTCTTCCTATTTTACAGATGAGCAAACTGAGTCTTGGGGAGGCTAATTTGCCCAACGCAACACAGACTTTAGCATGGGGAAGCAAGGCTTGAAACTTGAATCGATGGCCTTTTCACTCTTGCATGTGGGTGTGGTTTAAGAAACGCCGTCGGGGCGCGGGAGGAGAGCAGGTGGAGAGGGATAGAGCCACTGTATTGTAAGAAAACTCATGATATATAGTCAGACAATAGAACAGAACAGTTGAAACGGGGACTGTCCTAGATAACGGGTAAGATCTTGCCAAGAAAGGAAGTCAGGAGCTAACTATAGAGCACGACCATGACTGTGGGAGCTCGGCTGGTCTCCGGACTCGGTCTTCTCCCTGCTGGTGAATTTCCATTCTCCCACTGCTCCCCTGCAGGACTAGTTTTAAACCCTGAAACTGAAAGAGACAGCCAGGAAGCTAGCCGCCAAGGAGTCTTTGTCCGGTTCTGCAGCTAATTTGGAAAGAGAAAGAAACCCTACAATATGGTATTTGTGTGGGCAGTTTTGAGAAATTGTAAAAATAAAGGGAGCCTGCGCTGCATCCTGAGTAGCAGAGAAAGAGGGAAACAGGACCTCTCAGGAGGTGGCCTGGGATCAAGGCCACACCTACCCTTTCAGGAACCGTTACTGAGCCCCTGTGAGGTGTCAATCCAGGGCTAAGCTGGGCGGGGGTGGGGTGGGATTTAGTTTGGATGGTCAGGGAGGCCTCTCCAGAGGAGGTGTCCTGAAGCTAGAATCTGGGGGATGAGAGGGGAATTAGCCATGTCAAGAAGCAGGGAGAGAGAGGGCTAGGTAGAGAACACAATATGCATGGTCCCATGGGTGAGAAAGAGGTTTGGATATTAAAAATTAAAAAAAAAAAGAAGCCTCTAGTCAGCGTGGCTAGAGGGAAAGAGGCCGGAGGCATGGGGACAAGAGCAAAGGGTCTGCTTCAGGGGTCCTCGTAAACCATGAAGGGGTTTGGCGCTTGGTGTGGTCAGATGCCATTGAAGGTTTAAACAGGGGGTACACCATAGGATGGATGTTTTGAAAAGCCACTCTTGCTTTCTGCAGAGACCAGATTTGGAGGGTTACTGGGGTGGAAGACGTGAGAGCACGACTAGCTCTTAGGGATCCCCTCAAGTCCGCTGGCGCTGGCGGCTGGGCTAGCTGGTGGGGAGGGAGATGGAGAGAAGCGGGCAGATGCTAGACATTTACTGGAGGGAAAATGAAACGGACTGAGGGGTTGAATGCAAAAGCTGAGGGGGGAGGGAGAAGGGGGAGGCAGGAATCACCTTGGGGTTCCAGCTCAGCCACGTGGAGAGGTTGATGGCAATTTTCTAAAGAGAGGCACGTTGGAGGTGCGGAGAGCTTTTATAATAAGGGCTTCTATTTTGGGCAGAGTAAAGATGGGCTGTTTACACCTCATCCGAGTGGAGAGAGCAAGTGGGCCAGTGGATGTATGCATCTTGGAGGGGAGGTTCTGGGCTAGAGATACAATGTAGGGGTGGGGTGGGGGGAGTCATTAGCATAACCATGCTATTTAAAGTCTTGGAAGTGAATGAAATCATCTAAGGAGGGAAGGGCAGAAGGGCAGGGGCCAGCCATGAGGCCGTGGGCTAGACCTGGAAGGTGCAGGTTCAGCTACCCCATTCACGCGGTTATCGACCCCCAGGTGGCGGTAGGACGAGGCGCTTGCCCTCCAGGGGCTCACAGTCTAGGCAGGCGCAGCTCTGTGAGCCGATATTTACATACAGTGTGGTACAGTATGTATAGAGATGGGCCCAGGAGACGGTCGGGACGTGTCTGTAGTCTCAGGTCCCAGAAACAGGTGTGGCCGTGTCTATGGAAGGTGCCATGAACCTCCGGAAGATGGAGAAAGGATACGGGGCAGGGAACTCTGCTGGATGCAGCCTCCTTCCTTGAAACACCCTAAATCCACAAGAACCCAGCTTTGCTTGCCCACCCCAGCCTCCTTCGACCAGAGCCCCCACTGTCCATGAGCCCTGCTCATTCCTCACTTCCACCCCACCTCCAGGCCTCTAGGTTTTCTCCCCCTTCCCGACAGGCCAGCACCCTTAGGAAGAGAACTGTTTTCTACAACAGGATTCATTTCACAGCAGAATGGCTCTCCAGGAAGGCTGGCTTGTCGTCTTGAAAACAGTTGCTTCATTTCCTGCTGTTGAGAAATCATGCCTGTTGACTAGTTTGTATTTCACACTGCTTGAAGAAAAGAGAAATCTGTCTCACTGAGCTTTTCAGGGAGAAACGAGGTCAGCCCCCTCGTGACTGCAGGCAAGAGCCCTCCACCCACCAACCCCCCGCTCCTGTCAGCTGCTGAGCGCAGGGGACCAGGCTGTTCTTGCTCACTTTGCTGCCCAGGTCAAGGTGCCCTCGTGGCTCACTCTCCCGTGCCTATGTTGAGCCCAGGAACTCACACAGTCTGGCTCTAACCTCTCCCTCCATCCTGATCTGCTGCTTCCTTCCTGTGCCCCCTGCCTGGTCCAGTCTGGACAAGCCCTGGGGTTCCTGGCTCTCGGCACTCGCCTGGGTTAATGCTCTGCCTCCGACACTGAGGAGGGTCTGGATCGGCACTGAAGCTTGGCCTCAGGGTGGCACCTCTGTTTGTTAAAGCCTCGCAGCTCACTCATCCAGAGGGCTTTCTCTTCCTTCAAACATGGTTAGTGTGTTCCCAGTTCACTGCCCATGGCTCCTTTCATCTTGAATCATAATGCCTCATGGGTATGCTTTATCACCCCTTCTGGACTCTATAAACTCCAGAAGATCAAGTGTGTGTCTGGGGTCGAATCTCATTTATCTCTATCCACAGCCTCGGCAAAGAGTTTGGATATGCTTGTGGAGTGGATGAGGTCAGGTGCCAATGTGGGAAATGCAGTCTAGGGCTTGATGTCATTGGCTCCCTGGGAAAATGCTCTTCTGCTAAGAGAGTCTATGAAGGGATAGAGAGTAGTTTGTCCATCCATCCGTCCATCCACCCGTCCATTGGACAAATCTTTAATAAGCATCTATGCTAGAAATGGTGCTAGATACTGGAAATAGAGTCATAAGGCTGAATCAGTTCTCGCTCATGAGGAGATTCTGTCCTAGCCCAGGGGGATAGATAATCAACAAAGAAAACACCATGTTGTGGTAAGTGTCATGATAAAATAAGTCAGAGTGCTATGCTTGTGTGACCGCAAAGGGGTTGGAAGGGGTCTCTGAAGAAGGGACGCTAAGGAGACACTTGCAGAGGGGCAGAGGTGGCCGTGGGGGGAGAGCTGGGCGTGAGCAGTCCCAGAAGGGGAAGAGATAGGACAAAGCTTTGAGGTCAGGGAAGGTGGGGACCGAGATGGGATGAATTTAATGGGTATGAGGTACAGAAGGCAGGCAAGAGTGACCGGATCCTGGAGAACAGGAGGCGATGAATATAGATGATCCACAGTTCAATAGGGCGATGGTGGTGAGATCATCGGTAGGAGGGGACGGAGTGCACAGAGCATGAGCTTTGGACCAAGGTCTGGATTCGGTCCTGACTCTATTACGCATGCGTGAACTTGGGCAGCTTTTCTGAGTCTTAGCTTCTTTCTTTATAAAATGGCTAATTTGCAGAGTTCTTGTGAAATTAGACGATGCAGTGGAAAGAAGCCCCCACCATGTCGACTACGAACGGTAACCTGGAATCCAGGCAAGAACGTGAGCGCCAGCACGGACCGGGTCAGGGAGGACCAGGAGCCCAGGGCTGAGAGGGGATGGGTTAGCAGTCATCCTGAGGAGGCTCTCTGGCCCTGTCCTAAGTTTGTCTCACTCTTCCTCCCCACAACTGACCTCTCTCCTTCCACTTTCTTACCTCTCCCAGCTTTACCTCTTACCTCTTTACCTTACCATCTTTCTTACCTCTTACCTTCTTATGTTTCTTTTTTTTCTTACCATAATTTCTGACACTCACTTTCCTTCATGCTATTTCAAATCACATCAGCTCAACTGTCTTAAATTTAGAATAAAGACATATTTTGGGGCACCTGGGTGGCTCAGTGGGTGGAGCCCCTGCCTTTGGCTCGGGTCATGGTCTCGGGGTCCTGGGATCGAGCCCCGCATCGGGCTCTTTGCTCGGTGGGGAGCCTGCTTCATCCCCTACTCTCTGCCCGCCTCTTTGCCTGCTTGTGATCTCTCTCTCTGTCAATAAATAAATGAAAAATCTTTTAAAAAAATAGAATAAAGACATATTTTAAAATATTGACTGTTGAGTATGGTTTTGCCTTCCTTTAAAAATCAGGGGTTTAATGCTTCATAGATCTCTGTAAATACAAACCTAGCAGCAGCATCCACACCTAAACTAAGTAATTTTATATGATTGTATGGCCCCTGGATGATTGTTTTTTTTCCACTGAGATCACTGTCTCTTAATAGAAAATGGCTCCTACCGCTGGATTAAAGGATTAGAAAGAGATTGTCTCAAGGCATTTGGGGACTGGTGCACCGGGAGAAGATCTCCACTGGCTGGGGAGCGGAGAGCTGGATACCCTCCACAGGCCATAACCTCTGAGTCACCCCACGGATGCTCTGGGACACAGCCTGGACATCATGCTCAGCCTCAGGTTGGCTTGGGGTCTGTGGGTGCTCCTGCAGATATGGCAAAGGACAGGTAGGAGGGTATGGGTGGGCTGGCTGGGGTCTGTTGGTGGAGATGGATGCCTGGAGTGACGGGTGAAGACAGGCTATAGCTTGAAGGGTAATGTGAGATGCCCTGTTCCCATTGTTGCAGTTGCCTGTAAACAAAGGCTGAGAAAGGATAAGTTTCGTGGGTGTGAGTATGTATGTGGGTCAGGTGGGAGAGGGAGCGTGGAGAAAGCCCCCTCCATTCTGTTCAAGGCTTATATTGAAAGGGGCTTGTGGGTGGGAGAGCAGGGGGGCTAATACTTAAGCCAGACGGAGGCTCTGGCCCTCACTTGCTTTCCTGTTTTCTGGGAAGGGACATCCAGTGGCTGGTGGTGGCTGGCTGTGGCCTGTAGGTCATCTAGTCCAACCGCACACTGTTCAGTAGGACCCAAGATGAGAAGTGACTTGCCCAAGGCTGCACAAGGAGGCAAAGGTAAAGGCCTAGTGTACTTTCCTTCATACCGGTTGCCTTTGAGTCTGGGTGGCGGCAGGAGGAATACGGTAGGGTGACAATCTTTCTGTACTCTGCCTTTAGGGATCCCAGATGTCTAGCTTCAAGTCCTGCCCTGGCTCATGGTCCAGGGGCTGAGCCCCTCATACTCAACGTCTGCCTTCCAGTGGGGTGGGGCTGAGTGGAGCCCTGGATTGTGGACTGGAAGGTGGCCCAAAACATCCATGGACACAAATAAGCTACATGTGGCAAATGGAGAGCTAACTTCAAAAATGAACGAGGTGGAGATCTTCATCCCCGCAGAGGCCGAAATCAAGTCGGCCTGAACTATGGCTGTGGCTCAAGGATCTCAGATCAGATGCCTGGAAGGAGCTTAGGCAGAACAAGACCACCAGACAGTGGGGCTGGGCTGGTCTGGAGGGGTCTGGCCTCTTGATGCCCTAGCTGTTCCGCTTCAGAAGAAGGTCAAAGGCAAGCGGTAGTGATGGCAGAAGTTACAGGCACTGGGTCCTCCTGCCATTTTCCTTTGACGCCTCCCCTTCTCAGGTGGCCCCTTCAGTGTCCCTTCTTGGAATGAAGGGGCCAGGGAGTGTGGAGACAGGGAGGGTGTCCTCCTCTAAGCCTGGACTTCTGGCTGCCTGGCCTTATCAGTTTATTACTGGCCTGGGCGACAGCTGGGAATGGCCAGGGCACACTGAGGAGGGAGTGGGTAGTACTAAGGCCGTCCTAAGCTCCCAAGATCTCACATGCCATGTGGTAGGGGTTGATGGGGGCGGGGGGGATGGAAGGAATGCCTGTCCCTTCTCTCCTCTCCACTCCCATGCTAAACGGAATGGCAACGCCCAAAAGGAATTTAACAGTGGAGCTTTGGAAGTCATCTTTCTCTCCTTGAGAGGTTTTTTTTTTTGCCCAAATGACTGAATTAACGAAGAGGAATCTGGCTATTTTCTCTTTGCACCAAACTCTGAACATGGGCAAATGGGCTTCACTGCAATGACAGAGAGTTGAGTGCATGTAAGGAGTGTCCGTGGCAGTAATTCCACAGTGCAGCAGGTGCTGGCCTCCGAGCAGGTGTGTGACCTGGCAAGGGGGGTGCCTGGGGGTCCTTTAGCTGCTCCCCATTCCTGATAAAATACCCTCTGACACCATCTCAGAGGAAGCTCCCTCTACAATGATTTGCCATCCTTTTTCATTCTGTGTCTCTGCGGGCACTGTTGCCCCCGTCAGGCTTCCCCCAACACTCAGCGGCAGCAGTCCCTGGAGAGAAGGGAGACACAGGGATCTCCCAGGTGCGGGCTTACAGTGCAGGGAGAATGGCATTCCTAGGCTTTCACCTTGTATGTGTGTGGGGGGTGACAGGGGGTGGTCAGCAAAGAGGAAGGAAGCCAAGAGGAAGGAGGAAGATGGTTCATGGAACCTAGATCCCCCTGGGGGAAATCTGTGGACTCCCTCAATGACCTCTTGATGAACAACCTTTCCAGCGGGCTCATGACTGTCCATGGACCTTCTACAATGTAGGTCCACTCCTGACAACTCTTGGAAAATAGCAGGTTTACAGCCTGACCCAACCCCCTCCAGGGCCACTTGGGAGAGACAGATGGAAGGGAGGGATGACTGGCAACCTCTCTGACTTTCTTTCAGATAAGGGCTCTTCTCTGGGGAACATGGAGATACTGAGTTCTGAGTAAAACAAAAGCAGCCTTAACGCCACCAACTATCATCCTTAGGTCTCTAAGATCCTTAGTAAGTTCAACTCTCTACCTACTCAAGGGAAAATTGGAAATGCGGTGCTTCTGTGACCACTAGAAGACAGTGACTCAGCAGTTACAAGTCATCTTCGAGAAAGCATGGAACCAAGATGGCTTTCCTGGTGACAGCTACCAAACATTTAAGGAACAGATAAGTCCTATGACACAACTCTTCCAGCGAGTGGAAAGAGAGAACCTCCCCAACTCATTTTATGAGGCTAGTAAAACACAGATACCCTAAATTAGTTTATTATTAGCCTGGACAGCAGCAGCGATGGCCACTGCATCCTAGAGTGTAAGAAAGAAAACACGCAGGCCTGTCTTACTCATTAATATATAAATTTACGCATTAATATATAAACACAAAAGTGTGAAACACAGGTCAGCCAGATCCAGCAAAGTACAGAAAAGATAACCCATCGTGATCAAGTAGGATTAATCTAGGAATGCAAGATGAATTTAACAGGAGAAAACTCATGAATATAATTTACTTTATTAATAGAATAAAAGCAAAACTTTATTATAAATAAAAGCTACTTGACAAAATTCACATTCCTTCTTATGGAAACTTTCAGGAAACCAAGAATAGAAGCAAACCTCCTTAGTCTTATAAAAAACATCTGTGAAAAACCTACAATAAATAACATAGTTAACACTGAAATGTTGCAAACGTCTCCTTACAGGCCGGGAACAAGATAAAATGCCCATTCTCACTGTTTTTATTTGCAACAGTATTGGAGATCTTAACTGCCACAGTCAACTAGAAAAATAAATAAAGGCATAATTTTTGGAATGGAAGAAGCAAACTTATTTGGTAGACGGTATGGCTGTCTATTGTCTATAATGATCATCTACAGGATGACCATGACAATAAAATTAAAAATATAGGGTAAGTATAATAAAAGTTGTATAAGATCTTTAAGACGAAAATCATAAACTTTTTTGTTAAGTATATTTTATAAGTGTAAGTAAGTAAAAGGATAGATATTTTTAGATTAGGAGACTCAATATCATAAAGATGTCAATTCTCCCCAAACTGACCTGCAGAGTTAACGAGACTCCAATCAAAACCTAAACAGAATTTTTAATTGAATGTGGCAAGAAAATTCATGTACAAGGAAAAGTAAGGGCGAGGAATAGCCAAAATGTTCCCAAAACAGAGAGCATAATACATGGAAGGATTTGCCCTACTGGATTTCAAGACTGATCATAAAGCTTTAGTAATTAAGTCGGTCAGTTACTGGGGCAGGGATAGAAACATAGACCAAGGAACAGAAAGATATCCATGCATATTTAGAAATCTGTTTGTTAGTATGAAAAGGATGGATTATTCAGTCAATAATGCTGGGAATTTTCATATGAAAAAAAATGGGAATAGGATCTCACCTCACAGTACATTCAACTGTCACTTTCAGAAGGATTAAAGACCTAATGATAAAGAACTATAAAACTTTTAGATGGCAATTTAGGAAAACATCTTTTTGATCTTAGACTAGAAAAGATTTCTTTCTTTTTTTAAGTTCTTTGATTTTTCACCGGGTGTGGGGCTTGAGTTCACAACCTTGAGATCACGAATCACACGCTCTTCTTTTTTTTTTTTTCAAGATTTTATTTATTTATTTGACAGAGATCACAAGGCAGAGAGGCAGGCAGAGAGAGGCAGGGGGAAGCAGGCTCCCCACTGAGCAGAGAGCCCGATGTGGGGCTTGATTCCAGGACCCTTAGATCATAAACTGAGCCGAAAGCAGAGGCTTAACCCACTGAGCCACCCAGGTACCCTGAGAATCACACGCTCTTCTGACTGAGCCAGTCAGACACCCCTAGAAAAAGATTTCTTAAACAAGATGCTGGAAGCACAAACCATAAAGGATAAATTTGGTGAATTTAACTACATTAAACAATAAGAATGAAAAGCCAAACCTCAAACCGGGAAAAGGTACAGTCAAACCTGTAACTATCAAGGGTCTGGGTTTGGCATATGTAAAGAACCCCTACATTTCAACAAGAAAGAGACAAACCACACAACAGGAACATGGGCAAATGACACAATAGATTGTTCACAAAAGAACACACACAGATAGATTGCCGGCATAGAAAGATACTAAATTAATAAATAATTAAGGCAATGGGAGTTTAAACCAAAGTGAGATGCCATTTTACACCTCTCAGATTGGCATAGAGAGAGGGTAGGAATGGTGAGGATGGGTGCACTAGGAACTCTGCAGTGGTAGGGAAGGGCTGTACATCCACTTTGGGAAAATATCTGCCCATACCTAGTAAAGTTGACTTGACATGTGCCCCAAATTCTATGCATATGTACCAATGGACATGTTCAGAGGTACTCATAGCAGTGTTGTCCACATGAACCCAAAAGTGGAAACACCACCAATGCGTACTGACCACAGAATGTGTAAGTCATGGTTTAGGCACATGGTGGAATACTATACAGCAGTGAAAAGGAGCGGGTTCCAGCTAAGTGAAGAGAAGTGAGCCACAGCAAGCCCACACTGTATGTTTCTACACATGTAAGAACAAAGACAGTCTAGACCAAACAATATCTTGTTTAGGAAAATACACACAGTCAGTAAATAAGAAAATGAAGGACTGAACAATCAAAATCTAGCTAGAAGGGTGTAGAATTAGGGAGGGGCACATCAGGAGCTTGGAAAGTACTGGTAATATTGTGTTTCCTCACCTGGGTGATGGACTTATGGGACATATGGAACATACATGTTTTAAACACTCTTTTGTCTATGTGGCAGATTTCATAATTAAAGCAAAATAAACACAATAGAGGGGTGCCTGGGTGGCTCCCCTCTGCCTCTGCCTTCGGCTCAGGTCATGATCCCAGAGTCCTGGGATTGAGCCCCACATCAGGCTCTCTGCTCAGCGGGGAGCCTGCTTCCTCCTCTCTCTCTGCCTGCCTCTCTGCCTACTTGTGATCTCTGTCTGTCAAATAAATAAATTAAAAAAAAATAAACACAATAGAGTTTCAGCTCTCACTGCTTAGGTAGGGTGTAGCACATCTGGAAGTGGGTGCGGGTTGGGGCGCAGAGCTTTGGGCCCACCAGGAGAGCTGGGTCCCGGTTGGGAGAAGGGATGGGGGTTAAGTATTTGCCTGGGGTTCCATCACGTGTATTAGTCATGGTGGTGAATGTTATGAATATGCTCAGAGAGAAGGCCAGAGGGACCTGTCCTTTACAGGGCTCAGTGGTCATCCCTGTTAGGAGAGTGGCCAGATATTATTCATGAGTGACGTCACCCAAACATGCACAATACAAAAATATCCTTTCAAACGATATTGCTCAAAGCTCACTCCACCAATATTCCAAGCAGCATTCACACCTGACTCAAAGGCCGGCTCCGCACAGGGGTGCGTCACCTGGTCTATGAGTAAGTGTGGGGGGCTGGTGGGGCAGGCTGATGGACAAGGATAAAGTTTAGTTTAAAAGGTAGTATTTGGGGTGCCTGGGTAGCTCAGTGGGTTAAAGCCTCTGCCTTTGGCTCGGGTCATGAGCCCGGGGTCCTGGGATCGAGTCCCGCATTGGGCTCTCTGCTCAGCGGGGAGCCTGCTTCCATTCCTCTCTCTCTACCTGCCTTTCTCCCTACTTGTGATCTCTTTCTCTCTGTCAAATAAATAAATAAAATCTTTAAAAAAAATAAAATAAAAGGTAGTATTTGCTGAGGCACCTGGGTGGCCCATTCAGCTAAGCAACCGACTCTTGATTTTGGCTCAGGTCATGATCTCAGGATCCTGAGATCGAGCCCCCCCATGGGACTCCCTGCTCAGCGGAGTGTCTGCTTGAGATTTTCTCTCTCTCTCTCCTTCCCACCATCCCCCCTCCCGGTCCATCCTCTTCTCTAAAATAAATAAATAAATCTTTAACAATTTCTTGTTTTAAATAGTATTCGCTTTGGGGGTGGGGCTCAACCTCATGGGGGGTAATGGCAGACATCT
The DNA here is from genome assembly GCF_020171115.1 of Neogale vison. NCBI lineage: Eukaryota > Metazoa > Chordata > Mammalia > Carnivora > Mustelidae > Neogale > Neogale vison. Next base: position 72,118,464 of record NC_058100.1, read on the forward strand.
GGGGGATTCTTGTAAGAAGCTGGCATGGCTGAGGTAAATGCTGGTGTCTGGGGATATGTGACCCACACCCTAGCGTAGAATGAAAGGAAGTGAGACCAGGAGAGGAAGCTGGGGCCCGATAAAGGGTTTGGACTCTGTGCTGATGATGGAGACCCGACTCTCCAGCCAGTGGACACTGCTGGCAGTTACTAAGCACAGAGAGGGTTGGAATTCTATCCAAAATTTAGCAAGATCGATCTGGTGGGTGTGGTGGTTGGCCAGGATAGGGGGGGGACTGGAAGCAGGGAGACCAGGAGGAAGGCCGGTGACAGGTGGCACTGGCCTGAGCTAACACAGGGACCATGGATTTGGAGAAGACCAGAGAGAGGCTGTGGTTAATATTGTCCCGGGGTTAAAGCTAGTACCAAGGCAATACTGTGTATTTAGGGGGTCTTGGGCTTTGGATATCCATGCAAGAGCTCATTTTGCCAAAAGGAGACTCTCCAATAGATTATATTTTTTAAAGATGTATTTACTTATTAGAGAGAGGGGGAAGGGCAAAGGGAGAAGGAGAAAGGCAGGCTCCCCACTGAGTGTGGAGCCCAATGTGGGGCCCCATTTCACAACCCTGAGGTCATGATCTGAGCCGAAATCAGGATTCTGTATACTTAACCAACTTAACCACCCAGGTGCCCTTCTCCGTTAAATTCTTGACTTATCCAGCCTCCAGAAGGTAAAGAAAGGACAGAGAAGGGAGGAGGAAGGAAAGGCATGAGTGTGCATCACAAAGAGGAGGGGTTAACCCCACCTGCCGGATGAGTCCACAGGCTTCTGTTTCTCTGCCTAAAGTCACACAGCTAGTAGGTGGCAGAGCCGGAAGTCAGATCTGCGCTCCCCAAAATGAAACAGCCACCCTGGACCCCATTCGGAGCAGTGAGGAGGCTCCTGCCAGGCACGGATGTGCCGTGTTTCCTTTGAGTTGAGACCTCAGAGGAAGGGACTGTGTGTAAGAGCAGACCGGTGCCCTGGGCTGAAGAAGAACGGATTTGCGAAGGACTGAGGATGGGCAGGGTGGAGAAGAGGGGAAGGCATTTTTCTAGGGATCCAGGACTGGCCGTACTCAGCTGAAAGGTCAGGTCCCGTCCTCCCTCCCACCCATCTCCAGCTGCTGCCCTGAGTCCCACCCTAAAACCCACAGTGGGTAAGTGCAAGGCCGGAAGGACCATTCGGTGATGTGCACTGAATGACCAAGCTTCAACCCAAAGCTACAAGGGGCATCCGGATGGTTCAGTTATCCGGGGGGGCTGTGCGTGGCGCTCTGCCGGCCCATCCTGGCCCCTGGAGGCCTCCGTTCTGCACTCAGACGTGGTGGGGGGCAGTCAGTCTTCGGTTTAAATTCCTTTGAAACGAGGATATCAGTGTCCCTGCCTTTTCTGGCACATCAGAGCCATAGGAGACATAAGGCAAGGGAGGGGCTTAAAAGAGGAATCCTCTCAAAGAGAGCGCTCAGTACCTACCTGAGGCCTAGAATCCCATTTTCCTGCTAATGGGTGCCGCGGAGTCGAGGGCCAAGCAAAGCTCTTCTCTGCTGCCATCTAGTGTGAATCTTGGGGATGACACCTGAGCGGAGGCAGGCAGAAAGAGCTCTCTGGTGGTCACCTGGGTCCTGAGAGCTGCCGGCTGGGAATGTGGTGAGACGTGATGGGGGGCCTCTCACACCCCAAATGGACAGCCTTCTCACCTGGCTCAGACCTCTGCGTGCCTTACGCTACCCTCTCCTCGTGGCTTCCCCACCTCCCCTGTTTCAATCAACAGGGTGCTTAGAGAGGCACTGTAAGTCACAGTACTCGGGACAGTGGAGTGCAAACCAGATTTATTTTGCAAGTAAAAGAGGCAGCCCAGGAGAGCCAGGACAAAAGGAAGCAAGGCTGAGAGGTCTGGGGGATTGCAGCCCCCCTCCCCCAGGAGAGCTGGGAAGGCAGGCCGTGGAGTGACCCTGGGCCCTGGCCTGGGTGGTGGCTGAGGCTCTAGGGGTCTCTGGCGCTCATCTCCACGTGCAGCATTTGCAGGAGGAGCTGAACACCAGGCTCTGTGGGCAACTCTGCTGGAACAGCCTCCCCCCTGCACAGGTGTAGAAGCTGCTCCGGTCCTGAGGGTTAGGGTAGAGCCCGTCGGCTTTGCCTTGGCAGAAGGTGTCCTGTTTGAGGCCGGGGCCATGCTCAGGTTGAGAAGGCCGGCCTGGTATGGGGACTTCAGGTTCTATGGTGCCTGAAGGCATAGAGGGAAGACCTGGGGAGAGAGGGAAGATTCAGCCAGGTCTCCTCCAAGGGATCCCAACCCACAGGCAGAGAGCGGCCAGGTGCCTCAGGTGGAGAACAGCCTGACAGCAGCCATGCCCTGAGGCACTGCTCAGCGGGACACGTGGGGGCAGGCCGCGGGCAAGAGGCCATCAACAGCCATCTCCTATCTGCACAGACCAGCAAGGACCACCGGGGGTCTCGCACTGCAGGCTGAGGGCAAACTTTCCCTTTAAAAGGAGAGGAGCGAGCTGCGGTTCCCGGGCTGAGGGCCCCCAGAGGGAAGCCCCAGTTACCAACACTCCCAAAGGGCATTGCCACAGTCAGAAAGGGGAAGAAGAGTCTGGAAAGAGAATGGTTTCAACAGTTTCCTTAGCCCCTGGAGCGCATGAAATTTGGGAAATTGCAATACTGGGCAGAGTTGTTTCCTCAGAAGGAGGCAGGACCTGCAGCTCACAGAGTGGGTGTTGGTACCCTAGCCACGGATTCTGCCTCTGCCCCCGGCTCTTTACTCACTCAGCTCCAGCTGCAGTGCCTTGATGAGGGGGTAGTGGCCCTGGTTACAGAAGAAGCCAGCGAAGTCGTCCATGTCCATTGCCCAAACCATGGCCCCGCCCAGGCCCTTCTGCTTCAGGTAGCTGGCCTGTGTGGGGAGCAAGGTACAGGTGGCGGAGCCCGGGGCAGCCTGGGCAGGCCGCCCCACAGTCCCTCCTCTGGCTTCCTCACTGAGACGGGGCTCTTGTTTCCAGCACCCCCAGGCCAGGAGCGGTCCAGGCTTCCGGACACAGGCCCAGGCTGGAAGCCCAGGAGACTGAGACCTGATCCCCACTGGGCACAAGTCATTCTGGAATCCTCCCATCTCAGCAGGAGTTTGGCCTGGGATGGGGGTGAGGGTGGAGGTATGAGAAGTGGGTGTGTGTGGACTTCCCTAGGTTGGAAGCTTTAACATCTCCATCTTTCCTGGGCTGAGCTGCTATGTTTGGGGGCATTGCCTGCTGGTTGTGATGAATCCAGTAACCATAGGGACGACAAAGCTTCCTCAGAAATCTGATCAATTTCCTATCTTCAGGTCTTTGTCCTCCCTTAAGGGCCTTCTCTCCCCCACTAGATCCCCAACTCGTCCCCGGGAAAGGGTTGTGTGTTCTCTTAAGGGGCTTCCCTATCCCCCTAAGCCTGCCAGAGGTCGGGGGATGCCCTGGTGTGAGGCAGGGGCTGGAAGGTAGGGCAGGTTTGAGGCCCAAGCACCTTCTCTGCTTTCAGACTTTACCAAAGATCCTTGCGTCATGACCCCTTCTCCTGTCTCCTCCAGCTGGGATCACACTCCCTGCTCAATTCTTCCAGAGCCCTTGATCTACTCCTCTAGGAAGACCTGCCATTCCCTGCATCGGAAGGGAAGTGATTTGTCCAGAAGGCACCCTGCGGTGCCTCTATAGGAGGTCACGATCTCATGGGGGAGAGAGTCATGGAGACACATAAATGCAGGGGTGGGGTAACTGGGTGATAGACCTTGGGGGGGGGGCATGTGATATAAAGAGCACTGGACATTGTATAAGACTAATGAATCACAGACCTGTACCTCTGAAACCAACATTTTATGTTACTCAATTGAATTTAAATTTTAAAATGTCAAAAAAAAATGAAAGAAATACATAAATGCACTCTTTTTCAGCCACTGATATTGAGCAAGAGTCGGTTGGGGTGGGTCATATAAGGAAACCAAAAAGTCTATACTCTGAACATACACCAAATACTGTCAATGAGCTGAATAAAAGGATACACCTCACTGTATATACTTCCCCTATCCCTATGTCTGTAGAATTTGTATTTTGTTGAATACAAATGCAAGTATGTCATAAAATACAAATTCTTTCCAGGGCGGTACTCATGGTAGAGCGACTTTTTGTGATCGCGTCTTTTCTTAATCAATAGGTGGTAAAAATGTAAAATGCTATCACGAGAAGGTTTGTGACATGTTGAGATATTTTAAAGGAGACTTCTCTTTGAAGAGGTTCTGAATGCTACCGTTCTGTGCTATTGACAGCCTCGGGCCCACCCAGGTCCACCCCCTCCCAGCAGGGCTGGGTCTCACCTTGGTTTTGAAGCTCTCCACGTCATCGAAACCCACCCACTGGTTGCCCTGCAATGCATAGGGCACCTTCTGGTCCTTGATTCTGTGCTGAGTGGCCCCCTTCCAGGAGCAGACCTGTAGGAGCAGAGGGCAGAGCTGGGGAGCCTGGGGAGGAGGGACCTGTGCCTCCTTGGCCAAGAGGAGACCAGAGAGTGGAAAACTCCTGTCTGAGGGAACCTGCGGGACCTAGGAGGTTCTAGATTGAATGACCTAGAACCCTGGATTCAACGAGGCACTGGGGTTTAACGATGATATAAAATGACAGATAGGGATGGAATTCGCCAGGCCAGAATTCACTTTGCCTGGCATCCTCATTTAGAAACTATGGGAGAAGCAGTAGCCCCCCACCCCACCCCATATGAGGGGTGGCTGTGGATTGTCCTACCTCATAGTAAGCCAGTAGCCCTCCCTCTCTGGTGAAGGGGCCAGGGGTTCCAGGCCCCGTGGTTGGGGCCCCCACTCCAGTGTCTGATAGGGAGGCCAGGGTGAAGGAGCGTCCGTAGGTGGGCATGCCAAAGATCAGTTTGTTGGCAGGGGTCCCCTTCTGCAGCCACAGCTGCACGGCGGAGTCCTGATGAGGGATGAGGAGGGGTAGGGTTAACTCACTTTGCCTTTGACCTGGTTCTGGCTGTCCAAAGCCAGGAGCTTCAGAGGAACATCACAGGCCTTAGTAGTGTTCCAAGCCTGTCCTGTCTTCTGTAGGTCCTGTCTTAGATCTTTGACCCCAAAGAGAGAGAAGCCGCATGGCACTCTGGCCGACAAGCATGAGCTTTGTAGTCTGACAACCATTTACAGAGCCAATATTTAGGGATGACCCGCCCACCCCGCCCCGGGAACCGGGCTAGATGCTCGGGATGCGTCAATGCGCAAAGCGGCCAAGATCCCGGCCTCGGTCAGCCGCTTCACTACTTCACTTTGCTGAGCCTCAGGCTTCCTGTCCATAACATGAAAACAATTAAAATTGCAAGAATTGCAAGATATGGCGCAGCTAGAAGGTCCAGCAAAATGCAGCCAGGGGAAGCTGTGATCCCGCTTGAGCTCACAGTCATTTGAAGTTCCACCCAGTATGGGAGCCGGGAACCTGGTCTCCTTTATCTCTATGTCCCTCGTGCCTAGAACAGTGCTCAACACTTGGGTGCTCCAACAGGAAGAACCAACGAGTACACGACATCCTCACATGTCCCCGCCAGGACTTTCTCCCTCACGCATGACTTGACGTGACACCCCCTGCCTGTGACATGCAGAGGTACCCAGTCTAAGGATTTGGGATAAATGAATAGGGAAGACCCCGCCCCCAGGTCAGGATTACAGGCTCGCTTCCCCCAGGAAGCCGCACCGTTCAAATCCAAGTCCTCCTGTCACTCCGTCCCCTCCTAGCACTCAAGGAAGGGACACTTCTCACTAAATGCATCTGTATTTCTTTCTTTCTGCTGGTCTACATGATTTATCTCTGATCAGACTGGAGCTTTCTGAAGGCAGAGGGTGGGCCCCCCTGCTGAGCTCTATGGCACTTTGTGCACGTTTGGAAAAGTCACTCTGTGGCCAGAAGCAGTCATGGACACACAGTACAGAGAGCAGAAGGCCTCCTCGTAAGAGGAGAAGGGCCTTCCTTCCCCTACGTGGATCGAAGGCACACGGCCTGGACAGCACAGTGCTGGTGGGACTTCCGGGCCCTCGACTCTCAGCTGAATGTCTCTGGGTATTTCCCTGCTGGGCTGGGCTGGCTTCCCCCCGGGACCTGCACAGTTTTCCAAATGGGGGTGCAGGGGCTGGGCTCAGTGTGAACTATGGATGCCTGACTCAAATACCCAAAGATGTGACCCTTATTTGTGAAAGAGCCTCAGAAGTCGAAGATGTTCTATCCTAGCTGATACACTGGGATGTGGGCTCCCCAAAATTAAAAAGCATTTTTATTTAGGGTGTTTTTGTTTGTCTGTTTATTTTGAATAGAAACAATTCGGTTGTTCTTAACTTTTTAAAAAATGTAGAGTGGGCTTATAAACAACCCTCTGGGCTGCTCCACCAGGGTGAGCCCGGCAGGAAGCCTTCACCCACCCCAGCCTGAAACCAAACCTGCTCTTTCCAGGGTCTGGGGTGGGGGAGGAGGAGGCCCAACCCCGAGGGATATCTGCTGATGTGTTATTAGCTTGGGAAAGCTTCCGTCTCCGAAAGCACCTTCCAGAAGGTCAATCAGAGTGACCAGGAGGGAAAGTTTACCCATGGTCTTAAAGAAAATGCGATGGGGGATGTGAAGAAAGTGAGAAGTCATTTTTGTAGGACATTGAAGGTCAAAGACAGCCCCCCAACGAGTCACTGCTTTGTTTGATGTCGTTAAATTGGTTTGCTGTGTCTCCTATCAGCCAGGAGGCTAAACAGAACAGGAGTAAGGTTTCCCCTCAGCATTTGCACAGGAGGAGAAAAGAAACAAGCAAAGGAAGGGAAAGTCCCAGCAACTCTGTGCTATTGGTTATCCTGCTTTTGTTTCCATTAGGGCCTCAAACTGGGGGCGCCAGGGGGGCTCAGTCAGTTAAGCTCTGTCTTTGGCTCAGGTCAGGATCCCAGGGTCCTGGGATCAGGCTCCCAGCTCAGCGGGGAGTCTCTTCTCCCTCTCCCTCTGTCCCTCACCACCACCCGGCCCAGGCTCCTGCTTTCTCGCAAATAAATAAATAAATAAATAAAATCTTAAAAAAAAAAAAAAAGCCACCTGACTGGCCTGGGGATGAGGAGTCCTGCCTCCCCACTGCAGCCACTCACCACGTTCAATTCGGCTGCTGCCCCGCTCTCCCCCCGCCTCTTGTAGAGGGGGCTGTTGTGTCCGGTGGTCTTCTCAAAAGAGCCATGGAAGTCATAAGCCATGAGGCTAAGAAAGTCCAGGTTCCTGCAGGAGGTGTAGGGAGAAGGGTGAGGGGCTAGCGAGCAACCCCTCCTTGCTCCTTCTTGCCCTCCCTGTGGGGCCAAGGACAGGCCCTCATGGTAAGACACAGGGGTACAGGGTCACCCCCGGTCTGTAAGAGGTGATTAGACAGCACTGCCTTGTTCCCCCCAAGCTCCCAGTACTGAGGTCATTGTCATTCACACTGTGGGGTTAGCAACTCCCATCTCTGGCATCCCTCCACCAGTACGCTCAGGACACCTCGTGCTTTCACCATTTTGGAGGGACATCTAGCTCAGTGTTGCTCAAATTTTTGTGTGCCCACGAATCACCTGGGAACCTCATCCGAACACAGGCCCTACTTTAGGAGGCCCGTGGTAGGGTCAGAGATTCCGCGTCTCTAACAGGCACGCGGGTGCACACGCAGCACGTCAGCGTGCAGGAATCAAGATGACTCATCCTCTGGCCTTCACACTTGCCCTCCCAGGGTACTTGATGTTAAGACTGAGTTTCCAAGGAAAAGGGCAAGGATTCCGAAAGAGAGCATCAGGACCCTGGAGTAGCAGACAGGGGGAGCAGATCCTTCCTGGGTCCGCTGCTGGAGGGGCCGGTCTTTTCCAGAACAACACCTCGCAGGTGAGCACCTGCTCTCCTCCTGGGGCAGCTCAGCTTCGGAGTGCGCGGGTTCCATACCATATGCCTGAGACTCACTGAGCAATTTTGTCCACCTCGTATCCGGCATCTATGTTCGTTCTGCCGGCTGGGACGGCTGCGCTCAGAAGAAGGCGTTCCTTCCCCGAAGTCTGGGCTTCCTGTTGGAAGGCTTTGGCCAGGTCCTGCAGGGGGAGCTCAGGGTGAGCCCAGAGGCAGGGACCAGATAGGTCCCTGGGGGCCCCAAGCAGATGTTCCCCTTTGGGAGTCTGAAAACTGACCGCAGGGCTGGTCTGTGCTATGCTAACACACAAGACAGCAGGCCCTGGGGACAGAGCAGCACTCATGTGTCCCCTGAGGCTGTCCATCTGGGCCCCCCTGGCCAGCAGGCTGACCCCCTCCCCCGCCCAGCCACACCTGCACCAGGGCTGTGAAGCGCTGCTTGTCTGAAGGAGGGCTCCCCCGGCTTCCTGGGTACTCCCAGTCAAGGTCAAGGCCATCAAAACCATGATTGCGCAGAAACTTAATGGCTGAGTTGACAAAGATCTGACGGTTGCTGGCTGTCGCCACCATATCTGTGAACCTGTGGGGTGATGAAGGGCTTTGTGGGCCTGCCTTGCTGACAGGGGGGCCTCTCTCCCTCAGACACAAGCGAGAAACTCCTCTGGGTATTGGTGGTCCTCCATTGGGCCGGGGCGGGGGGGGGGGCATGCTGGGAGGGCTGCGTCAGAAGCCTGCTGCAATGTTGGCCCTGGAGCTATCAGCCTGGCCTTGGAAAAGAGACGATCTGAAGTGTGTCCTGTGCCCAGGGCACACTGACTTGTCTGGAGCTTTGCCTCCCTAATTTCCTCCACCAGCCTGCTGCCATGTCCTTGCTCAGGGAACTGTCCTACCCTGAATCGGAGCTAGCTGTCACCCCAGTGGGGAGGTTTAGAAAAGAAGAAAGATGAGTTTCTAAATTGAACGGGGAGAGTACAGCAAGGTTAGTGAGGATCTGGGCAACCCGAGAGCCGGCTGCTCTGTCCCTGGTCGGTTCACATGGTCATTTTCTTAAAACTCGCATATGTAAAAGGCTTGTGCTATTACCAGATCAGAGCTCCTCGAAATCCCGTGCTGCCTGAGGAACCCCCTCCCCCACATCCTCCTGACTGCCAGGATCCCTCTAAGAAGTGTCTCAAGGTTATAGACTAATCTTATTTTAGTTGGTTTTCTATTGATTTATTAATTTAATTAATTAGTTCTGAAGTGGGATCCACGTGCCAGGATCCCCAGGCTAAGAACCCCTTATTCCAGTAAAAAATCTGCATATATACAGTATTTGGGGAAGGTGGGCCATAAATTTCATTGGGTTTTCAAAAGGACCCATGATCCAGAAAGTTTTAGAAATGGGATGTCTGGGTGGCTCAGTTGGTTAAGTGTCTGCCTTCAGCTCAGGTCATGATCCTGGGGTCCTGGGATCAAGCCCCAAATTGGGCTCTTTGCTCAGTGGGAAGCTTGCTTCTTCCTTTGTCTGCCACTCCCCTTGCTTGTGCTTTCATTCTCTCTCTCTCTAACAAATAAATAAATAAATAAAATCTTTAAAAACACACACACAAAGTTTTAGAAAGAATAGTTTAGAACTTTGAGAACCTTGTATTCTGGACTTTCTAGGAAATGTCTAGGTTCAAATACCTCATTCTGTTATCTCTATAATTCCTCAAAAATGTCCTAGAAATGCCAGTATTTTTGGCAGCTAAGCTCGCTCTCACAAACGGCCTTTGACACCCAGAAGTGGAACAAAAATTCTCAGATACGGTATCCTGTTTTAGAGCTCAGAAAATATAGACACTCTGTGTTCCCTGGGATTAGTTAGGACTCTCCCTTGACCCATTTCTTGGAGGAAGAGACTGAGAACTGGAATGGGGTCAGAATCTGTCCTGTGCTGCTGGCAAGGCTGGGTGTATAACAAACATTCGGGAGCTCAGCCTCCTCCACGGCCCTCCCAGGGAGGTACCAAGAGCCTAAGAGGAAGGTCAGCCACCAGACTCCAGTCTCCCCTCCCGACCCCCTCGCTCTGATTACACTTCAGCCTGGTCTGATTCCCTGACCAGGGCTCTCTCTTGCCAGTGAGGCAGGTCCCCACCCAGTGGCTCTGCCACACAGGTGCCCACGGCCAACTCACTTCTGGGTGCCGAAGTTCCAGCCCCCGATGGCAAGCAGTGTCTTCAGCTTGGGATTCCTAGGAAAGACAACACATGCTGGTATTTACAGATTTTAACACCCAGCCAGGTTTTGGGGCTCACCTCACTGATGGAGAAAGCAAGGGGTGGTAGGTGTTCTGATGGGCACTGATGGGGTGGGGGTTGTGTAAGTCCCTATGCACAGCTCTAGATTGCGAAAGAAAAGGCATGTTCCTGCCTTCAAGGGCTCCTATCTCGCTGGGGAGATAGACACACAAAGAACTCAGAAATGAGAGATCAGGTGGATCCACAGAAAGGCTTTGTCAAAGTGGGGATGATGCTTGAGCTAGAGGATGGATAGACTTTAGGAGGAAGAAGGGCCTGCATTCCCAGCAGAGGGAAGCAGTTTCCCAACCCAGAGCCCACGTAGACTTAAACTGAAAGGGGCCTTAAGGAGTCCCTGTCTATGCCTACCTCTTCCACATAAGCACGGGAAAGCCCAGAGAGGTGATGTGACTGCCCAAAGCCACACAGCAGGTCTATAGCCTAACTGCAGTGCTGGGGAAGATTTCTGGCTCTGAGAGGAGGTACCTGGCTTCTCTGCTTCCCATCCCCCTCCACAGCAGCTCACATTTTCTTCAGGCCGTTGAACTCCTGGTATAACACCTCGTCATTCCACTCTATAGGACTGAGCTGGTGATTGTTCATGCTGGCAAAGGCGTAGATGAGGTGGGTGCACAGGTTTGGGTCCACATCCTTGGGTAAGAAGCGAGCGGCCCCCTGTCTGTACTGGGCCCAGTTGGTGAAGTAGCAAACCAGCTTTGCGGCAGAGCCTGGCCATTGGGGACAAAAAGAAGAAATGGCGGTCATAAAGGTCCACTGAGGACTGGCATCTTCCACCCAGGGCAGAACCTACATAATGTGAGAGACTCTGGACCGGCTGAAGGCAGGGAGGCAGAACTTTGAAAATGCAGCATGGAATACTTCAGAAGTTTCATTCAAACGCAAACACATGAAGTAGCAGGAAAGAGGGCCCAGTTACATGCTTGCATTCATGTTTTAGTCTTGCTTTAAAAAGTTTTATTTCTTGCAGAGAATCTAGGTTTATTAATATCGCTGATAAGGTTCTAATGAAGAGCTTATTTAATCTAGGAAAAGGTGGGGCACGTGGGTGGCTCAGTTATTAAGCGGCTGCCTTCGGCTCAGGTCATGATCCCAGGGTCCTGGGATCAAGTCCCGCATCGGGCTCCCTGCTCAGAGGGAAGCCTGCTTCTTCCTCTCCCACGCCCCCTGCTGTGTTCCCTCTCTCACTGTGTCTCTCTCTGTCAAATAAATAAATAAAAGCTTTAAAAAATTAATCTAGGAAAAGGCAGCTTATTTTTGGAATCCCCAGAAAGTTTGGGAACTTTGGGGGAGGGATGCCTGTTTCTAGGGGGTTGGTCTAGCAGTCACGGCCCCCACAGAGGCCAGCGTTATGCTAGGTTGACCAGATAACCTGACAGGGAGAAGGCTACTCCCTCTTCAGCTCTGGCCCAGGGCCCCCATTGGAAAATGACTGTGTGGTCTCTGAGGTCTCTTCCAGAACTTGTGGTCTATGAGGGTATGGTTTGCACGAGCCAACATTTTATGCCACGGACGGCGGAATCATGGGTTTGTACTAGAGCACATCTATGGCCAGTGTCTAGACCCTAGGACTTCCTTTAGCCCCGACAGGGTCTCTCTGCAGTCCCCTTTGGCTTCTAAGTGGCTAGTGAGAGGTCAGGCGAGGGAGAAGAGGGTGCAAAGTGTCTACAGAGCATGAGGGGCTGTCTGGGACTCCCCTGGGCAGACGGGTAGCTCCCAAAGGAGAAGTTGGAGTCCTTGGGGGGTCACCAGCTCTAGCCAGAGGCCATGCAGGAGTAGAACTTGCCAGTGGGTACTGGAAGTGTAGCCTGCACTGATGTAGGGGGAGTACTGGTGAACTCCTCAGAGCAAAGGGTTAACCCGGGGAACAATACATCCTAGGACTATCTAGGAGGAAGCATGGAGGTTCTTCTTACATCATATCTTGTTATATCAAATATCGCGCATGGATTTTTGTACTATAGTGGCAATAAAATGCAGTGGTTAAAAGCAGGGTCTCTGGAATTCTAATGCCTGGGCTGAAATCCCAGCTCTGCCACCTTCCAGCCAGGTTACTCAGCTTCCTGCTCCAAACCATGAGAATGATCATGGTTTCTACCTCAAAGGACTGTTGTATGAAGAAAGAGTAAATATCTTATATTAAATACTCAGAACAGTGCTAGCGGACAGCAAGCTCTATTCTAAGTGCTTTACATGTATTACCCCTTCCTTCACACAAGACTCTTAATATATACACCAGACCATAAGCCCAGAGTAACTTGGACTGAAGCTTTTAGGGAAATCTTCAACCTTTCTTCCCCACGTTTGTTTTTTCTGTGGCTCCTGGCTGTTGCCTCCTGTGAGAGGAGGAGGACAGACGTTTGTCTAACGTCACAGCCCAGCCTCAAGATGAGGGTCTGAGAAACCAGCATTCCTGGAGCCGCTGACGCCCAAGGAGTGGGGTGCGAAGGGAACCCCAGAATCCTAGTTGCTGAGCATCCTCCGGAGATCTCTCACCTGTGTGAGATGGGAAGAGGTCCCCGAGCCCTATATGCCATCAGGCCAACAGAAACAGGAGTGAGTGGGACCAGGCGGAGCTAAGGGGCTGGGGCATGGAGCTGGGTGAGACTTGGGCTCCTTACCTCCAGTAGCTCACCGCCTGGTCAGGGAGACATCGACACTGATCATTAGCAACACTGATGTACACATAGGGAAATGTGTTCAGCTCTGTGAGAGCACAGAGGTTGCAGCAAGGGACCTCAGGGAAGACCTGAGAGAGCTTGACAGTGAAGCTGGCCCCAGGGACACGCAGTTCAGCTAGTGGGTAAGGAGCTAAGAACCTGTTCCTGGCACAAGGACACCTGTAGGGGTCTGACCTTTGGAGGAGAGGCCCCACGGAAATCTGGCAAGAGCTCTCAATGTGGGGTGGGGGTCGGGGTGTGGAGTGAGTAGGGAGGGGAGCAGAGGGAAGGGGCTGAGGGAACCCAGGGCTAGCCTCAAGAAGGTGCCGCTTACCCTCCCCTTCCAAAAAAAAGGGGTGTCCAACTCTTGATCTCAGCTCAGGTCTCGATCTCAGGGTTGTGAGTTCAAGCCCCGTGTTGGGCTCCACGCTGGGTGTGGAGCCTACTTCAAACAAACAACAATCAAAGAAACAACAAAACTGCAAAGAAGACTCCACTCACCCCATTGGATTGTCAGCAGAACCATCAAACCTAAGGCGGCACAAGAGAGAAGGCGGAGGTTAACTGGTCATTCGTATTTTTCCTGGACCCTGTCTGCTTCTTGAAGCCTGGGGGGTAGGGGTGGTCAGAGAGGGGTAGGCAAAGGACGGTTTTCTCTGAATCACACTTCTGTCCAAAAGCGACCCAGGAGGGTACTGGGTCCATCCCTTCACCCCGGCCAGATGGCAGGGGCCCCTCCCTGGCCTGGACGAGCCCCAGAGCTGATGGAAGTTTCTATGAGGGAAGACGGTTCGTCCCTAGAGCCGTCAGTGGAGAGTGGACTGTATTTAGGAAGATTCTAGGAAAACCCCTGACTCGTGAGGTTTCAGAGAGAATGTTTCTCTTTTGGAGCAAGCAGAAAACCTGTCCTGGGGCTGTTACGAGCCAGTGTGGAAGGGCTAGGCCAGAGACACCGTCTCTCCGTGCGGCCTCTGTGCCTCTGCTCACCTCCACGAGTTTCCTACTTTGTGCTGCTTTCCCGACGCACCTCACAAGAGCTTGGTTGAATTACCAGCATCCTTGGAGACCTCAGGCCCAGCAGGACTCCTTTAGAAAGATTTATTTCACCTTTCTGGTGACCCTGAATGTTTCTGTTATCTTAATAGAACCTATGTGAACACTTGCAAGGACTCCCAAGGTCGTGGCTCCCGGGCTGTCCTCTTTCTTACGGAACAACCAGCACAGGGTTGAATCCTTGTGGGAAGAATCCATTGCCAGTGGAAATCCCTTGAAAAAGGTCAAACACAGAAGCCTAAGAACATGGAAAGAGAAAACCACCCACTGCCGTGGTGTTCACTAACTCTGGGCTTGCAGGACAGGAGGAGGAAAAGTCCATTTCAGCCCATTGAGAAAAGCCTTTTCTTGCAGCACAAAGACTCTTGGATTGAAAGAGCCCAGGGGGACCCCACAGGAATGGAATGACCCTCTGAAGTTCTCCCGAATGTTCCTGCTTCCTTGCAGACAGCACCAAAAAGCCACCTAATAGCTACATTCTCACCTCCTCACAGCTGCCCGTGCCCAGCCCACTCTCCCAGACAGTGCCCACTCACCTGCCCAGGCCATGGACCGTGCCATGGTGCTGGCTTGGCTCAGACTCCAGCCAGTGCCACCGGCTTGCTAGACCTTCTCTCCTTTTATCGGGCTGCACTGTTCCACTGAAGCCTGGAGTGTTGAAATCAGGGGGTGGCGGAGGCGGGAGAGGGGAGCTGGGGTGTGGCGTGAAGGGCTAGGGTGTCACATATCGTGGATTGGGCAAACCTAACACAATGGCCTTTAGCAATTCTTAGTTCTCTGGCACAATCACAGAGTGTAAACTGGGCCCTTGGCATGATCCAACTGCGCGGGTCGAGAGAGGGAAGCAGGAAGTGATTCTAAGCATCCTGCTGGATCAGCCTGGTTCTGATTTCCTTGGTGCGGGGTTGATGAAGACCGTGAGTGACCTATTGCTTAATGGGCTTAGGGGGTGGGGCGCGAAGAGGAGTGATTCACAGGTCAGGGAAGCTGGACGCCCGACCAGCCTGGTGGTTCCTTCTCCACTGTTCCCTCTGGAATTCCCTTGCCCTCCCTGTAAGATGGTGGGGTTGCAAATATAATGTGTATTTCATGAAAATCTTATTTTGTGACCCTCCAAGCCTAGGAATACATTTTATCTCCACTGATTGAGAAAAATATCTAATGACAAACAGCAACTATGAGCTTGTAGGAGTTTTAAATGTCTTGGTTTTCTTTGTCTTTTTTTTCTTTTTTTTTAAAGTAAGCTCTATGCCCACCCTGAGCTGACACACCACCCCAAGATCAAAAGTCACACACTCCACTGGCTGAGCCAGCCAGGTGCCCCTTAAATGCCTTGTTTCCTATAAATTATATATATATTAATTTCTTACGGCTGCTGTCACATATTCCCACAAACTGGGGAGGCTTAAAACAACAGAAAGTCATTCTCGGTGGTAGAGGCCAGAAGTCTGAAAGCGAGGTGTGGGCAGGGCCCTCCGTCCTCTGAAGTTTCTAAAGAAGAATCTTCCCTTGCACTTTCCAGATTCTGACAGCTTCTGGTGTTCCGTGGCTGGTGGTAGCATCACTTTGCCTTCTGCCTCATGGCCTTTCCCCTGTGTCTTCTGTGTCTCTTCTGTCACCTCTTAGTAAGATACTTGCCATTGGATCTGGGGCTCACCCTAACCCAGGATGATCTCATCTTGAGATTCACACCTTAATTACACCTGCAAAGACCCTTATGCCAAATAAGGTCACATTCTGAGGTTCTTTCTTTTTTTGGGGGGGGGGTATGGGGAGGAGGACTGTTCAACCCACTATAGGATCTAGCCATGTCTGTGCTATTTATTGTGTCTGCAGGCAATGTCTGGTGTGTGCATGAACTTTAGCGTCCCAGGCGAAACATGGCCAATTTTAGGTGATCCGATCTTTGGCCCTTGACCTTAACTTGAGTGCCCTGGCCGGCTGGGTGGGAATGTCCGGTGGGAGCAGGATCTGGGGTTAAGTTGCTTCGATTTTAATCCCCACTCTGCCATTTCCTATCTGCACAGCTTCGAGCCATTTCCTTACATTCTCTGAGCTCCAGTTTCTTCATCTATAAACTGAAATCCGCAGAGGATCGCTGGGGGAAGGCACTGCATGCTGGCAGCTCTTCTTACTCCCAATTCTGCCCAGTCTCTGGGTGTGTCAGAGCTCAGGGCCCCGGTAACCTCTGTGAGGTCCCTGAGAGGGTGGGACCGCGTTACCCGGATGGGCAGGCCCTGCCACAGCCACTGCCTCTTTTTTGGTCATTTCTGTTCCCTTCACTTGGGGATCCTGCAAAGGAGTTCAGGGCCCCCTGAGATCAGCAGAGGCCCTCAGCTCCTGCATGTGAACAAGAAGGGGCGGGTGAACATGGGGGTGAAGACTGAATCTCCAGAGGGGCCGGTGGCCTCCTTCACTTGCCTGCCACCCCCACAAACGAAACTGACCCGTCAGCTTGGAGCTTTTCTGACTCAGCTTTCTGACCCCAAGAGGACCCTGCACTGTAGGGGCCCGGGGTTCTGAGTTGCTCCAAATACCCACCTGCTGCGACTCAGGTAGGGTCCCCACTCTACCCAGTAGCCCACCATTAACATCGCTACCCTGGTTAACGCAGCTGATCCTCCTTCTCCTTATCCTTTTTAATATTGTTTTCTTTGAATTTTTGTTCCAGACCCTTTCTTCAGAGGAAAATAAGCAGAAACCTAACATAGGAAACAAGCTCCTCCAAGTTCCTCTGGTAAAAATCTGGTGAGGGTCCGGGGCTCTGACCCTTGTCCTCTTAACACGAAGATCAGCCCCTCTCCACATCAGCTCCCAGGGCATCCCCTGCGGGGGAAGGGCTTGTCTTTGGTTGGGGACACTGACAAGTGCAGCTATGGGCCCTGTTTTGTAAAACCCAACAATACACATCATAAACTTTGAAATGCTAAAAGCACTTCCATTAAAATAAGTAATAAAGAAAGCTTGAAGGCTACCACCACTGTTGCTCGGCACTGTTTTAAAAATTGTGCCTATTCTAACGGCACCTGGGTAGCCCAGTCAGTGGAATGTCTGACTCTTGATTTCAGCTCAGGTCCTGATGTCAGGGTTGTGGGATCAAGCCCCGTGTTGGGCTCCACAATTGGTGGGGAGTCTGCTTTGGATTCTCTCTCTCCCTTTCTCTCTGCCACTCCTCATGCTCCTGCTCTCTCTCTCTCAAAGAAATAAAAATAAATAAATGTTTGGCTATTATACTAGTAAAAGGGGCAATTATATATAGTGTATGAATGATATAATTGCCAATAATTATAGATATGTTTGGATATCTGCAAAATCCTTCGATTTTTTAGACTGGAAAAAAATAGACCAGGAATAAAACAGAATTTGCTAGATTTAGGGTGAATATACAAAAATTTATAGCTTTTCTCTATATTAGAGAAACCATTTGCCCCTATAGAAATGGGGCAAATGTCTAATCTACAGAAGTGTCAAAAGCTATAAAATAGGGACGCCTGGGTGGCTCAGTTGGTTAAGCAGCTGCCTTCGGCTCAGGTCATGATCCCAGCATCCTGGGATCGAGTCCCACATCGGGCTCCTTGCTTGGCAGGGAGCCTGCTTCTCCCTCTGCCTCTGCCTGCCACTCTGTCTGCCTGTGCTTGCTCTCACTTCACTCTCTATGACAAACAAATAAAATTTAAAAAAAATCTTAAAAAAAGCTATAAAATACTTAGAACCAAATTTAATAATAAATTTGATACTAAAATCTATAAAACAGAGTACCTGGGTGGCTCAGTGGGTAAAGTGTCTGCCTTTGGCTCAGGTCATGATCTCAGGATCCTGGAATCGAGCCCCACATCGGGCTCTCTGCTCAGTGGGGAGCCTACTCCCCTCTCTCTCTCTACCTGCCTCTCTGCCTTCTTCTGATCTCGGTCTGTCAAATAAACAAATAAAATCTTTTAAAAAATAAAATCTATAAAACTTATTCCAGGACACAAACAAGATTCAAACATCTGCCTGCACAGGGAAATAATACCATTTTTTTAAAAAGTAAATTCTCCTTAGGGGACCTAGCTGTCTCAGTCAGTTAAAACACTTGCCTTTGGTTCAGGTCATGATCCCAGGGTCCTGGGATTGAGTTCTGTGTAGGGCAACCTGGTCAGTGGGGAGTCTGCTTTTCCCTCTGCCCCTACCCCTCCTTCCCACTCACATACTCTCTTTCTCTCTCAAATAAATAAATAAAATCTTTTTGAAAAAATGTCAATTCTCCTCAAGTTAAAAAAAAAAAGATAGTAATGATGAGGGACATACTATATATAACTTACTATAAATATGTTGGGATCGAGGCATGGAATTGGCTCCAGAGCAAACAAACAGATCTGAGCACATATGAAAACACATGTCCAACAAAGGCAATGTTTCCATTGGGCAGGAAAAACAGGCTTCCTAGATGTCAATGACTTAATTGTCTTAACAAATTGGAAAGAATCAAGGTTGGGCCCCACACACCATATATAGCAGTGAAGACAAGGGTAGGACAGAGGGGAGCCCTGGACATGAAGAGGGTGGCAGAACCCAGCCAGAGAGGTCAAGGGGAGGCCAGGGGGAGGGGTGCTAGGGCGGAGCTCTGAGAACTAGTGGGGTGGAAGGCAAAGAGAGAAAGGCAAGATGGTTCCGGCCAGCACATGGGATATTCAGCGATGGGTCTTCTCAGACAAAGCCACCCATCACACTGCAGCGACGGTGACAGAGCATGCCCTCAGCTGAGAAGCAGTGATCGAGGACAGCAGGCTGGGGTGATCTCTGGTAAGGGGCTCTGGGTGGGAAGGAACTGGACATGCAAGCTGGCAAGGAAGGAGCTGTGTTGCAATGATGTCTCAGGCCGCGTAGGGCATGCTCAAGGCTGACCTGATAGACCTGACCTAGACTGCAAAATATCAAGGAGTAGAAAGCTGCAGCCTGGAAATTGAGGCCTGGCAAGCAGAAGGCAGGACCATGTCCGGTGGACCTGGGGGAGGATCTTCCCAGGGACTGATCCAGAATACCCACCCGTGAGTTTCTAACTCAAGGAAGCAGGTCTCGGCCTCTAGGTCAGGGGGCCCATGTCTAAGCTGAAAGATCCCTGTTACTTTCAGCAAGCTGTCATCAACAGCACACCAGGCCTCTGCTCCTTGCCCTTGCCCTTCCTGGGGCAGCCTTCCTGGCCCCGCACATCTTATAGGGATCATCTGAGTCAAGGCTTGTCTCCTCCCCAGTCATGCTGTGTTCACACCAGCTCCTGCCACCTGTGAGCCATCCCTCCCATCCGGAGCAGGAAAGCATCTGCTTGGAGACCCACAGACCTGGGTGGGCATCCTTGGATCCTTGGATCTCCCAAGAGATGACATCAGGGGGCTTTATACCCTACCTTCATCCCCAGCGGCTTCTCTCACCCTCTCCTACGCTCCAAAAAAAACAAATTCAAGTAAGACCCTTGCGCCTGATACACAATAAAACTTCAAGATAAACCCCCAGCCTGCCCCACCCGAGAGCAGACTCCGAGGCTGAAATTCCTCCTCTGGTTCACACGCATCCTGGTTGTCCCAGCCGAGGTGAGTTACAATCTCTCCAAGCCTCTGTTTCCTCATCTGCACAATGGACATCACACTCCCTGTCTTCCTTGCGAAGGGACTTGATAGAGAATTCATGGAAGGACTTGTAAGTGACCGAGCACCACCCAGACCATGAGACCATGAGCGCAAGGGCCAGCAGTGTGCTGTTCTGCCCTTGCTGGCAGCTGTCATCCCAGCCGGGCGGGCCCGGGTTTCTCCCCCCACACGGCTCTGTGCCTTGCTGTGCTGAGCGTGTGATGAGCCTTCACTTAAGTCCGTTAACTGCTTCTTCCCACGTTCCAGCCAGTTCTTCCAGTCACCCAGGAAGTCTCCCCGACCTCCCCCTTTTCCCCACCCTCACAGGACCGGGTGTCACGAGGAGTGCTCCCTCCTGTTCCACCTCCTCTGCCACCCCCAGCCCCCGTCCACCTCATAACTGTCCTTCCTCCTTCCTTCTGTTGTCCCCCGCCCTCCATTCTCCACACGGCTGCTGGGGCGAGCTGTGAGAAACTTCAGTCCAGTCCTGTCACTCTTCTGCTAAGACCTCTCTGTGGTTTCCACCAAACTCAGAATAAAATACAACCTCCTTAACTTTGTCTCTGGAAAATTCCAAGTCTGTTCTTTCATTAAGGCCTTTGCACCTGCCATTGCTTCTGCCTGGAATGTTCTTCTCTGTGATCTTCACACGGCTAGCTCCTGGCCCCCACTCAGACTTCTCCTGAACATCCATGTAAAGCAGTGCCTGCCTTTCAAGGCTCTCCTTCTTCTGTTCTGATTTGTTTTCTCCCAAGTTCTTCCCCAAGCTGATGGATCCATCCATCATCTATGTGTCCACACGTAGGCAGGTAGGTCCGTTTCCTACCGCTAGAGGGCGGGCTCTGTGAGGGGAGGGACTTAATCCTGTTTATTCCTTTAATTCCAGTGCCTAAAACATTCCCTAGCACATAGCAGATGATTTATCCTTGTCTATTGGAAAAAAAGAAAGAGGAGTGCCTGGATGGCTTGGTCGGTTAAGCCTCCGACTCTCGGTTTCTGTTCAGGTCACGATCTCGGGGTCATGCGACAGACCCCCATGTGGTTGGGTTCCACACTGAGTGTAGAGCTGACTGAAGATTCTCTCTCTCTGAAAGAAAGAAAGAAAGAAAGAAAGAAGAAAGAGGAGAAAAGAAAGAGGAAGGGATGAGGGAAAAGGAAGAGAGAGAAATAAAGAACTTGAGAGAGAGAGTATGGCTTCCAAGGGATCGGCCCCACCTTTCATCATCATTCCGGTCACCACACACCCTGCGTCTCCTTCGTGAGCATGAACATGACCAGCTCTCTCCCACCTCAGGGACTTGGCACATTCTGTTCCCTCTGCCTGGAATGTGCTTTCTTCCCTCCTCTTGTCTTCCCGGTGTTGTCTCAACTGTCACCTGTTCCAGAGGCCTCCCCTGTCCACCGTGTCCCTGATACCCTCTCCTGAAGGAGCATGCACTTTCCCTTTCAAGCCCTTACCCTAATTTGCAATTATATACTTATTTTGTAAGTTTCTGTATTTAATGTATTTAATGGTCTCACTAAACCAGAGGCTCCAAGAGAAGGGACCAAGTCCGTTTGTCCACTACTATGTGCCAACTGCCCCAGAGGCTGGTGCATAGAACAGGAGGCCTCAGTAAATATCTGTTTAATGAATGTTACTTCTCGGTATCCTTCAAAGCTCGATCAATGTCAAATGCTCAGTAAGTAGCTGCTTGATGGGAGAAATGCAAACATCTCCCTAAATAAACAAAGATGCATATATGGTCTAAATATACAAATCAAAACCTCTTACTGTATTAGCAGAAGACTTTCTCCCCTAAGTCTAGGTTAGGAAGGAGACAGAATTTGCAGCCTCACCCAAAGCTGGATAAAAGAAGAGCCAGGGTGGCGTGGAGACTTCTGAGCTCTTCCCTTTCCTCCCTGGGCACCTTTGGATGAGCCTGAGTCCTGGGTGCAGTTCATGGTTGCTGGCTGACGTGGCCTTCAGTCATGCTGAAACTCGCATCTGGGAGTCAGGACACCCTCTGGGGATAAAGGAAACACTGGGTCCTCTCTGGTCATGCGGACAGTGGCCTTGCCCATCCAAATGTCAGCTTGGTTTTGGATCCTGGTGGACCACAACCCGGGGATAGCTGCTTCTCTTATCAATAACAGGTTTGGGGGAGGCAGTTGGCATGCAGTGGGTACCTGAACAGGGAGAGAAGGATTGGGTCCAGCTAGAGTGGGTCAACACGGGAAATACAGCCTATTCACACCCCCAAGGCTCTCCCCATCCTGTCTGCTTAAAATGCTAGATGGAAACACCGGCTCCTTTCCTTCTCGTTCATTTTCTCTTTCTTTCTCTCGCTCTCCCTCTCCTCTTCCCTCCCTTGTATATTTCTACACATAATTATTGGTATACAATAATGTCCACTGCATTCCTCGCAACATTCAAAAATGTAACATAAACTGAAAACCAGCTTAGGTGTTGGCTTCTTGGAGCTTGGAATTCTGTGTCCCATTATGAAGAAATAAAGGGGGTAACTGGCTGGCTCAGATGGTGGATGAGACTCTTAATCTCGGGGCTGTGAGTTCGGGCCCCATGTTGGGAGTAGAGATTACTAAAAAATAAAATCTTGAAAGAAAGAAAGACAAGAAAGACAAGAAAAGAAAGAAAGAAAGAGGGGGGGAGGGAAAGAGGGAAGGAGGGAAGATGGAAGGAAGAAAAGAAGAAAGATTTTCTCAATCGTTAAAGAAAACAAGCAAGGTGTACCCATAACATGGCAGGTTGAACAAAGGTATTTATCTCCACTCTTTTGAAAACACCCCAAATAGCAGTTAAATGAATGAAATGGTATAAAGAAACTAAAACAAGGCAAATGGGAGGGGGGACCAAAATTAGTGAGACATGTCAACAAATGTTTGAGCATTTGTTCTGATCTTCACATTTGATATTGAACACGGAGTGAACAAGTGGAAGACTGAAGAAGCCAAGACGCCCCACTGTAGGTGGGGAGCCCATGGGAAGCAGGATACTCATGCCAAGTCGCCCTGGAGAGCCACAGGAGTTGGCAGGATGTTGTGAAGTGGGCTGAGGTTGACAATAAATGTGGGTAAACTGTCAGACCCCCCAGATCCTCCTCTTGTAGCCTTGCCTGTCCACATGGGTTCTGCCCAGCTTCTGGAGCCAGCCATAAAATATGGATGGACCACAGTGACTGTAGACTTGGCAACACCTTGCCCAACACAGAGGGGAGTGGAGATGGCGGTGTGGGTGCCAGACTGAAGGCAGAGACTGATGACTGGGGGAATCACATGAAAGTCTGCATGTGGGATGGTCAGGCCCCAGTCCTTCCTTCCACAAAAGCTCCATGCAGGGCACTGGAAAGTTCCTCTCAAGGAAATCTGGCCAGATTGAAAGAAAAGTTACTGAAGCTCAGACCTCCAAAACTCCAATGACATCTGGGGGCACCCAGCTGGGATAGCTGTGTCTCTGTCCCATCACCCCAAGGTCGGGCCCCGAGATAAGAAACCACCCAAGCCCCCGAGCTTCCAATAGTGGTGACTCACTATTGCAATGGAAGAAAAGCTAGGCTCACCAGACTCTTGCTCCAAGTGAAAGATAGAGTAAAACAAACAGAAAAAGAGGAACTTAAAGAAACCAGAGTGGGTGGCAGGAAGGACATCTGATTTTCTAACCTCAATTATGTTCCGCCTATTAACAATGAACATACATTACTTTTATTATTTAAAAAAAATTTTTTTAATTAACTTGTTTCCTGTACACCTTCTAGATAGCAAGAATGAACCAGGCACTGGGAACCCTGAGATGAATTCACAGCCCCTGTCTCTGTGGAGCTCACAGCCTGCAGGGTTAAGCACTGTTTTTTGCTGAGGTCATTTCTCAAAACGCAAATCCCCCTGGAAGGGGCAACCTTCTGAGTAATTCACACTTCTGCTTCTTGTAGGAGCATCTTTGGTCCCAACCGCAGGCTCTGAAGCTTTTCTCATCTTCCCCCAAACTTGAAGTTGAGACTCCTTATCATTTAAGGATTTGAACATGTGGCGCAATGGTGGTGGCCTTTAGCTTGGGACCCTGGGCCAGAACTTGCTAGTCCTATTGAGATGGGTTCTACCCAGCCTCCGAGGAGCCAGGCAGGAAGAACTGGCCAAAAAGGACCGAGATGTGGGAGCATCTCAGCCTTAAAAGGGTTCCCCAGCTCCCACTCAAGGGCTGTGCTCAGTCATCTATTCTGGGGGCTTCCACCCACTCCCTCCTCGCTGACTAAGTGACTCTGAGTATCAGCTTCCTTTCCCATGAGCTCCCCCAAGATCATCACGGGATGCTTTAATTCCATGTCCTGACTTGGGCTGGGCAGAACCTGGCAGGATGCCCTTATATCCATGTTTATAATTCTCACTCTCAGTTCTGGGCATTTGAGTTTTTCCCTTAAAAACAAACAAACAAACAAACAAACAAAAAACTAGCATGTCAAAGCTTTGTGTATTTCATTCATCTTTTAAAGGACACAATCTCATATGTTTGCTTGTTGATTCTACAAGTTTAATCAACTGGTAGGAACACTTAAAGAGCAACTGTAATGAACTGTCGGAGGCTGAGCTTGGGCTAGCTGGAGAATGAAAAGCTGCCAGGGGCCCAGTCTACATAGTGGTGTCGCACTTTCTAGATCTTACCTCCAGAAGCCCCACCTGCTTCTCACATTAAAATTTAGGAAAAAGGGGTGCTTCAGTGGCTCAGTTGGTTAAGCGTCTGCCTTCAGTTCAGGTCATGTTCCCAGGGTCCTGGGATCCAGCCCCATATCGGGCTCCCTGCTCAGTCTGCTTCATCCTCTCCCTCTGCCTGTCACTCCCCCTGCTTATGCACTCTCTCTCTCTATCAAATAAATCAATAAAATCTTTTTTAAAATTTAGAAAAAAAATCTCTTCACATTCCCTTCAGGTAGAGGGGGAAAGCAGCTATTTGGAAATATGCCTTGAGCATTGTCCATAACAAAGGCTTGTCCTCTAAGGAAGGTTACTCTGCCAGAGTCTTATCTGAGCTCTGGAGAATCAGTTAGCCCACTCCAGCCCCTCTAGCTTTGTCTTAAGGGGAGAAAACACAAAGGCTGAGAAATTCTTTTGAAGAGCAGAGCCCAGAGGCTCAGGTCCACTAAAAAACTAAGATTTAATCATAAGATTATAGAATGCTTCACCTCCCTATTTACCTCCACATCAACAAAGCTCCAGGGTAATGACAGTGGATTTCAACTGAGAGACATGCAGGACACAGACTTTATGTAAGAAGCAGTTCTAAGGGAAACCCAAAGACAACACGAGAGGCAGAAAAAACAACAAGGAAACTAAAGGAAACTGAAGCCACTGGTACTCACAACCACATCAAACACGAAACTCAGGCCAGCTCCTTGCTTGATATTATGTTAAAAGCCTTATTATTTCAGTTTCTATTACTTCGTCCATCATCTCTAGCTTTCAACAAAAAAATTATAAGACATTACAAAAAAGCAAGAAAAAACAGAGTTTGAAAAGAACCAAATTCAGAAGGGACACTGATTTTGGAATAATCAGATATGGAAGTTCAAATTCATACAATAAATATGTTAAAAAAGAACATGCAGGAATGGGTATGTAATGTAAGCAAGAGGTGGAAACTCTAAGAAAGAAGCAAAGGAAATGCTAGGAATAAAAAACACCTTAACAGAAATGAAGAATGTTTTGGTTTTTTTTTTTAAAGATTTTATTTATTTATTTGACAGAGAGAGATCACAAGTAGGCAGAGAGGCAGGCAGAGAGAGAGAGAGAGAGGAGGAAGCAGGCTCCCCGCTGAGCAGAGAGCCCGATGCGGGACTCAATCCCAGGACCCTGAGATCATGACCCGAGCCGAAGGCAGCGGCCTAACCCACTGAGCCACCCAGGTGCCCCTGAAGAATGTTTTTGGTGGGCTCTTTAGTAATTAGACACAGTTAGGAAAAGAATCAGTGAACTTGAAGATATGTCAATAGAAATTACCCAGACTCACAAACTAAGAAAAAAAGAATTCTAAGAAATGGAATAGAACAAGAATGGAATAGAACACCCATGTTCTACCCAAGAAATGTGGAAAAATTACAAAAGATTTAACATACATGGAAGTAAAAAACAAGGCCCACCTGTGTTATTTATAAGAAATCCACTTTAAATATAAAGACACAGATTACAAGTAAAAGGATGGAGAAAGATATCCTATGCTGACACTAATCAAAAGAAACCTGAAGTTAAAAAAAAAAAAAAAAGAAAAAGAAAAGAAACCTGAAGTAGATGTTAATTTCAGAAAGCCGACTTCAGAATAAGAAAAATGATCAGAGATAAAGAGGAACATTACTGAACCATAAAAGTGTCAGTTCTCCAAGAATACATAGCAATAGTTAATGTGTGTACACCTAACAACAGGGCATCAAAATACTTGAGGCAACAACTGAAAACTTCAAGGAGAAACAGACAAATTCACTGTTACAGTTGAAGACTTCAACATCCCATCAGGTACTAATCCCATTCATGAGGGCTCCGTCCTCCTTACCAAAGACTTCATTAATTAACCCCCCAAAGGCTCCATCGTACTGGAGGTGAGGATTCAACCCATGGACTGGGGACAGAAGTGACACAAACATTCAGTCCATAACATCAGGATAAATACATAGATGCGGAATGACAGGATTGTTGAGTAGATATGTGTTTAACTTTATAAGAAAACTCCAAACAGCTTTTCGAAGTAGTTGTACCATTTCACACATCCAAGAGCAATGTGAGAGAGTTCCAATTATGCCAAATATTTGCCAACATGTGTTGTTGGCTGTGGGTGTGTAGTGACAGCTCACTGTGGTTTTTATTTTTTCCTGCTGACTAATGATGTTGAACACTTTCTCATGTGTTTACTGTCCATTTGCATGTCTTCCTCGGTGAAGTGCCTGCTTGAGTCTGTCATCCACATTTTTATTGAGTTGTTTGGTTTTGTTAGTGAGTTACGGAGGTTTTTAATATATTCTGGATAGCATGTTCAGATGTATGTATTGTGACTGTTTTATACCAATTCGTGGTTTTGTCTATTTCTTTTCTTAATTGAGTCTTTTGATGAACAGTGGTCTTTAATTTTTAGTAAGTCATATTTAATTCTGAGACTTCATAAAAGAAGAATTCCTTCTCTGGTTAATGGTTTTGTAATATCCCATGTAGGACATCATTTGACATATGTATGTTAAATGTGAGTGAGTTTGTGAGTATGTATGTGAGTTTATTTTAGAACTCTGTTCTGTTCTCCCCAGTAACTTTTTCTGACCTGTCTTCAAACCCATACACTTGCACAACTATGGACGTTTCCCACGTTAGATGAAAAATTAAACTTTGCGACTTCCCAGTGTTTGTCAAAGTCCTCAGTTCGTAATGGTGCAATCTTTATTATATACTATTGTAAGGATTATCTTTATCTCATTTTTCTGGAGTTTTGCATCATGTGAATCACAGTTCAAATTAATTTATTTCAAATTATTGAAATAATTGAATTTCAAATTATTGAAATTATTAACTTATTTCAAATTATTGAAATAATTGAATTTCAAATTATTCAAATTATTAACTTATTTCAAATTAACTCTGAAATTAACTTATGTATACTGTTATGTATAACATAACAGTAATGTATGTTATTTAGTAACATACATTGTTATGTAATGTTATTTAGTTCTACTGATTTAGTCCTTCTTTGCCTGTTCTCTTATAACTTCATTTTTTGAGTTCTCCATTCATTTCTCAGCCGGCAAGCTTATTTCCAAAAGTAAGAGCCGTCCCACCCTACCCGCCCCCTCCGCACCCCCATGGAACCCACTAACATCCGTATCAGTTATCAACGTATTGCCTTTCAGCTCCAAATCCACCTTTCATAGACGCCTGGAGCCCCTCTCCCTTGCCAGCTGGTGCACGTTAAGCTTCGTCAGTAGAGGGCGCTAGAGACACAGGGCGAGTTGGGAGAGGAAACTTGGGTTCGTGGTTCGGTTGCACCTGCTTTCCTACTTGCTGGCGGGACTGTGGACCCTGGGGGAGTTCACTCCCTGCAAGTTTCGGCATCACTCCTGCTGGCCTCCTCATGGCTACGTCAGTGGGTGTCCCACCTGGTTTCCCAATTCCATGGCACTCTCAATGGTGCACCCAAAGAAGAGCAAGGGTGACTCAGCCAGTTTTCTGGGAAGTGCAGCCCGCAGTGCTTTCCCAGAGCAGCTTTCCAAGGAGTTCTCAGTGAGCCCGAGGTGGCTTCGCCATGAGCTCATTATCATCTCCCAAAAGCCACTTCCTGGGGAGTTATATGGCCACCTGCCCTAGAGGCTTCTGGCCGGCAATCCCAGCCTGCCATTCTCTGCACTCCAGACTTGGCTCTCTGAGTGTGGACCAGCTTTGTCCGGAAACAACCCAGACAATTTCTCTGCCATCAGGGAGCTGCAGCCACGCCTTCTCCAACAAGGACGGAACCCCCGCCTTGGGTGCTCCCTCCGGGTCTAAGTGTGTTTCTTCTCTATCTTCTACTCCCACTGGGTAGTTAATTCCCTGAAAATAGTTACTATTTCTTCTATGAAACCTTCGCTGTTCAAATTACTGCATGATTCCTCTCTTCTAGAGCAGAGGCTAGAGACAGTTGTGGGTCACTTCTTTCCTTCCCTACACGGAACGGGAAAGAACCAATGGAATCTTACAATGCTATTAACATTTCTGAATACTGAGCTGGTTTCTGGAATCTACACAGAGCAGGAATCCTGCAGAATTATGGCCTGTTGGGAAGGTGCTCTGTAGGGCGAGATCACTGTGGACACCATAACAGGGCAGCCAAGCCGGTTGGAGAAGATGCTGTCAGGGTCCATCCTGACTTCTGCCCCTGCATCAGTGGGCCCATTGTTCTCTTATAACCCATTGGCTGGAATTACAGTCCTGTTTCCCTTGTTGAGGTCCTTCACACACTCCCTTAGCCACCCTTGCTGCCATTGCTCTGCCCAGGCCCCATCACCTAGCCTAGGTTGATGGCTTCCCCTGGGGACGTGGTCTCCCAACCACCCCCTTCGCTCCAGAGTGCCCAACTTAAGCTTCACCTCCCAGGAAGCTTCCCCACCAGCCCGACTCAGTATTTCTCCCTGTTCTGTCCTCTCCTATTATCTGTACTGGTTCTAAGGCATTTTCCTAAGTCTGCTCTGCTATATAACTGATCATCCCTACCGACCTCCACAGTTTTGATGAAACTTGGTTCAGATTAGCAGAGGAAACGCACTTATTTGTGTTGAAATGGCGCCCTCTGTTGGTGAATGTATGCAATGATTGAAATTTTTTTCATTGGAAGGACCAAAGCAGAGAGAACCATTGACAGCCAAGAAAACTCAGTTGTCCCTCTCTGTTCATCCTATTCCCTTAGCAGGTGAAATTCAATCCATTGGCCAACCCACCATATTTCCACCCTTTACTATCACATTAGGATGTTTCTAATACTCAGGTCTCCCAGATAACAATCTCTAACATCTATTAAACACTCGCTACATACCAGGCATGGTATGTATCTCTATTATATCATTTTATCTTCACAGAAATTTTGTGAGGTAGACACTTGGGTCAAGTTCCCTAAAAGCAGATTTCAGCACGTGTGATCTACTGGAGAAAGAGAAGAAAGCAGGATAGGGCAGGATGGAGCTAAGCTAGTTTGGGGTCTCCACTGAGGACCAGTATCAGCTTGATTCTCTGGGGAGTCCTGGAGCATGGATTGCACCAGAGATAATCCTATCTCAAGGGAAAGGGGGCCGACCTTTCCCACCCCTGTGTCAGGCAGTCGTTGGCTGCAGGCTCCCAAGAAAGACAGCTTCCTTTCAGCCAAGGGAATTCTCTGGAAAGGGAATAGCTGTGAACTGTTAGCACCAGTCCTCACACAGTTCGGCGGTGTGTGTGTGTGTGTGTGTGTGTGTGTGCATCAACCCAGGAAAGAGGATCTGGTTGGGTACAAAGTGTCAACAACTATACAAATGAGAAATAATCACGATCTTTCACATTTGTAAATGCTTTACGAAGTTTGGAGTATTTTCATATTTAGCATTTCATTCAGTGTTGCAGTAACCTTGAGAGATAGTGATTGTAATTCCCATCATAGGAACCAGGAAGTGACAAGGTAGGAGACTTCCTCTAGGTCACCCAGCTAGTTAAATATCTTCTCTGTTTGCAAGGAGCATCTTCTCAGACTTATAGCCAGCTGTTGTGAGTCCCACTTCAGACTCTCCTTGGCGACATGGAGGTCGGGTGGCTTACAGTAGATCTCAAAGCCCTTTTAACTCAGACTAAGTTCTAACACCCCTATTGAAATTGGGTAAGAGAAAATATACCTTCTCACTAAAAGCGGGTCATGCCTTGCCTACGTGAAATTGTGCTGGGCTTCAAAGCTCTTGCAAAATCCCCCAACAGAAAGGGAATGCCCCTTTGTCATTGCTCACCTGTGTTTGCACAGTTTACTTAGAGGTGTCCCAGGTGACCAGATTCTGTCCGATGAGTCTGGAGTCAGAGAGAGGGGGCTGCGTGAATGCACTTGTCACAAGAGGTGGCTGTGTGGCAAGTCCAAGGGAAGAAGAATGGAGTTTCCTGGATCTTAAGGGAAATGTTCCCTCAACCATCCTCTCAGGGTCCTGGGCTTTAGCTCCAAGGTGCCTCTGATTCATTCAAGGTCCCTGGGCTATCCTCGAATAAATGTGTGTGAAGAGTTACAGACAAGGTTCCCCCTCCTTCAACCCCCACACCATTGTAATTCCAAGTAATGTTTCACACTAAGAGCTTATGGAAGTACAGTGGGAGTACATACAGGGGCCCCAGAAACACCACATTGTAGTGAGAAATCTTAGGTTTAAGATCTCCTCGAGGGGCGCCTGGGTGGCTCCCTTGGTTCAAGAGCTGACTCTTGATTTGGGCTCAGGTCATGATCTTGGGGTCATGGGATCGAGCCCTGCACTGGGCTCTGAGCTGAGCATGGAGCCTGCTTGAGATTTTCTCTCTCCGTCTCCCCGCTATCCCCTCACCCCTTCTCTCTCTCCCTCTAATTAAAACAAAACAAAACAAAACAAAAAAACCTCACTGACTCAGGTTCAAATTCCCCACTCCATCACTTACCAAGTACCTCAGTTAGGATGAGGTACAAATGAAGGTAACAGAAAACCCACAACAACCTGTCTTTAACAGGTAGATGTTTATTCCTCTCCCACATAAAAGCCTAGAGGTACGAGTTGGGGGCTGATACCATGTCCTGGTCTTCAAGCTCACTGTCTTGCTGTTCCTAGTGGGTGGCCCTCATCTTCATGGCTCTAGGTGGCACCCACCTGCTAAACAGCAAAATATTGGAACAAAGAGAAAGGGCAGAAAACATAAACACAAACTATACCTTAAGGAAGGTTCCTGGAAACTGCCACAGGACACTCCATTTACTTCTCATTGGTCAGAACTCAGTCACATGACTGCACCTAGCCACACAGGAGGCTGGGAAATGTAGTCTTCTATCTAGGCAGCTCTGCTTTGGCAACCGAGATGAAGTAGCAGACAATTATTGAGGAACTACTAATAGCTTCTACCACAGTAAGTGTGTGACCTTGGGCAAGTCTCATGACCTCCCGGGGCATGGAGATTATGCTATTTTACCCTATACATGTTGTCGGATTGCCCAGAGCCTGGAACAAACATACCATGCACACACTACATTTTGGTTCCTTTTTGATTCCAGGATTCTGGAATGTGCATTGATAGCTCTCCTCCTCTCAAAGGTGACCAGAACCACGACAGCCAGTTTCTGAGTGCTATCCCCAACCAAATTCCCAGAGTCAGCCTGAACTTTCCCAGGTCTTCTGCCTTGGGCCTCAGAATACTAGAGTAAGCCAGAGCGACTTGCTTTATCCCTGTGCCTCCCACCCTGGAGTCTGCAAAAAGAGACTCTCCCCACCCACCTTTCTTTATCAGCTAGCAACTTTGCACAAGAGAGCACCTACCCCAGTCTCTCCCTGGGGTCTCCGATTCTCGTCCTTGTGCTGGTGGCTGAAGCCCAGGAAAGATCTCAGATATGGGCTGAGATGGCTCCGCTGAAGAGGTCTGTCCCGCTGTGCATCAAGAAGGAACTCACACACCTCAGACTCTTCTACCAAAGACTCCAGAAGGCTGGAGAGGGACTGTTAACCACCACCCCTACCCCTGAGTTTAGAGAGTAACCCAACAAGTGACCCCAAGTAACAGCATTTCTTTCAGCCTGCTCTTTCTTCTTGAAAATGCACTCAGAATTTACATTTTGATGATTTACTCCAAGATACATTTCCCTAATTTTTCCTGGTAAAATGAACACTCCAGCAAGATATTCCATGTTTATCCTCTAGATTCCCCTCTCCTTGACCCGGCGTACATGCTCCGTGGAGTCACTGCATTATTCCCTTCCATTCCTACACCACCTCACGCTGGACATGCCATGGTTTGTTGGTCTTTGAACAATATGGGTTTCAATTTCATGGGTCCACTTACATACAGATCTCTTTTGATAAATATAGTCTGGTACCGTAAATGTATTTTCCCTTCCTTACCCCTTTTGTGATAACATTTTCTTTTCTCTAGCTTGCTTTGTTGTAAAAATATAGTATAGAATACATAAAGCAAATAGAATCATTGCTAATCGACTATTTAGGTTATCAGTAAGACTTCTGGGCAACAGTAGTGGGCTCTTAGTAGTTAAGTTTTGGGGAGTCAAACATTATACTTTAATTTTTGACCACGCAGGGGGTTGACACCCCTGGCCCGCAAGTTGTTCAAGGGTCCTCTATATTATCCTCACTGAAAGATTTGTAAACTGACATTATCCTGACAGGTAATGCCGATTGCCTAAGGTAACAGAGAGTAACAGTTTGAACGGGGTTCGGATCCCAGTCTGTCTGGTTCCAAATCCTTGTCCTGTTGTTAGCATGCTGCAGGAAGTAGGGGTTACCTGTGACCGAGTGATGGAATCTGTTACCAAGGGATCTTGGCCACACAGGGGAATTGGTGAGGAGAAAGGGCCACAGAAGAAGCCTCTCCCAGGTGAGAAGACAGCTTTGGGGACTGTGGGTCATTGACCCCTGTAGTTATCACCAAATCAGCCCAGCAAGATGCCCAGAGCTGGAGAGGCACTATGACAAATAGCACAGGGCTAGCTTGGGTCTTACCTACACACTCCCCATATCGCCCTGGCCTCAAGGGCAGAGAGCCAGGACCCGGCAGGGGTGGGAGCCTCTTTGATCCCTAACCAGCAACTCTGAAAAGAAAAAGCTCTTATGTGATCTGCAGTCAGTTATTAGGATTTATTTCAGCCTGGAGTCCAGGGGTGTCCAGGAGAAGTGACACCAAGGTGGCCTGGGCCCAAGAAAAGCAGGACATGGACCTTATTTCAACCTGTATGTTCTCTAGAAGACCAAAGAGGGGCCCCTTGCTAGAAGGACAAGTGAGTGCCCAGTGCCCCTTATCATCCTGGAGATGCTAAGCACAGAGGCAAGGATGATACGGGAAACTCCTGACATGGTAGGAATGATCTAGGCCTGAGATGCCCACCTGACCTCAGCCTCAGGAGTCCCCCCAGTTCACCTCCATGTGTAAATTCAGTGACGTTCCTCTCTTGAGGATGTGATTTCTTGGTAGTTCTATCTGGCCTGCCCTTTCCATGACTGAGAGCTCCCCCACGGGAGGACATGGCAGGCTCCTTCTCCTGGACCCACAGTTCCTACGCCAGGACCCCCCTACCTTCAAGGGGGGTGGGTGCCTTATCCCACTGCCCCATCTGACAGTGTCTCTGTTGAAACATTAATGATTTCTTTGGCCTAGACACTCACCAAGTGGACCCAGAATACAGAAGTGGCTCCTCGTTCTCCTCCAAAGGTTTCCACATCACACAGCCACCACAGAATATGCTGTTCAGACAGGTCACTTGTAGCCCAATGGGGTCAGTGGTGCTGCGGTCATTACTGTCCAGCCAGGGAAAAGATGGTAAGGAGGAGGCCTTGGCCGAAGGAGATGAGAAGACACTGTGAGTTCTGCCTGCGGGGTCCAGTGGGCCTAGTGACACTCAATGGGCCCGTCTGCCTCCTCGATGGTTCCCAAGTGGGAAGCTCCAACTTGCTGTGTTACATGGGGAGAGTCGCTTGAACTCTCTGAGCCTCATCTTTCCTTCCACACCACAGGGAGGTGAATCCTGCCTTTCGGAGAATGAATGGACGTAAATCCATCTGGATCCTTGGAAGGAAAGGAGAGAATAAGATGGGAGCTCTCCTTGCTTGCTCATCTCCGTATCCCACAAAACAGGACAGCCGAGTTTTCCTGGTGTGTTTGCATCACCCAAACTGGCGTGGGTGTCCAGACTCACCAGCAGGGGGCGCCGGGCCTCTGTTTTGGTGTGCGCGGCCCTGGCTGGGGGCTGGGCAAGTCTCAACAGGTGTTGCTCCGGGAAAGGTGTGTCTGGCAGCCCAGAAAAGGCACCCAGTCCCCAGAGGTCTAAAATAGCTGATTGTGTTTATTTAAAGCCAGTCACCATTTCTCACTGTCTGACTTCCTCTGGGTGTGTGTGTGTGTGTGTGTGTGGATGGACGTGCCTGAGTGCAAAGAACTTGACCTTCTGAGCGTGGAGGAAATGCCTGTTGTGGGCTTTGTCCTGAGCAGGGGGCTTCTCCTGTCAGCCATGCTCTGGGTTCTGGGCGGTGGCCAGGCAGCACGTCTCCTGTGCTTGGAGAGGGATCCCCCTGGTGCTGGACCAGAGTCCAGAACCACTGGCCTCGGTGTTCAGCCGAGTCACTCTGTAGGTCCTGTGATGGGAAGGACCCCCTTGGGTAGATTCCGGAGAAAGCCCCTGAAGGCAGGGCCTTGCACGCACACCCCACCCTTGCTCCTGCTCTCCAGCCAGTTCAGCCCAGGACGAAGGAAGTCTCCCCTGCTTCTGGGGCCAGAGGAAAGGGGCAAATGGTTGCAAAACAGCTCTTAGGTTCCTGGATGGGAAGGCAAAACAAAACAAAGCAAAACAAAAAACCAAAAAGCTCAGCGAGATCACTGTCTCACCCTGAGGGAAGTAATTGCTCAAGTCAAATTAGCCAGCCTGAGCTCAGCCACTTGCAGGGTCCTGGGAGTGGCCCCTGACCAGGCAGGCTGGTCTGATGGGAACAGGACAGAAGCAGGGCCTCTGCCCTGGAGCTCCTGCCGGAGCGGGACAGGCTGTCAGCCCCTCAGGAAACTGCAGGAGAGAGCTGCTTGTGGGATGATACTCTACCCAGGACAAGGAAGGCTGTTTCGAAAAAGGCCTGAGGCTATAGTGCTAAGGCCCTTCCCACCGCCCTGTCAGAAGCTGGCTCTCCTCTCACTTCTGCACTCCTCAGAGTGTCCCTTCTTTTTTTTTTTTTTTTTTTTAAGATTTTATTTATTGATCTGAGAGAGAGAGAGCATGAGAGAGGAGAAGGTCAGAGGGAGAAGCAGACTCCCTATGGAGCAGGGAGCCTAATGCGGGACCCAACCCTAGGACTCCGAGACCATGACCTGAGTCGAAGGCAGTCGCCCAACCAACTGAGCCACCCAGGTGCCCAGAGTGTCCCCTGTTAAACACCCACTGAAGGACCACTGTGTGACCATCCTTCCCAAGTTGGGGGCAAGGTTAAGGAGCTTAGAGAACAGGGTGGATGCTGGACAATCACCACAGAGGGACAAGCCCTGAAGAAGCCTCCTGAAGGGAGAGGTACCCGGGAGGGCCAGCCACGAAGAAACCTGGAGGAAGCAAGGAGGCTGTCTAGGCAGGTGACAGGGACAAGGCCGCAGTGCGATTCCTGGCCTGGTGGGACTTGCGACCTATGATGACTCAGGGCAGACCACAAAGCACTTGAGTTTACATACCTTTGAGGTATGTAAAATAACCATACCATACATACCTTTGAGGTAGATCAGA
The DNA here is from genome assembly GCF_020171115.1 of Neogale vison. Taxonomy (NCBI): domain Eukaryota; kingdom Metazoa; phylum Chordata; class Mammalia; order Carnivora; family Mustelidae; genus Neogale; species Neogale vison. The sequence continues at coordinate 72,153,929 of NC_058100.1, forward strand.
AAACGAAGCTCAGAGAAGTTAAGTAACTTAACTCAAAAAAAAGAAAAAGAAAAGAAAAAAGAAAAGAAAAAAAAGCTAAGTAACTTAGCTCAGGATACACAGCCAAGATCTCTGATTGCACACCCCAAGCCTTGACAGGTTCTTCAGAAAGCCCGGCCCCCCACCACCACCCCAAACGCTTGAGGCAAGACCTTGGTGAAAACAACAGGGCCTGACTTAGCTTGACAAGTCTAGAACTTGTTCTTGCTTTCTCAGGTACCAGAGTGGGGTGAGTGTCTGGAGGCCTGGCTCAGGTTCCCAAACACAGAGTGCCAGGGTGTCCCTCCACAGGCGAGCGCGAGCTTTTGTCATTAAGGTTGGGGTTGGGAATTTGTGGGAGCCACCCCTCCCCCACCCCCGTCTCCCCATGGTGCCCCTGAGTGCAGGACAAGAAAAAGAGGAGCTAGCCCAGCCAGCGTGAAGGCCTTCCCAGTCTGCCAGACCCGGAGAAACAGAGGCATGCGACAGGCTGAGAAGTGTCAGGGACAGTGGCTCTGGAGCTGACCTGGTTGAAATCTTAGCACCACCCGTGCCTACCTGTGCGTCCCGGGCAGGTTACTTAAACCTGAGCTGCTTCATCTGCTCTATGGAGATAATCCTGGAGCAACCCAGGATGGCTGGGAGGAGCGGAAGAGGTGACCCAGGTATAGCAACACATAATAAACAGGAGCTCTCGCTGTTACCTTGTTTGAGCGACCTCCCTGTCCCTGCAGAAGGTGTACTGACAGCCGTCACCACGGCTGGACCCGCTCACACACTGTAGCTAAACCTCCCACCCCGCCCTGCCCTCCGCTCCTGCGCGGTCTCTCCAGTCAGGTGCTCCTCATAGGGGTGAACAGAGCAGCTGTTTGGTTCTGGTCCCGCAGAAGCTCTCCACTCTGCTTGGTGGGGACATGCTCTCTTTTTCGGGGAGATCTGAAGACACTGTACTCTACTTCCCTCAACCGATGCCCTCCCTGGAAAGGTTCCTCCCTGGATAGGCTTCCAAGTCTGGGACTCGCATGATGCGACCGTCTGGAACCTCAGCTGTGCGACTTCCCCAGGAAGCTGTGGGACCCTGGCTTCCTGGCCCCTCCGTTGGGGCACAGCCCCCCACGGGACTGTTGGGAGGATCCGACTCGAGCCGTCAGGTAAGTGTCTGTCTGCCCAGCATGTGGACGGACTCCATAAATGCTGTTTTGTTATCAGAGTGATGTAGGCCTTAGGGGTGTCAAGTTCAGAGAGGTTATTTATGTAACTACGGCATGGCTAGGGTGTACGATGATAAGACCTCATAAATGGATGGCTGTGGTAGCCCCATGGGCAACAAAGACCAACGTCACAAAGAGGACGATGCAGGAGGCTTCCTGCAGGCATTGGACCCAGATCTGCCTGCGCCTCGCCCTCCTGGGCCCTCCCTCAAATCCCACTGGGCGCTCTGGGTATGGGAGCTGGGGAATGGGAGGGGGGCATCCTGCAGAGTGGTCTGCTCCCTGACTCCCCAGAGTGCTTCTGCCTAGAGACCTGAGGACCCCTGAGGAGTCCGGAGATTTGGGGTGGCAGGGTAGGAAAGAATCTGTGGGTAGCTTGCTTAGGTAGGGGGACATGGGCCTTCCTAAAAAGCTTTTCTTCTCCTCTCCAGTCGCTACCCCTACCCCACATTCTGTACACAAACCCCTGAAAGAGACAGGCAGTCCCCAGACAGGTCTTTTTGGGGACACCCAATTCAAGCACACCCTCCAAGAAAGCACACTCAAGTGGGCTCCCCCTTCTCTGCTGTGGTTTGGATCCTGCTGGGCCCAGGCACCAGCCCAGAGCACATGGGACAGAGCTCACTAAATTCCTACAGTGCTGCCCCCGCAATCGCCCCTCATAGGGGTGAACAGAGCAGCTGTTTGGTTCTTGTTTTTTTTTTTTTTTTGCATTTCAGAAACTTTTATTAATAGTCCCTAAACCGCAAGCATTGGATGGACTTTTTGAAGAGTGATAAATGAATGATTTATATCTTGAACATTTAATTAAAATTCTGCGGAATTCTAGATTCTATTCTACCATTTCAGTTCGCTAAGGCTATGAGTTTTACTGCCGTCTTTGTTTTCCCAGGTGCAGGGCAAGGGCAGTCCACACCGTGGTGGGGACCCTGCATATGAACATTTGGGCAATCTAAAGATTTGCCCCACACCATCCTCAACACAGACGTAGGTGCCTTTCAACCCAAAGTCAGTGCAAATGAGGAACTGGAACTCAAGCTTCGCGTCCAAGTGCATGATCCTGTTCAGATGGTGAAGTCCCCCATTCTGGAACAAAAGCTTTCACTACGCGGCAGCAGGACCTCAAGGATGCTGGTGATGCAAAGAGCCAGCCAAGAGATGTGACGATCTAGAGCCACAGGATCTAGAGCCAGACTGCCTGGCCTGAATTCTGGGGAAGGTAATGCCTTGGGCCAGTTACCTAACCTCTTCGTGACTCAACTTCCTCATCTCTAAAATGGGACAGCAGAGTTTTTAAACTGAAAAAAGTTATTTTTTATAAAAATAAATAAATACCATAAAATTTAATTTTAAATAAATTCACATAATTTGCATAAAATTTTATTAAAATTAAAAAATTTTATGGAGGTGTAATTGACATGTAACACATTAGTGTCAGGTGTACAACATAATGATTTTGGTATTTATATATACCGCAAAATGACCACCACAATAAGTCTAGTTAACGTCTGTCACCATGTATAGTTGCAAAGAAATTATCTTTCCTGTAATAAGGGCTTTTAAGATCCACTGTCTCAGCAGCTTTCAAAGAGGCAATGCAGCGTCATTAGCTATAGTCCCCACACTGCACGTTACATCCCCATAGCTTATTTATTGTGTAACTGGAAGTACCTTCGGACTCCCTTCCTCCATTTCGCCCACCCCCACCCCCTTCCCCACTGGCCACCACTGGTCTGTTCTTCGTATCTGTGAACTTGGTATTTTATTGTTGTTCTACGTATAAATGAGACCACACAGTAGCAAATGTTTTTTTCCCATTTTCCAGACGAGAAGACTAGAGGGAAAAGACCATATACTTCACCTTAAAGTCATACGGAGCCCAGGACTGCACTGTCTCCTGAGATGAGTCAGTCTCCCCAGGTCCCTCTGGTGCCTGATAAAAGGGGGCTCAGGAGGGCATCCTGGCTGACACCCGGGCTCTGCTCTCCAGAGGAGAGGAGGGTACCCAGTGCTCTCCCTGACCGGGGCCCTGAACCCTGGGATGGGGGCAGCCTCACAAAGACCTGTCAAAAACCCCGTCCCCCCTGCCCCCCACGGCAGCCTGGAACAGGAGTTAGTAAGCCTTTGGGGAAGGAGCTTTGCTCTGCAAATTCCTGAGTCTGGGTTTTCCCTGTTTTTTGCTCTTTTTCCAGGGCTGACAAGAGAGGGAAAAGCTGGTGCACATTTCTGAGCGGGGGATGTGCAAGGGGAGTCGGACTCCTGTACAAGGTGACACCGGACAAGGCCGGACTCCTGTACAAGGTGACACTAATTCTGCATTTTTTTTAAAGATTTTATTTATTCGTTTGAGATAGACACACAGAGAGAGCACAAGCAGGGTGAGAGGCAGAGGGAGAGGAAGAAGCAGGCTCCCGGCTGAGCTGGGAGCCCCATGTGGAGCTTGATTCCAGGATGTGGAGATCATGACCTGAGCTGAAGGCAGAGGCTTAACCATCTGAGCCAACAAGGTGCCCCGCTTCTGCCTTATTTTACAAGGTCTGCCCTAGCTGGGGCTTTGAAGATTGCCATGGTTAAAACCCATGTTTGGCTGCCCCGTCTCTTTGTCTCTGTCTGTCTGTCCCTATCGCTGTTTCCTGTGTCGCCTTTGTCTCTCTCTCCATATATAGACATATGTGGGCATACATGTGTATATTTATAGACATATTCTTGTGAACATACACTATATCTACAGATAAATGTATATATCTCTAGGTACAAACACAAACACACACACACACATACACACACACAAATATTGTCTTGTTTCAGTTTTCTCTCTCTTCATTAGTCTAACTTGAAGGCCATGGAGCTTCCCATGGATGGGACAAGGGCTACAGGGCCACCTCATCCACTGACTACCTCTGATCAGGATGGTCCTTGGGCCCCTGGAGGTGGATTAGGTTTTCAGACTCCCCCTTCCTGCCCTTGCCACCAGGGAGTCCAACAGTCTCCATATTTCCTCCTTTGGCCAAACTCACATCCTTCCTTCTGCAGTTCAGACACTGGCTTTGGTGTCTCCCGGGGGAAAAGGGTAAGACTGTTCAGCTCCTGGCCGCGCCTGCTGCATGATGAAATTTGGTGCTTTATCGGGCTGAGCCTTGCCAGGGGGAGGACAGGAGAGGGCAGAGGCTCTGGGAGTGCGGCGAGAGCCTGCCACGGCCTGTGTGAGACTCCAGCTATGTAGCGCTATGTAGGAGTATATTTATAGAGAAACACACAGAGAGACATGAATGCACGGGAAAGTACTATTTGTTTCCTGGAAACGCGGGCTTGTTCTCACGGACTACCAGATATGGCGAGCTGCGTCATCCTGGAACAGGGACAGCTACGTCCTCTTCTCCCTGGCATCCTCCTGCCCCATGAAGAGCCATCTTTGGGAAACAGATCTCATTGACTCTCCCCACCCACCCCTGCCCAGGGAAACCTGCAGGGATTTCTCCTTGCTCTCAGGAGAAGCTCTTTCCCCGACCTGCCTGAGGCCCTGCAAACGCTGCAGCTCGCCTCCCGCCTCCCAGGCCATCCCACAGTCCTCCCCAGGCTCCTCCCAAACCAAAGCACAGGACGTGCAGTCCTCCAGGGGCGCCAGACCCCTTTCCACCTCCGTGCCTTGGCACAGGGCACACACGGAGCCCCTGGCAGGAGCGCTTTCCGGAAACATCCGCTCTTCCTGGTGGAGCCCCGGGCACAACCGTCTCTTCTGAGAGTCTTTTAACCCACCCCCCACCCCCCACCCCCGCCCCGGGAGGAAAATCAGCCCTTCTGCCGGGGGCTTAGGACTCTGCACAGTTAGCTCTTATAACGGGTTATTCCTACTCCTGTCTGCCTCCCCCTCCAAACCATGCGTTGTCCAAGGTCAAGAACTGTCTCTGGCTCCTTTTTGCATCCCCAGCATCTAGTCCACGGCCTGAGGCAACCGAGAGTGGCACGTGGGGGAGTGCGTCAGACTGTCACAGCGGAACTTCTAAGGAAGGGCTCCGGGCTGGGCTGCGCGTTCGTTCGTTCGTTCGGTGGAAGACTGGATTTAAATACTGGCTCTACCACTCGCTTGCCAAGAAGTAGTTCAAGGCACTTAGCATCTCCATCAGTTTCCTCATCTGTAAAGGGCACAGAACAACAGAAGCTCGTGGGGCGACTGGCGGCACAGCAGGTCAAGCATCCGACTCTTGACTTCAGCTCTGGTCATGATCTCAGGGTCCTGGGATTCGGCTCCCCTCCCCCACAGCGGGCTCCCCGGTCTTCAGGGAGTCTGCTTCTTTCCCTCTCCCTCTGCCCCTTGCCCTATTTGCACTCAAAAATAAATAAATCTTAAAACACACACAATAGAACCTCACATATGATTGTTGCAAAATTTAGTGATTTGTATAGAAAGCGTGTCATGTAGCACCTGGCACACATACACATGTAATTTTTTTCTTACAACCCCCATTTTGCCTATCAGCAAATCTAGTAGGCTCTTCCTGTAACATATCCAATCCCTTGTTATCTTCCTATAACTAACGGTCCAGTCCAAACCACCATCATTTCTCATGGACGTAGTTCGATGGCCTCTTACCTGGTTTTGCTTCCACTCTTGTCCTGCATCATCTATTTTCAACACAGCTGCCTGAGGTGATCACTTAAAAATATAAGTCAAGTCAGGTCACTCCTCTGCCAAAATCCAAAATTCCCCTTTGGCTTTCCTACTTCGCCGACAGTAAAAGTCCAAGTCCTTGGTAGGCCCTCTAGGGCTCTTGGTGATGGGTCGGTGTGACCTCTGATTCCATCTCCTTCCTTTCCCTCTTTCCTCGCTCCAGCCACACTGGCCACCGGGCTGTAACTCAGCCCTGCCCCAGTGCTTTTGTAACTGCCATTTCCTCAGCCTGGAATTCTATTCCCTCAGAAATCCTCGTGACTTTCTTCCTTAAGAGTCTTCACACATGTCCCCTTCTCCGTGCAGTTCTTGCTGGTCTGTTCCATCTGAACTTTTGATATCTTGATATCTTGCCCTTCTTTTTTTCAGCCTTGATCATTACTGGAAAGATAGATTTTATTTATTATCTTGTTCAGTGTCTGTCTCCCCCATAAGCTCTAAGAGAGCCGAGATCTGCCAATTTTGCCCGGGGCTGTATCCTCTGCCCCTAGAACAGGGTCTGACACAAAGGAAGTACTCAGGAAGTACTTGATGGCACACATAGATCATTCCAGGAAGTTTTGTGACTGTTCCATTTACCCTCTGTTGCCAGAGCTCGGCGTCCTGACCGCACAGATGAGAACTGAGATTGCGGTAAAATACTGGGACAGCGGCATCTGGGCTGGGCCAGGGGCCCCTCCTCACTGCCCGGGCATCAGAACTGACTCAGGAGGCAGAACCCCAAACTGTGCTTCTGTCCTCAGACTGGATTTTCCCCTTCTTCCAGCCCAACCCAACTGTGTCTGGTAGAGGGTTTGGCTGGGAACTCCAAACCCATCCTTTTCTCTGGAGAGGCTGGGCATTGGGCCTTGGCCCCAGAAAGAGGGAGCAGCGCGTGGAGAGCCCTCCCAGATCAAAGCCACAGGGACTGGCTCTGTTGTCGCTGCCCCTGTCCAGTTTTCCCGGGGTTCCCACAGGGCCTTCCTAGGGCAAAAACCAGTGCCATCCTTCTTGGACTTGGTTTCCCAAGGAAGCAATGTCCCTCAGAGTGGGCCCATAGCATCACCTGTCTGGGCCCAACCCCAGACCTGCTAAATCAGAGTCTCAGAGGTCAGGCCCAGGCATCCGCCTTCTAGAGCTCCGCTAGGAAATTCGTCATTAAATTCAAACCCCATCAGATGGTGATCTCTTGGAGCAGGGACCGTGATCTTCTCACACTCCAGCCACCCTAGCTCCCATCTCACCCCCTCCCCTGCCTCATTTTCCTCCTTAACACTTCTCACAGTGCGACCTGATACAGTATGTCTATATCCCACTCGCTTATCCTGTTTAGTATCTGACCTTCCCCACCCCCACCCCCCCCCCCCGCACTTGGAACAGACATCTGGTCTGTTTTGGTCACCGTCAGTATCTCCAGTGCCTAGAACCATGCCGAACACATAGTAAGTGCTTCAGCAAATAACAAAGCCGTCCTTGATAAGAAGTCGGAGTGAGCGAGGGGGAAGGCCAGGAGGGAGATAGCGATCCTCCCAGGATCTCTGAGATTGTCCTTACCTCAGGCAGAGCAACACCCAACAAGCCCCCGTGAGCTCAGGGTGAGTCATCTTCTACCTGTCCCTTGATTGTTGAACCACTTTCTGGAGCGCAGGGACACACGGCCATGGGACCGGAGACAAGCTGGATGCTTTTTCCCTTCCCAAGACTCCTTTCCCTTTGCCTTCGCCACTCCTACCCCTCCTGTAAGTCCCCTTCCAGCTGGAAGACCTCCCTGGGCTGCTCTGGGCCCACTCATCCTCCCTCTGGCTCTAAGGAGCTCCAGGGCCCAGGCCCGAGATGTGAGCACTCAGCTGCCGGGTCTGTGGGCACCGCCAGGCCTCCTCCTGGCCTTGCCGCCAAGCCTGCTGACAGCACAGACCCATCTGACTCCCCTTCATCAGCCAGAACCTAGAGCACAACAGATGGTCAATTAAGTCAGGAGTCCAAGGCTTCAGGGAAGAAAAGCACATGGAATACAGTTCTATTTGGGGCTTAGTGGATGCCAGGGCCCAGAGGGGGCTCAACAGAGGGGTTTTCCTTAGTGGCAAGCTCTGTCTGTCACACGGGGATAACCGTGGAGCAAGGGAGGCCGCCGCCACATGCCTTGATGCTGGAGCGAAGTCACCTGCCTATTTCCTCTGACCACTACCTCTGGTAATAACAGCCAACATTTACTGAGTGTTTACTGCCTGCTAAGTGCTGCTCTAAGCATTCTGTAAGGATTATCTCATTTAATTCTCATAACAGCCTGAGGTAGGGACTATTATTATACATATCACATGCCTGTCTGGGCCTGCGCCATCTTGGGGGCAAAGGTCGTGAAGAAGCGCTTGGTGGGAGCCCCAGCACGTTATGCTGAGGGGGTTAAGGAAGAGATGGGGAGGAGGGACTCCGTCCGCCTGGGGACCCCCACTGCACGTGAGGTCCCACGAGATTTTCAGAGCAGAGAGACCTAGCACCATCTCCGACGTGGCTTCGATCCTGACACGTGTCGATCCTGAAGGGTGTCCTTCAGCGTTCCCCAGTCTCTACAAGCTCAGCCTTCAAAAACCCAACCCAAGGGTCCAGGCTCGTGCATGTTTGCCTGATTCTCTGGCGTTTCTTGATCCATTCAACTAGTTAGCTTCTCATTTGAATTAGGAACGACATAATTAGGAAATCTCCCTTTCCCGTCCCTATTCCCCACCACCCCCCCAAGAGGTCTCCCACAGGGGGCAGGACTAGGTCAATGCCACTCAGAGGAACCTCTCCACGCTCCCTGCCACGCCAACCCCATGAGTAGGAACTGCTCTCTGACAGGGCCTTCTGCCCTGCTCCCAGGCCTGCTTCTGTCCTCAGAGCACCGTCCCCAGGCTCCCAGCTGTGAGTAACATATCCCATACAGGGCACCAGGCAGAATCAAGGTGGAAGGGAAAGGGATTGTGACAGGGTGTGAGGAAAGCAGAGGGCAGGGGAAATTGGAGAAGGCAGCAAGGCCATGCCCTCGCTCCCAGCGTGGAGGCCGGGTCATTAGACAAGGTCTGTAAATAACATCTGAATGGTCTCTGATGCTGTGTCTGAACCATGACGTTCTACTCCCCAAATAGACCTTGACCCTGTGCTGCAGGCATTCCATGGGCCCTGGGGGAGGCGCGAGAACCTGTCCAGAGCCAGGGCCCAGGGCTCAGGGATCCCCTGCTCCTGGGTTCACGGCAGGGCTCTGCTGAAGGTATGGTAAGCCTCACCTCGGTCGCATGCCAGTGTCCCTGGAGAACTCAAAGTCCCTCTTTGCACCAGTTCATAAGAGTGACAAATACTGCCGTGTTTTGCTCTGAAAATAAGCAGAGATTCAGATGCTGGGAGCCCCTACTGTGGGCTCAGAGGAAGTTCGTGTCTAAGCCTCCAGACACTCATCTGCTCCCTCTCCTGTGTTTCGGGCCCCCCTGGAAGCCTCTGAGGGCTTATGCAGTGGGCAGACTCCCAATGCTTGCTGCTGGAGGTGGTGGAGAAGAGGAGCACGTGGCCAGAGAGACACAAGCACGCACGCGCCCAGAGGCTGCCCAGTCGCCATTGCACTGTCTCCCCGACCACCCTCCAGATCTCCCACCTCCTCCCCCTACTCGCTTCAATAACCTCTCCTCCTTCCTCTGCAGGGTGGAGGGGTGACCCCGAATCTGCCATCTGCCACCTCCCCCGATGCCCAGGTCCCTGCCTGGGTAATCTAAACGACTTGGGTAACCGAGATAAGCGTCTGGCTGCAATTAAACATTGACAGGCCTGAGCCTGGTGCTCAGCGGCAGAGAAACTCCCTGGTTGGTTGGTCCACAGGGAGGCAGAGAGACTGCAGCAGCTGGACCATTAAAAATGGATGGAAACCAGCCCCTTTCAGAGGGGTTGTGTCTCTTAAAGGGGTAGTTCTGTTGTTGGCCAGAGAGAGACAGACCAGGAGGACACAGAAGAGGTCATCAGGACCCAGATCCTGAGCCAGTTTCCAAGTGTCAGCTGTTCCTGCATTTCCCTTCTGCTTGGTGCTGAGAACATTGGCTCCAGGGTCAGGCAGCCTTGTTGGTCTCCGCTCTACCCCATAGCATGGCTTTCAGCACCCTGAACCTTCCTTTGTTCATCTGTAAAATTGGCTTAATCCTGATCCGAAGGTTTTTATAAGGATGGAATGAAATAGCACATATAAATTATCCAGCACAGTGTTTGGCCAAGAGAGGTGATGACTAAAGCTTAGTCCCATCTCTCTTTCCTCCTGGAAGCAGGTGACTTTCTTCCCAGACTAAAGTGTCCTCAGGGAGACCCTCTTTGGCTGGGTGGGATCCTTTCCCTGCCCGAGCAGCTTCCAGAGACCCTGGCCTCATTGCAGGTTTGCTGGTGTGTCTTCGCCCATAAACAGGAGGAGCCTTGACAGCAGCTATCTTGACCACTCCTGAGCTCCCAGCCACCAGCCCTGTCTGGCTTATTCTAGTTGCTGGGAGAAAGTTGAACTGAATGAAATTGAGAGAAAAACAAAAACAAAAACAAAAACCCAAAAACTGTTAAAAGGATTCACATGAGACCAACAAACTGAAAGTTTGTTGACAAAATGACAGAAGATGGAAGGAACTGAGCCTCTTTTGCACAGAGAAGGTCGTCACAGGCTGGCCCAGCACACGGACGGTCCAACAGCTCACTTTCTAACGGAGGGGACAGAGACCAGGGAGTTGGTGACAGAGCCCAACATTTCACTGGGCTCCTGACTCCTGGCTCCTTGCTGGAGAGCTGGGGCTGGGACCAGGAGGTTCTATACCCGTCCCCTGGGAGCAGGGGAGGACCATGTTCCTTGTCCAGGGACCTGGAAGGGTTATGGGACTGGCCTCAGAGAGTCCCACAGAGTTAGCTCAGGGTGAACCTGGGCCAGACCCAGGCAGCTCTCTGGCTCTCCCGGCCAGCACCGTGGCCCCTGGGGCACCCCAAATTCCTTATTTGCAGGATAAAAGGGTACTCAGATCTTCAGTCTTAATTCTAGCAATTGTACCACGTTCTCCCTGGACTCTGGGAGGTCAGGGGTTAAGTGGGAGTGTTTGAAGAGGGGAGAGGACGAGCCCTTCCCCTACCCATTGCCCCCAAAGAACCCACTGAATCCAACTTTATTGAGGCACCCCGTCACCGTGGGACCCTGAACTCTACCCCCATGGGGCCATTCAAAGCCTCCTCAGTGGGGAGGCCCAGGGACCAGGCTGGCTGGGTCCCTCCTCGCCCCTGAGCCGCCAGCTGGCACAGAAGTCAGGAGTGGGGGAGATCCAGTCCCAGCCCGCCTCTCAGATAAATTCTTTACAGCCTGTTCTGCAGGATCTTTGAGAAGATTACACAACACCATAAACGTGAAAGCTCTGGAAGACAGACATTGTCAATATAAAAAATATTTGGCTGGGGAGGGACTGAATGAATCAAGTCAGGGACCATTTGGCCGGGCATGTTTCCTTCACTGAAAAAATCCTCCCGCCTTTTACCTCCCGGTCCCCTGGAGCGGCTGGTCTCACCCCATTGTTGGTAGTGGACACTGTTGTGGTCCCCATAGTCCTGGGGAAGGAGCTGAGCATTCTCCTCTTGCCGAACCCGGAGTTCAGAGGCCAGAAGAAAGGCTGTGTAAATGCTGGCCTGGTAGCAACGGCATCAGAAGGGGAGAGAACATCATTTCATTGCGGGGAGAACTAGATGAGAGGCCTCTTGAGTAAGGTCCTGTGATGAGAGTATTTATTGAGCCCGGAGTTTTATTAAGTGTTATTACCTCATTAGTCGCAAACAGTCCTATGGGATACTCTTGCCATGCCCACCTTACAGCTGCGGAAACTGAGACACAGAGACTATTAGGTAACTTGTACAAGCTAAGCTTTGAACCCAGGCAGTCCGACACCGCGGCCCAAACCCCTGCCTTCTCATCACACAATTTTGATTGTCCGGGGGGAGGCCTGCTGGGTGAGGGGCAACTCTTGTTACCGTGATCCACCCCAGAGAAATGTCTCTAGGATTCAAAACACCTCTCCATCCCACCTACTTCTAAGTCTGATTGAGAAGCTATGAATAAAGCTATGCTGTATCTTCTAGAAATTTCTGTTCCCTGAGGCACTAGGGTGTTTATCTGAACAGGGCTTCTTCCCACCTCAAAGTCTCATCTGCCGCAGCGCCGCCGCCGTCAGCTCAGGGACACAGCAGTGACAGCTTTCAGACGGAGAGCTGATGGGGCTCTCGCTCTCCGCCGCACCTCAGAGAGGCGAGACCAGCTGGGCGGGACAGCCCGCTGAGAGCGGAAAACTGGAGACCTTTGTCCTGATCGATAAGGAGGGATTTCTCCAGCCCCTCTCCTGAAGGCCCGGCTCTGCTTGGTTTTCTGGGCTCCTCGGGCTGGCAGCTGCCTTCTTGAATGCCTAGTGAATCCTAAATTAGCTTAATTCATGAGGAAAATACACAAAATCCCTCTACAGCCAGAGAGTGATTTGTCTACAAAGTTGTAAGGGGCAGAAATAAAGTTTTGTCCCAAGGAGCCATCTGGCTGTGTGCCGTCTCCAAATGACACACTTCTGTTCACTACACTTACTGTGACCCTGTGCTGTGGGGGAACAACGAGGTACTGGCCAACCATGGGTCAAAAAGGAACAAGCTTTTATTCTCCCTGGACAGGAGGAGATAAGACAAGCACACAAACCACAGAAAAAACTCGAGGATCTTTTCCGCACCCCCACAAGCAACAGGTGCACCTGTCAGCGGCACGATTTGAGTACGTGGGCCCGGAGGAGACACAGTGAGATGCACTCGGATGCCCAAGGAGGGGAGACTTTATTTGGGTTTGAGGGAAGGAGGGCCCCGTCTAGAGATGGCAATTGGCAGTGACCAGGTCTCTGGGTGGGGGGAGGGAGGGGGAGGGGGGGATGACAAGCAGAAATAACACATCCGGCAGCTCTGTTCACGAAGCACCTTCCCAGCCACGTCTCCTCTGATCTGCTGGCCACTGTAGGCAGTAAGCAGGCTTCACGGCCCTCAGAGGAAGGAAGGAGACCCAGAGAGGCTTCTGAGAGGCAGTGAACGCAGGGCTTCTGACTCACATCCTTTCCCCAGCCCTTCTGCAGCTCCTATAGAAGCAGCTTCCTCCTGACCTCAGGCGAGGCCCCCTGCAGATGCTAAGAAGTGAGTGTGCAGGGGGACACACTGCTGAGCACCTGTGGCCAGAGGGCACAGGAGCAGCCTGGAGCACTCAGTGACTGAGCCCAGAGCTGATCACCCAGTGAGGAAGGGTCTGGCTCAGCCACAGACAGAGCACCCCGGGAGAAGGGTGGGGAGACAGCATGCCCGGGGGCCATCGCCCTGTGTCCAGGGCCAGGGTCTAGCCTGAGGGAAGCCAGGCTATGCCAAGGTCTTTGGTAGCCAGAGGTAAGGGTGAGATAAAGCCAATCTCAGTAAACTGATCAGTGGGAGGACAGCTGTTTTCTGTTTCCGGAGCCTGCACCCAGGAACCTGAGAAACCGGTGACCTGGGGGGGGGGGCAAGGGTACTGCGGGGGCGGTGGGGGGGGGGGACTTGGGGTAGTGCTGCAGCTGTGAGGAAGTGGAACCTGTTGCCCAAGCACTTCCCTTTCAGCCTGACGTTAGCTGTCCTCCCCAAGAGGAGTGGAGTGCAGGGCGAGAGGCTCAGACATTTCTCCGGCCCTGGGAACCTAGAGCAAAACCAGTCAGCACCACAGTGTGGCCCTGGGCTGACGATGGTGATCCTGAGCTTTGGAAAGGGCAGGAAGCCTTGAGTTAGGATGGCGCCTTCCCTCCTCTGTCCTCCTCTCTTCCCCAACCCCTCCCTCCCAGAGGACAGAAGCCTGCCTTCCCAAATTCTGCCAGGGCCACCTACCTTGGCCTCCCTTCTTAGGATTTGCTGATCGAGGAAAGGAAACTAGCTTTTCCCGAGTCCCTACGTGCCCTGCCCTGGACTTGGCATTGTGTCACCAAATGAAACAAAGAAGACCTATGTCCTGCCCTGCAGAGGTGTCCTCCCATCAGGTTTAAACAACTGTGAGCCTTCTGAGGTCCGAAGGGAAATCCATCCGTCTGACCACACCCAAAATGACCAAGGCTATAAAAACAGTGAGACTTAGGTCTGGAGAAATAGGGATGGAACCAGAGCTGAGGCTGAGCAGGGAGAAGTCGCCAAGTGGAGAACTGGCAGGTGGGGACAGTCTTCCAAGCATGTGCACACACTTGAACTCTCTTGACTCTCACAGTAAGAAAAGCCAGCCAGAAAGCATACTCCTATTTCAGGGATAAGGAAATGGAGGCACAGCCGGGAAGTGAACACCTATGGTGTTTCCATGCCCATGGCTCTTTCTTCAAGGCCAGGCTGGGACCCGGATGGAGGAAGAGGTGGTCCAGGTGATGAGGTGCTAGAAGAAAGCTGAGGGGCGGGGGAACCCTGAACTCCCGACTACTGCTACTAGTAGTTACAGCTACTATTTATTGTTTTCTACATGCCAGGTGCATAAATATTGTGCAAGGGAGTAATATGTATGCCGTGCTTTGTAAGCAGAATCACTTTTTTTTTTTTTTTTTAAACAAGACACATCTATTATCCTAGATTCTGGTAGGTCAGAAGTCTGGGCACAGTGTAGCTGGAGCTCACCAGGCTGAAATCAAGGTTGGACACACCCAGGATTTCCTTTGGAGATCAGGGTCCAAGCTCACGGTGGGAAGAACGTGATTTCTTGAAGCTGTCGGACTGAGGTCCCTGTTTTCTTGTTGGCTGTTGGCCTTAGGATGGTTTCAGCTCCTAGAGGTCACCCTTGGGTTCTATCCACACAGCCCCCTCCACAGCAGCTCACAACAGGGCTGTTTGCTTTTTTCTAGGCCAGCAAGCTATAAGCAGGATCACTTTTAATCCTCAGAAGAACCAATAAGCTAGATATTCATCTTATTTTTCAGATAACACGAGGTTGGGGAGGTTAGGAACGTGCCCAAGACCTCACGGCCAGTGGCTGAGCTAAGACTTGAAAGCCCACCCTCATGACCACGAGCAGGACACCTGAGTGTGTTGGACCCCCGGGCCGCTGGCCCCCCAAGGAAGCGAAACTTCTGCTCTACAGTCTCTTCAATTCCCAGCCTTAAAACCATTTTCAGGGGCGCCTGGGTGGCTCAGTGGGTTAAACCTCTGCCTTCGGCTCAGGTCATGATCCCAGAGTCCTGGGATTGAACCCCGCATCGGGCTCTCTGCTCCGTGGGGAGCCTGCTTCCCCCTCTCTCTCTGCCTGTCTCTCTAACTGCTTGTGATCTCTGTCAAATAAATAAATAAAATCTTAAAAAAAAAAAAAACCAAAAAACATTTTCAACTAACCACCCTGAGCCTAGGCCCAGGCAGTCAAGGCAAACTGGCCTACTGGGCAGATCCCCCAGAGGAGGGCCACTGTCTCTGCCCGGGCCCCAGGCTCCTGTTTTCTCTCTGTGTTGGGAGCTTGGGGGCCTGGGAGGCTCTACCAGCCACTCCCTACCAGGGGAAGTAAAGAGAGGAAGTAGGCCTCAGATAGGGGCGGGAGAGTGCGTGAGTGAGCGCTGTGGGTGTGAAGGGACAGTTTGGGAGGCCCGGGGACTTTCCCCTAGGCTTGGGTCCCACCCACAGAAGGGCCAGCCAAGTTACCCAACCACAGGCTGAGCCTCTGTCCCACTTCTCTTACACCCTGTCCGCAGCGCATCCCCTCCCTCCTTGGAATCCTTACTCATCACTGCTCCCCAACACCCCCTCACAGTTTCAGGGGACACAGGCAGGACTGCAAGGGCCACACTGCAACAGGTTTCACCTGGACACAGTCCGGCTTAGAAACGACCCTCCCACCACCACCAGCAGCACCAAGGCTCCATAAAGATGCCATGGTGGAAATGGGAGCCCTGGATCTCTCTCCTTTGGTTTCCTGGCCTCCGCCTGGCACTAAGCATCCCGAAAACTTCCTTTTTAAGGCTTCTCCTCTGTCAGCCCCTAAGCCAGCCCTCTTTTTATTTGACTTGGCTGGGGCGGGGGTGGGTGGGAGGAGGCTCGGTAAAAGGGAAGCCCGTCCCACAGTAGCGCCCCTAGGGAGACTTTCTTGGGGTCTCTGGGAGCACCGGGGCCATGAGTCATTTTGTTTGTTTAACGAGGAAGAAAATGGAGACGCGACAGTCACCAAACGCCCCACGGCAAAGCTCCTCGTCGGTCTCCCACGGTAAGAATGCGCACCGCCGCGATCAGCGAAGTACACAACCCGCACACTTGGGAGACAGACAGACTGCAGACGCCCTTGGCCCTTCCAAGCACAGGGGGCCCGCGCCACCGGGGCACAGAAAGAGCCCACGCACGCGACCCCCGAGTCGCACCCACGTTTACCCAACGGCGCCCCTTCCCCCAGTCCCCGCCTCCTCCCACCTTCCCCCAGTCCCCGCCTCCTCCCACCTTCCCCCTTCCTCCTCCCTCCCACCTCCCCGCTGCACAGCGCCGGTATCCCGCGCGACGTCACTTGTTTTCGTGCCGCGGCGCCCGCCCCTCCCCGCCGCCCGCTGACGTGGGGCCCCGCGCGTCACTGCCCCGCCGACGGGAAGCGCTGCCCTTATATGGGCGCAGACTCCGGCGGGGCCGGGCGACAGCTGTCCGCGTCCCCAACCCCGCGCGCCTCTTCCGGGCAGTTCCCAGGCAGGGACAAAGGTGAGCCAGTTTGGAGAGAGGATCTGGCTTTTCCACCTCGCGGGACAGTCGGAGCGCCCGGGCGGATCGCCTTCCCTCCCCGACGGAATCTCCCCGCCTCCTCCCTCTTTGGGCTTCTCAGCCTGCCGTGTGCAGAGCGAGATTCAAAGGCAGATGCCGACGTCATAGGTGCACTCCGTTCCTTAATTCTCCCGCGTGCCTAAAGTCCAAGGCTGTGATGTGGAGGCCAGTGTGCAGTAGTGGGAAGGACCCCCGTGCCTCCGCAGCCTGACCTTAAGCTTCCTAATGCCTTCCGGCCTCAGTTTCCTTACTCCCAAAGTATAGAGGATACTTGCCTTGGGGGTCAGATGTGCCTTCCCTTGGTGCAGAACAGCTTTGTAAACTGTGAAGGGTTGTGCAAAATCACGGGTGGTCACTTCGTTCTGGAAGAAAAGTTGGGGTGCCCCTTGGGAAGAAGGGAGCCATGGAGGCCCACATGCTGACTCGGCCTCCAGAGCCTGCTTGGCTGGGGCCTCCCCCAGCTGCTCTGGGAATGCCCTCTGACCCTCTGGAAAAGTGGAAGCTTTGAAAACAGAGTCATCTGGTGTTTGCCTCCTGGCTCCCATGGCCGTGAAGGGTTGTTCTGGGCCTCTGGTCAGGAAGCAAGTGGTGAGCCTGTTCAAGGTGACCTTTCCAGTTAAACCCGGGAGATAAACCAGAAATACCAAGAGCCGGCGGGCCCCTGGTCGTTGTGCGAACGACTCGTGTAGTACTAGACAGGGTACAGGCCTGTCTGACCTCCAAATCCAGTTCAGGCTCAGAATTCCCAGCTGTTTCCTGCTGGACACCAGCTGACTGCTGGCACCTCCCTTCCAGCCGCTTCTGCTTAATTTCGGGCTGTGTTTGCGCAATGCTCATCTGCCCACACGTCTCTGTCCACTGGCTGCTTGGCCAGCAGGGTCCTCCGTGCACACAGATCCCCGTCCTGGGGAACTCGGAGTTTCCTGAGAGCAGGAGCCTTTTCTCCCCAGACCAGACAGAAGAGCCCCCACTCTCCAGCCCTGACAGTGGGCACCATGTCTCCTTCCTTTGATCGCTTGCTCTAAGACAAAAAGGACAAAAGGTGCTCGGGTCCTGGAATCAAGTGGTTGATGTGTGGCCCATATGTAAATGGCAGTGAGTCGTAGTGAGAGCTAGCCAGGCCACTCTTCCTTGTCATCCCGACTTCCGTGATCCCCGCGGAACCCCCTCCCTGCCAAGGAGGACCAGGCTGAGATGCTGAGAAGTAGATTGCATAGTGGGCAGGGAGGAACCCTCTTCTGGTGGTGGGGTTGTCCTCATTAATGTGAAGGCACTTGGGGACAACCCCAATGGCCAAGTTCCCCGTGGGTGAGCTGTGTCAGCTGAGGTCAGCTGCTCTTCAGGTGCTGGCTAAGAGTTGTTCCAGGATGCATTCCAAGGTCTATGGGAGATCCGATGCTCAGAAGATTCCAGATTCCTCTGGGAGTGGGGCTGGAGAGTGGGGAAGACTTTCCTTCTCACTGTGGCCTCTCGCTTTAAGCTGTTTTTCTCCGGGCAGATCAGGTTAAGAATCATCGTGCTGATCCATGAGTGTTCTCGCTGTTGTGAGCTGTGGATTTCGGCCCTTTTCCTTGCAGATTTCTCCTGTTTTCTTTCGCTGAGTAATTCAGCGTTCCCAACCCCCACCCACACCTCTGAGCCTCTCTATGAATTCGGCAGAATAGGTTCAAAGCCTTTGTGTGTTTCAGTTTTTATGCGGAGTCCCTCCACCTAAGCCAGGCCAGGCTGGAGGCCTTCTTGGACTTAGACGGATTTTTACGTAAGGATGCTTACTTACTATAGGTTTTTCTTTTAATTCAGAGCCTAGGGGGCAGGGAGTTGTTACCTTGCTAGGATCTTACCTTTTCCCACTAAGATCATCATCCTTGTCAAATCTGAGGGTGGGGGTCCCCCTTCTCGAAATGCTCTTAGCCCTATCTCACAGCATTCCTCTCTCCACTCACGTTGGGAGCTGCTGCCAGGGGACAGGCCTTGCTTGCACACAACTCCAGTGCTGGGGGGGAGCCAGCAGAAAGCACCTGCGGCCACCTGACCATTTGCATGACTCAGAGGGCTCAACCCCTGACCTCTAGGGAGTTTCCTGGTCCCAGAGAGAGGGCTGGAAGGAAGGAATCCATGAGCTGAGCAGAGAAGGAAACATGGAAAGGATGTTGATTGCTATTTTCCTGGCCATTTATCCTCACTCTGGTTACTCCCCCTGTCATCGTGGGCTCTCATTAAAATCCAGTTGAGAATGAGAGTAAATGCCAACTGAGAATAATTTCTGATCCCTTGGCTCCAATATTCCAACATAGAGATTCATACCATAAATTCCTTCTTGAGTTCAGTGTGTGTGTGTGTGTGTTGGGGAGGGGTGTTACTTTATTATTATTTTTTAAAGATTTTATTTATTTATTTGACAGACAGACATCACAAGTAGGAAGAGAGAGATGGGGAAGCAGGCTCCCTGCTGAGCAGAGAGCCTGATGCGGGACTTGATCCCAGGACCCTGGGATCAGGACCCAAGCTGAAGGCAGAGGATTTAATCCACTGAGCCAGGGGAGGGGTGTTACTTTAACAGGCTAACTTGAATGCTTTCTTACATTTCACAATGAAAACTATGTAATGCATGTATTCCTTTCTTGCCTTGGCTTCTGGGAATCTCACAGATAATTAAGGGGTCAATAAAGGAACTAATTCAGACACATTAGCAAATACCTAACTTTATCTCTCTCCCTCCTACTACCAATTGGTTTGGTAATATAATATAAATAAGTACATATAATTAACCTCTTTTATATGTGTGGTTCAATATTTTAAGGTGTCTTGAATTCTTCTTGGAAGGAAGCAAAATACAAATTGTAAGTAATAAAGATTAACGTGTACTGACCACTATCATGTGCCAGGCACAAATCTAAGTACACTGTGAACTCATTTAAGGCCACAGCTATATGAGGTAAGAACTGTTAGCCTTGTATTATAGATAAAGAAAACTGAAAAAAAAAGAAAAAGAAAGAAAGAAAGAAAGAGAAGAGCAGAGCACAGAGAGGCTTAATAACTTAAGATTGCACAGCTGGTTCCAGGCAGTGTGGCTCCAGGTCATGGGCTCTAAACACTACACTAGAATAAATAAATTATAAGCTAGTTCAGAAGTTTAATTATGATCCACCAAGGTCAATCAACATCAGAACTGGGCTGGGGGCGCCTGGGTGGCTCAGTGGGTTGAGCATTTGCTTTCGGGCCCAGGTTGTGGTCAAATAAATACAATCTTGAAAAAAAAGAAAAAACAGGGCCAACAGCCTAAACAGCTGAGTCTACCCATTCTTAATCTGCGGAGAGATTTGTCCCCACCGACCTTATTCTTACTCCTGTGGGGGGAGGCAGTAAGATTTAGAACCCCTTCCCAGGCCCACTCCCCACCCCCTTTTGGTGTCCTTTCTGACACGTCCATCATCCTATCTGTGCATACTTTTCCCTTCACTAATATGGGAAGAATAACGTTCTCTCTCTCTATCATTTGCATGAAGAAGTGAATTCAACCAGATTCACCGAGTCCCTACTGTGTGCCAAGGGCCAACGTGTGCGGCGGGTATTGAAGTACAAAAGTATAAGCCAGACCCCATTTTCAAGGGACCCCAGTCTCACGGGGCTACACAATGAACTGTAACATCAGTCTATGAGCTCTGGAGTTATGAAGAAGGGAGGAAGTGACTAATCACAACGGGGTGTTGGAGGTTGTGGTGAATCCAAGGCGGCTTCACATAAGAGGTGACATAGAAACCAGGTCTTGAAGGAATGAATAGCCTATTTGATGGGCAAAGACGTGAACAAAGAGAATTCTAGGCTGGGCACACAATATGAGCAAAGGCACAGGGGGACCGAAATACAAGTGTATGTTTAAGAAACACTGAGAATGAGGTTAACTGAGCTTAGAGGTTGGCTCAGATTATAAAGGCCTTGAAGGCCCAGGTATGAATTTGAACTTTTAAGGAGCCTTTAAAGGATTTTAAGCAGAAGAGAGACAAAATAAATCTGCAGTTAGAAGGAGTTCTTATGGCAGAGGACAGACAGAGAAAACGGTGTGAAGCGGAGCTCTCCAGGCAGACAGAGCATGTAGGGGACTCTTGTGATTGTCCAGGCGAGATCTGGTGGCAGAAGCTTTAGTGATGCAGAGTAGAAGCTGTTTCAAGAGGATGATCGACAGGACTGGGTCCCTAACTGGATATGGGGTATCAGCTCAGGAAGTAGGCCCTGGGATCTCTGTCACCGAACCAGGAGATCTGGTGATCACATATCCGACCGGGCCCCAGGGAGTCAGCGGTATGGAGCACAGATCACAGATGAAGGGAGAGTCAGGGTGGATGTCCTGGGCACATTCTCTTGCCACAGAGAAGTGAACTGAGCCTCAGGGCAGTGGCTCCCAATCTGGTTCCCAGGCCCCTTCCCCCAAACCATACGGATCAACCATACGGATTGGATCGAATGCTCGGCCACCCCTAGCGCTGAGCCACAGGACAGCTGACAAATACCGTGGGCCCAGAGCCAGAAGGCCAGAGGCGGGACGTGGCCGGCCCTCTTCTGCAGATTCTTCCTTGTGTCCCTCTTTCTTGAGTCTGTCTCTCATCACACTTCAGGCCCCACCTGGGGGTCGGGGTGGCGGGGGTGGGGGGCAGTCTCTGGCCATCACAGCTGTGATGCCAGCTTCCTGCCCCAGACACCCAGCCCCGGGAGGCCCGGCCCCATTATGGTTCTGCCAAAACAACATCTGGGGAAGCTCCGACCGTTTCAGGGCCCCTTGTTTTCTGTCTGGAAGATGAAGGGGCTTTATCCTGGGCCCCCAGGAGTGAGGATGAGGAGGGTTTACAACGTGTCTGTCCTCTAAGTTTGGGAAAGAGGCAATAAATTCAGCTTCAGATCTGCCTCTGCCCCCAAGTCCATGTGTTCCCCTGGCGAGTTTCCGGCACTTTCAGTCACACCTTCTAGTACCATTGGAGAAGGCCCAGAGGGTGAAGGTGTGGGAGGTCACATTCTTGGGGGGCCTCCGGGATAATAGACTTTTAGCAGATAGTTTCCATCCTTTTGCTCCAGGGAGGCACCTAGGGAGTCAGAGAAGCAAAAACACATCACCAGGGACTTTTCCAGCCTCACACTGGTCTGGCCATCTGTCCACATCTCCTCCATCCCAACCCCCCACCAGCTCCTACCTCGTCTCTTCTGCACTCTCTCACTCTCTCTCTCAGACGCTAGTGGGTCAGTAGGGCACGGCAGCTGAGGAGCAACCTTCAGGGAAAAAGCTGTCTTCTGGAAAGCAGATTCCCTCCCTCCATGGGGTCTGGCACACCATCAGCCTCAGTTACAAGTTTGATGAATTAATAACACTTTCCAGCTGTCTCCCAGACGGAGACGGAGTGAATCTGTAGGAGCCAATGGGAGGCATGACGATGTCGGGGGGAAGGGGTGGGTTTGGGGAGCACAAAACAGGCCCTAAGAGCCCAAGTCCAAGAACCTGGAGGCCTTACCCCTCCAAGCCATGGCAGTCACCCAGTGGTCTCCCAGGTACTCCCCCTTCCTCTACCCACCCCTCCCCAGATCAGAAGTGGCAGTTCCCTGGGTTCACTTTTCTCCCAAAGCCCAGTCAGGACTAAATCCCCACTCCTTCTCCTGGCACTGGCTGCTTTCCGAAGGGCAAACACTGTCATTCACACACCACCGTGTACATGTTCCCTGATACTCTGATTGCCACAGCCTCTCCTCAGACCCCCTCACCAGGCCCTCTTTGGTCCAGCAAGTTCCCTCATATCCTCAAGCCCTCTGAACACTTTCTTTCCCCCTTTTTTTTTTTTAAATAAAGATTTTTATTTATTTATTCGACAGAGAGAGATCACAAGTAGGCAGAGAGGCAGGCAGAGAGAGAGAGGGAAGCAGGCTCCCAGCTGCGCAGAGAGCCTGACGAGGGACTTGATCCCAGGACCCTGAGATCATGACCTGAGCCGAAGGCAGAGGCTAAACCCACTGAGCCACCCAGGCGCCCCTGAACATTTGCATTACCTCTTGGCCTTAACGGAAACCAGCTATACCCGAAGGTCCCCTCCAGGGAACTTGTCTGTGTCACACCCCATACCCCTCAGGCTCATGCAGGGGGACAGAGTCCTCCTCACTCTGCATTACCTCTTCCTGGCCATCGTTCCTCACTGCCTTCTCTGAGGTCTATTTTGTTCCCCTGGAACATCGTCTTTGCCCTCCTGTTCACTCCTCTTTGAGCCCAGATCTGCCAGCCTCCCAGCTTTTCCCCCCAGCTTGTCTCTCGCCCCATCTCCTGCCACCGCCTAAGGGAGCTTCAGTGTCTGCTTGAGCAGCTGAGCTCACTCTGTCCCTGGGCTCTGGCTCTCCAGACCTCATGTGGCAAAGTGACCATGTCCCGCTGTCAGCCTCCAACACCCACCACTCCCCTGAATCTCCAGAACCTGGCACCCAGGTGTATCTGGTAGATACTCCCCGATTAAGTGAATAAATGAATGAGTGAATGAATGAAGCGTGTGTCACAAGACAGGAGTCTGGAAAATGGAAAGAGCATGGACCGGGTGGGAGATTCAGGTTCTAGTCCATGAAGTAGTTTCATGACTTTGGGCATCTTCCCCCATCTCGTGGCCTCCTTTCCTTCATCTGGGAAATTAGAATGAAATTAGAATTTTAGGATGAAATTAGAAAGTTAGGATTTTGGTAGATGATTTCTGAAGACTTTGCTTCTGATAGTCAGTGATAATAAGAGCTATGATGTATTATTGAGCATCTGTGATATTTAAGTGTGATGCTAAGTGCTAAGTAGATTACCTCTCATGTACCCAATGATTTGGTAAAGATCTGTTGTTCCCATTTTAAAGATGAGAAAATTGAGGACAAGAGAGATTCTGTATTTGCCTTGTCATAAGGTAGTAGGTGGCAGATGCAGGATAAGAGACCAAATTAGTCAACAACAGCAAGCCTGTCTGGGGGCACCTGGCTGGCTCAGCAACTAGAGCATGCCACTCTTGATCTCAGTGCCGTGAGTTCAAGCCCCATGCTGAGCATAGAGCTTACTTTAAAAAGGGGGGGAGGCTGGGGTGCCTGGGTGGGTCAGTGGGTTAAGCCTCTGCCTTCGGCTCAGGTCATGATCTCAGGGTCCTGGGATCGAGCCCTGCATTAGGCTCTCTGCTCGGCAGGGAGCCTGCTTCTCCCTCTCTCTCTCTGCCTGCCTCTCTGCCTACTTGTGATCCCTGTCTGTCAAATAAATAAATAAAATCTTTAAAAAAATAAAATAAAATAATTTCAAAAATTTAAAAAAATAAAAAGGGGGGCAAGTATGTCTAAATGAGTTTTATGTCTTGATATCAAAGAAGTCTCATGTTCAGAAGGCCTACTGTTGGCTCTTCTAAGCTAGGCCGCTGGTTATTGGAGGTCTCTCTGAAATGGCAGGGGGCTGCCTTCAGAAATCTGGCTGGGGGTAAAGACCTGGCTTTCACCCTTCTTAGAGGCCTGTCCCCCACGCATTCAGCTCAGCCAACAGTTAAGGGTCAGGTGTTGGGGCAGGAGAGGCTGGCTGGGGTGGGGAGAGGGTCACTGTGGGGGCTACATGGGGATCGAGCGGCTCGTGGTGTCTGGGCAGATACATCAGATAACTGTGGGCTTGGTGCTTTCTACGACAGGGTATGCTGAGCGGGGTCCCCAGGCCACTGCATCAGGATGGCCTGGGTTCTCATTACCCATACAGATGCCCGGGCCCCACATCCGATTACTGAATCTGAATTTCAGGGAGAGGCTGCTTCATCTGAATTTTTACCAAATTCCCCAGGTGATTTGAATTACAATCCTAGGAAGTCTTACGATCTAGGGACTTGAAGGCCAGATGGGAGAGCTTTCATTAATTCTGTAGACAATGGAAAAACCATTGGAGGTCTTTAAAGCCCAAAAGTGACATGATATTATTCAAGGAAAATGAGTCTGGCAAGCAGTCTTCAGCATGGATTGGAGTGAGGAGGGGACTAGAAAGTAGACTCTGAGCACTAGGCGTATGGTAATGGTCTGGAGGGGACAGAAGGACTGGGGGAGGGAGGGCAATGCCCGTGGCCAGGGGCAAAAACAGGAAAAACATTGCTGATAGAGACTTTCTAAGCATTGGCAACAGATTATCCAGGGTCAGGTTAAAGATGTCTACCAGACTGTGAGCCTGGTGACTAGACAAAGAATCATAATGCCATTGAGAGAGAGAAAGAAATCAGAAGTGGGGGAAAAGGGAGAGAAAGATCTTGATTTGTGGCATGTTCAGATTACAGTATCAGAAAAATATTTCAAAGATGTCCAGTTCTTAATCAGGAAAAAAAAAAACAGTGTTGGGAGCTCAGTTGTAAACTTGGGGGTTAGAGCTGATGGTTTGGGATTTATTCTGTATTGGGAGACAGTATAATTTTTAAAAACTCAGTGTATCTCCTTGAGAAATGATAACCACCATGTGGCCTCAGAAGGGACGTGACAGTGAGGGTTAGGGACCACAGCGAACTGTTCTTAGGGGCCAGTCACCGCAGAGCTGGAGTGTGGAACCAGTGTTAACGGATTTAGGTTTTTAAGAGAAATCATAACTCTAGAGTTTAAAAAGATAAGATAGCTATTTATAGCTATCTACGTCCGAATAGCTACATGTTGACAACGAATTTTTAAAATACTTGACAGCTCTGCAGGCCAGACAGCAGATCTCTGCGGTCATCTGTGCCTCAGGGCTACAAGTTTGTGGCTTCTAAGCTACACGGGTGGCATTTTGGAGAGAGAAATGAGGAAACGGGGAAGAAATCAGGGGTGTGCTGTGGGGAACATGAGCCCCCCAGGCTCCCAAACTCACCACTGGGTGTGCCCAGGGCTTAGGCCCTGACCTTTTTAGCTTCTGGGCATCTGGTGGGCTCCCTGGTTAGCAGTGGCAGATGGAAGCTGGCATCTGTCACAGATGTCTCTGTTCATTATCTGGAAGTCAGTGGCAGCCGCTGAGGTTCTGATACTTTCCAGCTTAGATGCCACTTTGGGCAGGAGCCTGCAGCCATCACCTGGCCACCCCCTGTGGCCATCTCATCCCTCTCTGGAAAGATGCCCCGTACCTCGGAGCATGTGAGTCTTGGCCAGAGCAGACATCCTGTTGAGCACATTCTAGACGAGGCTTACCTTCCCGATAGGAAGTGACTCTGTTGCCTATGTTAGCAGCTTTTGGTACCATTAAATCTTCTTTTGGTTCTATCTTCAGAGCAAGTGGAGGAAAGGTTACTTTTTAGCTTCCAGATTCTTCTCCACTTCTCCACAGGTTCTCAGAAACGGTCCTGAGGGACTCGGAAATTGTTGTGACCTGGGGACTAGGAAGCTGTTCACGCATTTACCTTTTGGCAAGGCTTCCTTCAGTCCAGGTGGGTATTTTCCACTTAACCCTCAACCCGAATCATCTTTGCATTCGCTATTTCTGTTCCTGTTCTCGGTTCACTCAGGGGCAGGTGAAGGGGTTTAAAGACAGATTTTTTTTTTTTTTAAGACAGAAATTTTTAAAAGAGCGAACATCCTCAGTTTCATACAATCTTCACGAACAGGTTCGAAGGTCAATGTCGTTCTCCTCTGTCTTTGATTCCTGTTGCTGACTGTAAAGAATAACGCCTAAACAGGGTGGCCTAGGGCTGCTCTGGAGAGGTACGACTTTGTAAGCTGACAGGGAACCCAGAAGATGTCCTGGACATGACCCAGCGATGCTCGTAAAGAGTGATGAATATATTTGACACTATTTCCAGCCTGATTAGGAAGTGAGGAAGAGAGGCGCCTGTTCTTCCCAGGGTGGTGTTTCTTACCAGCTCTGGGCAGAAGAGTGAAGCTGTCACCAGTGAGGTCTGAAAAGAGGGAAGATCTTATTAGCATCTATACCAGACTCACTGAGACAGCCCCCACCCCCCGCCAATCGACTCTCCCTGCCAAAACACACACTCCACAAAACACCCATACTTCATGAAATGACATTCCTCAATATATACTAGTTTAAGCACATTTTAACATCTACAAACACAGAGCTGTATTCCCTCCTACCCTCAAACAGCAGAGCGCACAACACACCGAAGTGTGTACTCATTCACATATCTATGTGCTGCCCTCCCTCCCCATGCTGATACACACACACACAAGCACACACAGAGACACACAAGAACTACACGCACAATGTGGGAGTGAGCCGACGTCATCTTTCTAGAATACCTCAGCCCAGCCTCTGCCAGCAGAACGGCTTCACCTCAGTGTTCCACATGTGGTCAGGAAACTGAGAGGTAACCTTGGCAACCAAGCCAAGGCCTTGGAGGCCTAACAGGATGCTGGGAAAGAAGAACCAGCTGCTTCTGACTGGAGGGAGTGGAGAGCAAGGCTTGTGTGGTGACCCCACAGACAAGGCAGAGGAGAGGGACCTTGTCCTGGATGGGGTTTTGGCCTGAGGAGGAGTGTGGGGTGCTGTGTGTTACTCCACAGTGGGCCACATAGGTGGGCCAGACAAGTGGGCGAGATGGGCATCCAGGGTGAAGAAAGTCAGAGGGTCAGGATCACAAGGCAAAGAAATTTCTGGTCTAGAGGAGGCACAAGCTGATGTCCACCCCCCACCCCCACCACTGCCTGCCTCCTTGGCAATGGGTGGGGTCACAGGTCAGCACCTGTGTCAGGGCAGTTCGTGTTCAAAATTCAACTCAAGGCCCTTGGGTGGAGTGGGGAGAAACGAATGAGGAGGAAGAGGAGCAGGAAGAAGGGGGAGGGAGGGAGAGACCCACTGTCCTTATCTGATGCTCCAATTACACCTTGACTAGACCAAGGAACGGGAGGCAGCATGCAACATGCAAAGGGAAGAAGTGAAACTTGGACTTTCGAGCTTCTAAGGACCCTGGTCCTAGCAACTAAAGGGCAGTTTCAGAAAATTTCAAAAATAATTTGGACAGCTATTGTGTATTTGAGTTTATAAGAAACTGACTTTGAATCCAGATCCTGAGTTGGGTACAATTACCTTGTATAGTGACTTGGGGGGAACGTTGAGTGTGGGATGAATTAAGCCTGCTCTCCCTAGGCTTGTGAGTAGAAAGGAAAGAGAATGAGTAAGGAGGGGAAGGAGGGAGTGCGAGTGCCTTCTGGTTCCTATGGATGTTCTATACAGAGTTCAGGAACGAATCACCAGTGAGGCGGCGAAGGTACATCTGGGTAATAGGGGAGGGTCAGGGGTAAGACTTCCTTGTTCCTTCCCCCCAAATGCACCCCGTTTGCCCCCAGTTTTTTGCACCATCACCTGGAATAACAGCTCTGTGGGACTATGTGGAACTGTGGGCCATGCCCTAGTAACAACAGCACAGAGGCTCCATGGGCCAATGAAAAGGGCGCCATATTTGAAGGCGGCAGATGTGGCTCTGGCTATAGTGAGCACTAGCTGTGTGACCTGGTGAATGATACAAAAATCTACATAAGGACAGAGTTCTGTTTCCTATGGCAAAAAATATGAATGGTCTTGTCAAAAGAGTTTTTTTTTTTTTTTTTAATCAGTTCTGGACAAAAGCAAAGCCCAGATCACCCAACCCTTGTCAAAGACACACCCACAGAGATGTTAAGTATTTTCAGATTTAAGTGCTGAACCATCCTATATACCTGTCTCTACTTGGATCTGTTTCCCTGACTTCCTTGGTGGTTGTCCTTGGTCAGTCCTGGTCTGGGCTTCACCTGGTCTCCCTGGATGATACACTGTAGGTCTTCCTGTTTCCACTCCCAGCCCTGTTTTCTGGAACGAATCATTTTGCTCTCAGCAAGCAGAGGGAAGAGTCTCATCTGGACTCATCCTGCTCTGGGGAGGAGCTGGTGAAGAGACCATCTAAGAGATGAGCTCCAGGGCAGCTCGATGAGCGAGATGAAGCGGCGGAGCAGAGTATTTGAAATCCAAACTGTCCCGGACAAATGTAGGACAAATGAGCATAGTAACCTGTTTTCAAGCAGCCTGCAGACTGTTGTTGAGATGACATCCTCTAAAAATATCCCTACTAATACCAAACAATAGATTATAAATGCCGCATAAGTGGTAGAGATAACATTAATTCTGTAGAAGGAGAATGGTCCTTGCAGGTTTTCAGGGTGGAAGACCAAGCTTCAGATGTGCCTTCAGGAGGATGGGAGGGAGATTGGCACAGGTGGGAAGGAGGCAGTGAAGTGTCCAGCACATAGTGGCATGAGCCCCTGTGCAGCAGAGCCTGGTGTCTTCAGGCATCCCTGGAATGGAGGCCATGTTACAGAGTAGAGATGGGGTTCATGGGGGAAATGTTGAGGACTCTGGGCTGCAGAGCTGCTCTCATGTTAGAGAAGAGTGAGGAGAATGACCTTGGGGCACACAGTGGCAGAAACCTAAAAAGGTGGATGGGCCGCATTATAAAAGATCTTAATAGCAGGCAAAGGAGTTCAGAATTAATGCAGAAGACGAATGGGGGTGGAAGGTGTTTCGGAACAATGTGAGCAAAAGAGCAAGTGAAGGCAGACTTTTGGGAATGCAGCTCTCCTAACAGCGGGAAGGGTCATTTGGGGATGGGATTTGACAAGTCTACTGCAATCATCTAGATATGAAGAAGTAAGAGGTCTTGCGGCTGGATCTGAGGAGCAAAGCACAAGGAGAAGTCAAAAGTGAGTGTGAGTTTGCAGGGCGGATTGCCTGGGGAAGCGATGGTATCTCCGACAGAAATGGACATCAGGACATCTCCAGGATGGGAGAAGACAGTGGGCTTGGACTGACATTGAGGTGGTGGCTAGACACCCAGGGGCGGGACAGAGCAGGTGATAGGAGCAGCAGGATGGAAGGACACAGACTGCCCAGGCACAAAAGTCAGCTGTGAAAAAGTAAAACATCAGAGCGGACAATGTGAATAGGGTTTCTCTGAGGAAGGCAAGTGGGGAGAAAAGGGAGAGCAGTGAGGGGACACAGACAGGGAACAAGGGCGGGAGGGAAGCCAGAGCAGACACAGCTGGGGAAGGAGGCTGAGAAGCCTGGCATCAGGTACCCAGGAAAAGGAGGAGGGACGGCCTCCAGAGGAGGTCAGCAGGGCCCAGAGTTCCAGAAAAATAAGAATTGACAGAGGCCATTGGGTTTGATTCATTTAAAAAAACATATGGAGCATCTACTATGCCAAATGTCAGCTGGGGTTAGGAGTTAGCCCCTTTGGAGGGGACATCTGCTGAGTGCCTATGATGGTCCCAGGCTCTGAGCACAGTCCTGTGTGTGGACCCTGGAAACTGACGCTGAGTTCTTTCTTCCAAGAGCCTGTGTTTACAAAAGTTTCAATCCATATTGAGAAAGAATGGGAGATAGAGGCTGAGGGAAGAGGGGAGATGGAGGAAGAGGGAGTAGATGGGAAAATGTGTGCGGTTCAGAGCAGACCACTCATTTAAAAATTCTGGCATTTAAAGGGAAGCGAGAGCTCGGAAGACAACTTGAGGGGACAGAAAAGTCTTACAACACTGCCCCCACCCCTCCCATCAAACAGGGAACACTTGGACGCTACCAGGCAAGAGAAAAGGCATTGGTGTAGAGGAAGGGCAGAATTTGTCTGGTGGAGGTGGGATTATTGTTGAAGTAAACAGAAAACAGTCCCCATTTCCGAAGAGCCTGGAGAAACCTGTTTAACAAACACGGCAAAACCGTAAAATGGTGACAAAGCGTCCGGGTGAGTGGTTCTGACAGTGGGGATTGGAAAATGTGAGAGCCAGAAAAGGGATCGAGTGGGAGAGGCGATATCAGCAAAGGAAGGCCTCTGACCAAAGTCTTGAAGGACCGGCGGAGAGGAGAGATCCAGGCATTCCCAGCGCGGAGCGGACTGGGCGCAGCTTTCCTCCGCCGAAAGGCTTCAGTGCCCTCCCCGGCTCCCCTTTTCCTCCCGGCGCCACCTTTCGCCAGCAAGCCCGGCTCAGGTTCCCAGCACTGACGTCAGCGGGCGATGACCTCAGCGCCGAGGAGGCGGCGGGGGCGGGGGCGGGGCTGGGGACTAGCCGCTAGGCCCGGCCCGGCCCGGCCCGGAGCGCGCGGGGCGGGGCAGGCATCCGGCCCCGCCCCCATCCGCCGACCGTAGCCAATGGGTGCCGCCGCGGGCTCCCCCGCCTCTCCGAACAGTATGAAAGGCGCGTCCCGGGTGAAGTCCGGGCAGAGCCCGAGCAGCGGCCCAGCGAGCGCAGAGCAATTAGTAGGCGGCACGTCCCATCGGCGACCTCTCACTGCTCCCCGCCGCTGCTACCTCCGTCCGAACCGCTCACGACATGAGCCAGGCCCGCTGGACAGGGAAAAGAACAGACATGCTCCCGGAGATCGCCGCCGCCGTGGGCTTCCTCTCCAGCCTCCTGAGGACCCGGGGCTGCGTGAGCGAGCAGAGACTAAAGGTTTTCAGCGGGGCTCTCCAGGAGGCACTAACAGGTGAGCCCCGCCGAGGATCCTGGCTTCCATCAAGCCCCGCCACTGGGGTTCGGCCCCGCCTTCCTGCCTGGTCCGTCTTTCCTCTCCTCTTAGGGCAGGGTTCCCCTCGCGAGCAGCACCGGGACTCGGTTTCCCTCCAGCCCCCCGGGCGGCCCGCATCATCGCCGCGTTCACCTGGGTCGTGTCTCTCCTGCGCGGCCCTGCGCTCGGGTCTTGATGGATGATGGCTCTGGTGGGGCGCGTTCCTCCACGCAGACCCTTGTCCTGGAGTGCGAGCCCAGGCCCCGGCTTCTGTACCGAGAGAGGAGGCACCTCCGGGCCTGAGTGCGAGCTCATTCCCCTTACTGAGACTTTCCAGGGGCGCTGGGGACGAGCCAGCCCAGCCAGCCATGGGCTAGTTATGGGGGAAGAAGGCACAGTTGAGCCTTCTCAACAACTTGGATCCTCATTGTGGTTCTTCAGGCGGCACAGGGCTGCGCTGTTCCCCGGGCGGGTTGTTGACTCGTTCGAAGTTGGAATCCCAGCCCCCTTTGTATGCTTTGGCTCCCCTTAGCCATCTGCCACCCATTATGGTACTGAGAAAGCCTTGTAGGTAGTAACTGCGCTCTGCGGGCCTGTGTGCTGGGGCGGGGGCGGCCTGACACGGGAGGTTGACAAGAGATAAGCAGGGCTGCCTGGGGAGGGAGACCTGTCTCCCAGCTGTTTCTAGCTGGTTGGCCGCCAGTCTCCAGCAGCGATAGCCATCTTCAAACGTGCCCACACAGATCCCCTTCCGAGGAGCAACATCCATTTCATCAAAAACAACCGGGTTTTCACTCCTCTCACCACTTCCAGAAGGTCTCTGGCTTGCGTAGGAGGCAGAGGGGGCCTCCGGGGCCCGGGGTGGGAGACAGAGTGACTTGCTGTGAGTCTGACAATGAGGGCCGCCTTGCTGGCCTTGCAGCTTCAGCTCATAGGTCTCCAGAGGCCCTGCCTGGACATGTCCTCCCCAGGCTCACCCCTCCTTCTTAAACAGAGAGTGTGCCAAAAGCAATACACTAGCTACTTGGGATGGCCCCGGAGCTGTGGGACTCCCTCCCTATACACCCTCACATCCTTGTCCTAGAAGAAGTGAGGGGGGAAATCCTGTAACGTTCTCTGCTTCAGTGGCCAGAGGATTTCAGGAGGATCCTGGAACTCCTGAGAAACCACATTGCTCACTTACAATCTCTGGGTTCCTTCCTCTACTCCTTTCTCTTCATCCCCATCCCCCCTTGCTGTAGCCTTCACAGCCCGGCTGCTCTAACCAGGGCATCTCCCTCTTGTTCCGTCCCCACAGAGCACTACAAACACCACTGGTTTCCTGAAAAGCCGTCCAAGGGCTCCGGCTACCGTTGCATCCGCATCAACCACAAGATGGACCCCATCATCAGCAAGGTGGCCAGCCGGATTGGACTCAGCCAGCCCCAGCTGCACCAGCTGCTGCCCAGCGAGCTGACCCTGTGGGTGGACCCCTACGAGGTGTCCTACCGCATCGGGGAGGATGGCTCCATCTGTGTCCTGTACGAGGAGGCCCCGGTGGCTGCCTCTTATGGACTCCTCACCTGCAAGAACCAAATGATGCTCGGCCGGAGCAGCCCCTCGAAGAACTACGTGATGGCGGTCTCCAGTTAGGGTCCCCCGCCGCCCCCATCAGGCACGCTACTGTACTCATTCTGCCGCGACAACAGGCCACCGCATACCTCAACCTGGGGAACTATTTTAAATGAAGAGCTATTTATATATATATATAAATATATATTATTTTTTTTAAGAAAAGGGGAGGAAAAAAAAAACCAAAAGATTTTTTTTTAAAGAAAAATCCTTAAAGGGAGCTGCTCAGAAGTGGCCTCCCCAGGTGCCTTTGGAGAGAACTGTTGTGTGCGCTTGAGTCTGGGACCCAGTGCCTGCCTATGGGAGGGGGTGAGTTGTGAGGGGGCGGGCCTGACAGGGGTGAGGTGGGAGTAACTTGGCTGGCCCCCCAGGAGGATGTGAGAAGGGAGCAAGCAAGGTTAGCAACTGTGAATGAGAGTGGCCAGGATCTGGCGTGCGGCGGGGAGCAGAGAGACTGAGTTCAGACTTCTCTCTCCAGAGCAGGATACCTGCCTGCACCCCTGGGCCCTCTCCTCCTCAGGGGCATTCAAGCCTGGACTTCAATTATGCTATGTTACCTAATCTTCTCTTCTATTTTTCCGGGGAGATCTAGGGCAGAAAGTGAAAAGTCCTCTCCCAGTTGCTTCTATCCTAAGCAGCTTTTCTTGAAATCATGACTTGTTTCTGATCTACACTCAGGGGCCTGTAGATGTTGCTTCCCAGGCAGGAAACAAAAAGCTTTTTGTTTTGTGGGGTTCGTGGGGGGTAAGGCAGGAGTTAGAGGTTATTGGGGTTGGGACAGAAGGGTACCCTGCACAAAACCTTGGCTTTGCTATGTGCTGCTCTGTGCGGGGGTGAATAACTTGGGGGTGGTTTGCAATGGAATTTTGGGACCCAAAGAGTATCCACTTGGGGATATTTGTTTTTGGCCAAACCCTTCTTTTTGGAACCACACGAAACTCCTGATGCTGCCGCCATTACCCCTCCGAAAGCTGACTCAAAAGCTATGGGGAACTCCAGGTTCTTTATTACTGCCTTCTTTTGCAAAGCACAACACTCCTCCCTGACTCTCCCGCTCTTGTCCCCTTCTGGTTGGGTCATGGAGCTGCCCAACTTTCCAGAACAAGAGCTCTCACTCACTGTGCAATATGGCCTCCTGGATCCCAGGAGAGTCTGAAGGAGAACTGCTTCCTGGAACCTCCCGGTGCCCTGGAGGACTTAGGGAACTCTCCCTCCTCCCTCCATGCTCAGGACCCTGGCTGGCAGGTCAGCCTTGCAGGTGTTCCTTGGCTGAATGGGAGAATGCCCCAAGTCCTGCAACTACTTGGTATTCTTGTAGGGCTGACACTAAAAGCCACAATCCTGGGCATTGCTTTTTTTTTTTTCTTTTTTATGGTTTTTTTTCTCCCCCTTCCATGGTGCTCAGAGCACCCGTGGGGAAGTTGCTGTCTCAGTACAATCCAAGTTTGTCTCTAGACTTGTGCAATATTTACTGTTCTGGGTTGGAGCCCAGGGAAGTCCATACTGGGAAGAAACCCTTCCTTTGGTTTTTCAGTGACATTAGCGAGGAGTCCCTCAGAAGGTCTTGAGTTTTCCAACCCCGAATCACTTTAGAAGGGTGTAGCTAGAGCATCTGGTCGACCTGGCTCCCTTCCTACAACAGCCTACCTGGCTGTTGCCCCTTAGTGAGGAACTTTTCTCCCTAACCATCCCCCACCCCAGGGGTCCCTGCTCCACAGCCAGTCCCCTTCCCTGGATTCCTGAACTAGTCAGTTCTGACACAAAGGTGCTATTTACCAAACACTCTCCCTCCCACACCCCATTCCTGCCAGTTCTGCCCCCTTTTCAACTCTAGACTCCAACCTGCCTTCCCAGACCCTGCTTCCAGCCTTTCTTGCTTTAAAGATAATTTCAGGCCTGCAGACCCAAGAGCACCTTTTCTGGCCTGTGGGTGGAAATGAAGCTGTGAATCCCCACAGACTGTGGTGTTGCCTCTTGTCTACAAACAGGCCCCTGCCTTTTTAAAAGCAGCCTCATGGTCTCGTGCTTCATCTTCTCTTGTGTTTTTTTTTTTGTTTTTTTTGATGTTCACTTTAAAAACAGCAAAACACCCAGAGCTGGACTGTTGAGCAGGCCTGTCTCTCCTATGAAGTAAAAATAATAGTCGTACATTTGTAAGCTATATTCTGACAGAAAAGTCAAACGTTACTAATTGTATAATAGTGTTTTTATATGGAAGAATGTACAGCTTTATGGACAAATGTACGCTTTTTTTGTTGTTGTTGTTGTTACTTTAATAAAAATGTAGCAGTTGAAGCCGTGTGGTTTAGAGAAGGTCGCATTCCCACATCACTGAGTCTTTCCCTTGGAATCAAATCCTTTCTTGGTGTCTCAGTGTTTCCCTTCAGCGACCCCCGAAGGGACACATATAGCATGTGGCTTGTATAAAAGAAAGACCTAGTTGTGTGACTCCTTCCTCCATCCTTTAATGCATGTTCTCACTTCCCTGTGACCCTGCTGGACGGGCCGGGGTTCTAGACTGAGCACTCCAGAGTCTGGCCAGGTCTCCTGCATCTGTTCTTGCTGGGCCTCGGCTGTGCTCACACATTTGCTCATTCAGCACGTGTGACCTGTCCGTCCACACGAGGCACGGAAAATATTACACTTGATTGGGACTCCTAGCCCGAGTCTCAGACTGAGATAGTGAGCCAGGGACCCTGAACCTTTTCCCAGGCTGGGGCAGAATTGTCAGAAAGTTCCAGGTCCAGGCTCTCTTGTCATCTCTGGGACGTCTATTTGGTACCTCCGTTCCTTAATTAGACAAAAACAGCTGGGCCGCAGTATCTGGGCCTTGCAGACCAAAGCTATACCAGTCACTAAAGAGCAGCTACTCCTGACAGCAAAGGTTTGTTACCAATTTATTACTCCCCCTGGCCATGTGGATCAGACATATGCAAGGAAATAAGAGCAGCCTTCATCATCCCAGGCTCCTGTGTTCTGTCCATGAGGCTTGACACAGGCTTCAGCACCCCCAACCCCACTTAGGAGCTCAGCATTTCCCACGGAGATCACAAGGACATCATGGACCTGGGCTAGTTTTGTTTTGTTTTGTTGTGTTTTTTCCTAGCCAGCAGTGGGCTATATTTAAATTAAATTTTAAGCATATTGATTCATGAACAGAACCATCCCCCCCATCAACACACGCTTCATTTCACAGCTCTATGATCCTCGTCAACGAAATTGTGGTTGACCGAGGTCACCTAGATGGCCGGGGGATCGGAGAGCCTGTGTATGGTACAGTGGGCAGGTAGAGGAGGCAGGAGATGGGGCTGGGGGAAGCCGGCTCATTTGTCTCACAGATAGACTTGATTATAGGGACCCATTTGTGTCAAGAGGTTATTTGAAGGAATGGTCGCATTTTCGTCGGTGGTTTGAACACAAATGTCCTAGGCACTCGTTTGTAAGGACCCGCCTTGAGGGATGTAAGGAAGGGGTTAGGGATGCATTTTTGTCCATCCTGGTGTTTTCTTGTCAGCACCTATCTTCTTGTCTCCTAACAGGCTCCACTCATGAAGGAGATTTCATTGCGTTCCTACTGTCTAGCAGAAAGCCTGAAAGGGAGGGTTATCTGGAGGCCAAAGGGACATATCATCATTACCCACCAGTCTCCAAGCCAGGGTGACTGCAGAACAGCAGACTGGTCTGGGGGTTGTTCGCGGCTCCTGGTAGCCTGACAGTCCCTCAGTGGACATGGGAGTGTTCTGTGACCAAGCATGGTCTTTTTTTACTGTAGATCTGGCCCATTTCAGCAGGGGTGGGGAGTACCCCTTGGCCAGCTGGGGGTCCAGGGGCTGTGGACCCGAATGAACAGTTTGAGGAGTTGTAGCTGATGGGTCTCATGTGTTCAGGGACTGGGCGTTGCTTGGTCCACTCTGCTCCCCGTTTCCCCACTTGGTACACCTCACCCTCCTGGGAGACCTGTGCTCGGTCAGCTGTTTCTGGATGATATCACGCTGTCCAGAGAGTATAGATGGGGCCTGGGAGCTGCGGATTAAGAGCCCATCCCAGATTCTGATAAGGACATGTGGGTGGGGGAGGCCTTGATGCTTCAACAAGCAAGCCCAGGGGGAAGAAAGCCTCCCCTGGGAGTCTGACATCGCCTCTGGAACAGCCTCTCATAAGCCAAGGCACTGAGGGCCTCCTGGCTTCCAGGGCCACACTGGCCTGGAGGCTCAGCAAAGCATGATCCCACGGAAGGAGTTCTGCACCGGGAGGGAGAATAGATGGGTTGTCGCTCAGGTTCTTCCTAATGAGCTGTGTGAACTTGGACAAGCCCCTCAATTTTCCTCTCAGAAATTAGGGAGTTGGATTAGATGACCTCTGTTTCTTTCTTTGGCTTTTGATTCTAAGTCATCTCCATTATCCTAGCAATCATGGAGGGCAAATGAGCCCAATTATGATCATTATTTTCAATTAGATGAACTGGAAGGTCACTTGGGTTGGGATGTGGAGAAATATGCCTCCCCTTGCTTGACTCTGACTCTGGCCTATGATAAGGTTTCGATGTCACGAACAGCGAGACAGTGCTGCGGAGGTCAGCAGCTCAGGCAGTGGGGTAAGGCTATCGGGGGTCTGATCTCACCTCTACTGCCCAGCTCCTGGCTCTGCCACCTGGAGCAAGTTACTTCACCCGGCCTCCATTTCCGCATTTGTAAAATGGGAGTAAGGATAGAACCATCTCAAAATGTTGAGAAGGATTAAATGAGGTCTAAACCACTTAGAATAGCTCTTTGGCATATTTAAGTACTCTATAGGAGAAGTGTAGTTTTAAGTAGAAGTTAATCTGAATTGGGAGATGACTAAGGACACTCTGACATTCTGGTAACCGGGAGGAAACCATGTATTTAAGGAGTATTTCTATTAGAGTCTCCCTGGAGGGTGGCAGTTAACAACATTCAGTGGCCTGCCCCACTGAAAGATGATTTTCAATCCTTTGCTGAAAATTCTTCACAGCCCAGGGACATCTGACTGGCTCAGTCAGTAGAGCATGTGGCTTTTCATCTCCAAGTCGTGAGTTCAAGTTCCACCCTGGGTGTGGAGCCTACTTAAAATAAAAAAAAAACAAACAACAAGTCTTCAGAGTCCAAGAGCCCTTCCTGATGTCATGGAACCCAGAGGACGTACTCCCTAAGTCTATGCAGAACGAATGAATGCACTCATGCCTGATCTCTGCCATTCTTGCCCAAATGTACCATGTCCTCCCCGCCAGACATTTGACCTTATTAGGAGGAGGGGAGCTCTGACCTCTTGGCTCCGTGAGCTGCTTGTGGATTAATACCAAACTGGACTCTGTGCTCATTCACACACACAGTGGGTGGGGAGATGGATTTTCCAATAACAACTTTGCTTATCTCCATCCTGCCCACGGGTGGAATCACACCCACGCGTTCCTTCCGGGAAGAGAGAGAAATGGGGAAGCTGAGAAGGGCAAGCCTGGTGAGTTCTGGAGAGTTCTGTACCCTCTGTACCACTTTTTTGCAGAGCTGGCATGAAAAACATCTGAACTCAGTCTAAGCGGCTCTCAGGGCCCCGGATAATGATCTTACACAAACAAGCGTGCTGAGATGGATGGTCTGTCCTTTTTGCAGCTTTGACAGGGGTCTGCTGCTCTGGGCACCCACAGCTCCAAGTCATTTTGCTCCCAGTTGAAGCAGCTCTCCCACTCTCCACCCCTGTTCCCATAAACGAGGGCAGGCCTTTATTCAATCCTTGTCCAGCAAACCTGTTGGGCTGCCCAGAGCACATCAGATAAGGTGATGTTACAGCTGGGCAGGTCGGAGCGAGGGCTACTTTCTATACCTACACCTACAGAGAGGGGCTGTTTAAACTTCGGTGGGCACCAGAGGAGCGAAGGTATGGCCAGGTCAGCAGTGAAGAAGGGCAGCTGGACAGAGACTGCCGTGAACACAGAGAGTGAGCTCAGGCTTTGTCTGAAAAGGACCCTGCCCTTTAGCTGTAGTCTGCTGTGCTCCTGGGAGACCAATGATACCAGACGCTGTGATTTTTCAAGAGAAATCTGAAATAGAGACTTTTATTTCACAACTACCTAAGTTCTAACGATGACAACTGATTTTTTTTTTTAAGTGGTAAACTGCTTTTAAGTACTTATTTGCCTAGGTTTCCCATTTGTGACTTGTGATGTGTCTTAGACCACCTGGGTGGGGGGCGGGGGGAGGTAGGGCTTTCTGACCCCAGCCCCCATACTAGGATGAGGCTGTGCATTGAGGACATCAATGG
The DNA here is from genome assembly GCF_020171115.1 of Neogale vison. Taxonomy (NCBI): domain Eukaryota; kingdom Metazoa; phylum Chordata; class Mammalia; order Carnivora; family Mustelidae; genus Neogale; species Neogale vison. The sequence continues at coordinate 72,192,909 of NC_058100.1, forward strand.
CACGCCATCACCATGGCCGTGATCTCTTGAAGGAACTTCCTAGCATGTTCCGGATAGGACCGAGGGCATACATGGCGCCTCTGCTTCCCCTCCAAGGATTAGATTAGAAGCAGTTCAGCCCACCCTCAACTGGTGCCCATTAACTCAGGCCTCTCAGTCTTTGCTCAAGGAATATTCTGACTCCTCCTATCTACCTACTTTGGTTAACTCTCATCTCTCAAACTTTAGCTCTTCTCTTCCAGCTTTTCAATGACATTGTCCCTTCCCATGCTACCCAGTTTTTTCCTCTGTCCTAGTCCTTATAACCCTGAATTTACTGCTAGAATGCAGGCCAGGGACCTTCCCTGAGCATTGTCTGGTGCTTAGTAAGTATTAGTGAATTTTGGTTGAACAGGTGAATGTTAAAGTTGCCAAGAGTGGAGGCTAATTGATGAAAGGAATTTGGGAGAGGAGTGGAAGAAAAAAAATCAAGTCCGTTTAAGGTGTGCCAGCCAAGGGTCCCAGCTCAGAATGGCTAACCTGTGATCTCACCTTCTTAAGAAAACAATCCTTTGAATCTTGCAGGCTCTTAGGTCTCTAAGCACCTGCTATTGGAATGTAAATGTTACTTAGAGAGGGGTGGACACACTTTAAATCATAATGTAGGGGAACCTCGGTTATCAATTAACTCCCTAAAGTGGGTTTACCCAGAAGGTAAGGTCACCTGGACAGAAGGCTGGGCTATGACGTGTGGGGAAGGAATTCTGACCATGGTAGCAGGATAGGGAGAACTCACTTTAGAGAACTCACTTTGGAGGCCAGCTTCCGGGTGGTAGAAACACCCCCAGTCTTAAGAGTTGGGAAATAGGGGCCCTAGCTTTAGGTCTGACAAAAACTAGTACTAGATTAGTCTTTGACATTTTAGACGAATCTCTTCCCTCTTCTGAGCCTCCGTTTTCTCATCTGTAAAATGAGTCACTGGTGCTGAATCACCTCTAACCATCCCGTTTCCATTTTCAAACAGAACAGGAAAATCTCGGATTCCTCGGTGCTGTGTACTCCCAGGTCCGACCATGCCACACTTGAGGTAACACAACAGCCTTCCACTCACCTCCCTACGGGGCCCAGCCAGCAGACCGGGGCCACCGAAAACTTCATTTTCCTCAAGCCGTTCCCTTTCTGCTGCCTTCCTTTGCCGTTTTGAGTGTCCAAGATGGGGGTACAAGGCTCTCCCAATCTTTCCAACCCCAGACACCCTGGGAAGCGGCCTCACAATGCCAGGACCCCCTACCTTCTCAATTCTCTGCTTCTCACCTTTCCTCAAGCCATGGCCACATCTCCAAGTCTCTCTACCCTGCCAGTGAGAGCGGCCGCAAACCCCTTGTGTAAGTACTCTGACATACTTTCCTCTAGGACAGGAGCTGGTGCTGGGCCCTGAACACTGGCTATTCCCACGCACTCTGCCGGGGGCCGTATACACAAAGCCTCTCCCTTGTGGCCCCCACAAGCACCCTGGCAGATGCTTTAGGCTCAGGCTCATAGACAAAGGAGGCAAAGCACCAGTAAGGACAGGGGGCAGTGGTGGAAACAGATTTATCTGGGTGTGTCTGTCTCCAGAGTCCATGCTTTTTCCCCCTTCACCTGCCACCTCTCTGAGATGTGTTCCCTGAATAACTCCACTGAGCTCTTGAAAAACAGTCTCACCTGGAGGCTTTTCAACACTGATACCTATGGTTTAAAAGTGCTTACACATTCACAATAAATTCCTTATTCCAGGACCTCTTAATGATGTACACACATCACTTATTACTGTTTACATCCGGATAACAAACACGGTCAGCACATCTCCACAAACGGCTTGGGGTTGATGTCTGGAGGCTTTGCAAGCTCACGTCCCCTCTCCGACTGTCAGCACACACGCCCCCCTGGGAAGGACACTTGCCTTCTATTTCTCTTCACACCCCTGTGTGGGGCCCAGGCCTCGGTGTGCGCAGTCTGAGGGCGCTGGAGTGAAAGGCTGTGGTTGAGTAAACTGTGTCTGACCCTCAGTGGCTGTGGGGCCCGCGCCTTCTCACCGCCCCCTTCCACTCTTCCCACTCCGGAGGCAGGAAGGAAGGTGCCCACTCTGGGAGTTTCCTAAGAGGGGGTGAGGGAGCCTGCCGTGGGCTGGGGCCCCTGCGGACCCACGTGGCTCCCAGCTCATGGTCTGCACTCCAGCCAGCGTGTTCTTGGGCCCATGCTGGTGGTAGGGCTTGCCTGGCTCTCCGGAGTCCAGTCTGTTCCACCCAGAGCGACAACCACTTGATGTCGAGAGCAGTGAGTTGGCAGAGACCGAGGCAGATCTAGATAAGGCTGGAAATACATGGAGACTTTTCTTTGGAATAGGCTTTCACAGGACGTGGGCGGCTACCTTGGTTAAGGGTTCTATCTTCCCACCGGGATGGACTCCGTTTGAAAGGGAGGAGACCGCGGGAGGTGGGGGTGGGGTGGGGTGGAGAGGGGCGGAGGCAAAGCCTTCTGAGCCTTCTCTTCTTTATGGGTGTTCTTGCCCTGGTTCTAGGAAAGCTGGCTCTGGAGGGGACGATCCCTTTACGGAGATTGGTGGGGGAGGGGAGGACGGACGGCGCGGCAGTGACCTTGCATTTGAGCAACTCAGCGGCTCTTTCTCAGCAGCCAGTGGGGGCCCGAAGTGCAACTAAGCACCTGAGCACCCCCCACCCCCAGCTCCTCACAGGCCCAACTCCTCTGGCAAACTCTTTCTTCTTTCGGGTGGAGGTCCCCCTGCCAGCTGCCCTCTCCTCCAGGTGTTTCCTGTGGGCCCTTTGTTTGCCGGCGGGGTGGCTGAGGGCGGGGGCGGGGGGGGGAAGGGGGCGTCTCTTTGAGCCTCCTGTTAGCCAATGGCCGCCTGCGGAGGGGAAGCCGGGGCTCCTGTATCTGGGGAGAACCGACCACAAGCAGCAGCTGCCTCCCAACACCTGCCCTGCTGCGAGTCTGTAAACAGTGCCGGGCCCAGGAGGCTTCCTCCGCAGAGCAGGGCGGAGGGGGCGGGGCGCGGCGGTGTGTGTGTGTGTGTGTGTGTGTGTGTGCAGACCAAAGGGGGTCATTTCCCAAATGGATTGTCCAGAAGCTTCCCACCCCAGTTCTCCTTTCCCCAGAGGAGGAGTTAAGGCCTAAAGTGTGGGGTCATCCCAGGAACCTTAGGGCAAAGGACTCTAATCCCTACTGGATAAACCCAGGCAGTACTGGGTCACCCTCCGCTGTCCACCTGCCACGAAGTGGATGGCATTGCTTCTCGAGGGGAAAGCCAAGAGCAGCCAGGTAGAGCTGAAATGACTGCGCACCCCATCTTCACCAAGCCCTCCCCCCAGCACCCCCAGCACCCCCCAAGCACCCACACCCCCAGCCGGTTGGTGCAAAGCCACATGCTGTCTTGGGTTTCTCGCTGGCCTCTCTTCTCAGGAAGGCGGGCCTTATTTGTGGTTCTCAATTTCGGCTTAAATAATCTAGTCATCTGGATGATTATTTTATTTATGTCTCCCTGTCAGATTATTGGTCCCTGGGGAGCTAGGCTGTTTGGCTGCTACATTTTATCTCTAGCACTTGCACGGGGGGCCTGGCACATGGTGGGCTCACTACAATACTGCAAATGAAAGAAGGGATGTTCCCTTTCTCATCCCTTTCTGTCTTTATGTTTGTGGTGGGCCAACAGAATAACAATATTAGCACCTGTGAACATTCACCGTGTTCATAATCTCGTTAAATCCTCACAAACCCAGGCACTGATATTATTACTGTTTAACTAGAGAAGAGGAGACCGAGGCTCTGGAAGGTGAAGCCCAGGATCTACAGGTGTACCGCTACTGAGTGGTGGAGCCAAGTTCAAATCCAGAATGAGAAATGAGAAACAAGAAGAAAAATGAAGCCACAACTGGACCCTATGGCTTCTTCTAATTCTTCCTGCCCTTCCTCAGTGCTCTGGTCTGCTGAACTCCAGGAACTTCTACACAAGGCCACAGTTCACATTACAGAAAGTCAAAAAAGATCAGAAAAGTCTGGGATCTCAATCTTCCACATCTTTAAGTTCAAGCTCGGGTTGTTTCTCCTCTATGAAATCCTTGCCATTTGTCCTGAAGTAACTTTACAAAAACCTTCTGAACTCTCAAAGGAAGTTGCTGCTCCCTCCCTCCCCAACTCCCAGATGGGGTTTTGTGTCCATATGTCTTCCATGAATTTTCTTTTTTGTTTATGTATCATATTTCCAATCGACTATAAGCCCCTAGAGATCACCTCTGAATAACATCTGGGTCTAATACAGTACCTGGGTAGGAATCTGACAGCAAGAGGGCTGGGGGACAAGGTCTTCTGTTCTAGGTACTCGCGTGACCAGCCCCTCCTCTGCCCTTTGTGCCTTTCCAGTTGGAGACATCTCAATCCAGTAGGAACGAACCAACCAGATGGATTGCTTCATCCCTCGCTGCTGATTTCCCAGCCCTGGTGCAAAACACAGGAACTCCCTGTGTTCATTGTGACCCACTTCCTTTCTTCCCTGGGCCTGCCAGGGTGGAGGCTTAGGTCCCAGTGGCTTCTCTTGTTTTTCCAAAAGGCAAACAACATCCCTGTCATCGTTGCTGCTTGACCAAGAGACTTTCCCCATGTCACCTCCCAGGTGGGGAAAACAAAAAATGGAACACTGAGGGTGTCGTGGGATGAGATTCAAAGACAAGGTGGAACAGGACATACATGCACTTGCTAAAATTATAGTATTATTGGAAGGTGAGGGATTGGAGTGGATTGATGCTGAGCTTGGAGTCCAGGGTCTGTATCTGGAATCTAGTACGGGGCCAGCTGTGTGTGATGACTTGGAAGACCTTTTCTCTTGGTTGAGTGGCAGCTTTTGGTCTGCCCTTTGATGCCCTAAGATGGGTCCTTGGGAGATGCCCAGGGTTGGGGGAGGGCAGAGATGAGGAAATAAAGTTTTTGTCCTTAGGGTATCGCCAGTGCAAAGGAGGTGATGGGATAATTACATACGAGATTAAATGGAAATGACACAGAACGATGCATGACACAGAAGTACGTGCCCAGATGGTTGTTAGACAGATGGAAATGGTCAGGGGTGGGTGAGGTTAGCTTGAGTAAGGGTTGGGAAAGAGAGATGTTTTGAGAAATGCCTTTACTATCTTCTGCTGGAGAGAAGAAGCCCAAACCAGCTGAGCACAGTCACCTCTGCCAACACAAACAACAGGAGGTCAGGTGGGTGGATGGAAGGGTAGGGGCATGAAGGCAGGTAGGGGGAGAGTGGAGAGCTCTGTCCCCCGTGTCCCTGGGCACCCCCCCCCCAGCACCACCAGACCAGAGGCAGAAAATACAATGGGGGGTACAGTTTAGCCCAGAGGCAGGCCTGTGGCCTCAGAATCATAATTTTGCATTTGCTATACTTTTATTGTTTTAAGAGCCAAGGAATGATTGCCCTTTGTTTTGATTTTTTTGAGATCTCTTAGCCCCTTAATCTAAAGTTCCCCCTAAGCCTCCCTAATGGGGCTGGGCTGATGCTGGAAGACAGAGAGAGAAGGGAGACAAAAATCAGAGATTCAAGAGCCTGGCGGGTGGGTGGGGTAAGCAGGGGGAGCCTCCATCCTTGCTGGATAAAAAAAGGATCTTTGTATCGCCCTAGACCTTTCTGCTTTCAACTGCCTCACAAAAGAACAGGTACGAAGTACTTTAAAAATGTTGAAATTGCCATGCCCAGTCTACCTCCTGGGAGGTATGGGAGCGGGGAAATTGAGAGTAAAGCCTTATATTTACACAGCTTCCCCTGTGTAGAGAACATTGGATTGCACATCAGCTTATTTTCCAGGGCGCTGGAAGGCAGAGGCTGCAGGTGATTTTACCCCCCACCGACAGAGAGAAAACTGGAACTCAATCGCGGGGATGACCTGTCCAAGTTACACAACAACCAGATGGTGAGCTAAGAGCAGAGTCGGGTCCTCTGATTCCTCGTCCACTCTGCTCCGTGAGCTTCTGACGTTGGAGAGCGTGTGCGGATTATTTTGACGGGATCCCATTCTAGAACAACTCGAACTTGATTATTTAATGGCAGAAGACCCTGATCCCACTGTTCTCCACCTGTCCCAAGGCCCTGGATTGTCCATTTAACCCTATTTCTGAAGAGGCAAAACAATGCCTAGTCAAGGGATTTTGAGACAGGAAAGCCTCAAAGCGCAAAGCCCTGAACTCCCATGACCCAGCCCGGCCGCCCCACATTGAGGTGTCCCTTCCCTGGGGGGAGGGGGCTGGCTCTGCAGAGAGTTGGCCAGAAGCCACGGGGGCAGAGCCTCCCCAGAAGAGGACAGATGGGCAGGCTGGCCCCAGCGCCAGTGCTTTGAACAACCTTTTTGTTTTCCAGCCAAACATCCAGTCTCAGTTCCCTGCCATCCCCCCAACTCCCTGGCAGCCTCCCACCCCCAGCCCCGCCAACGTGTGCGTGTCTTTGGGCTGGCTCTGAGGAGCCGGTGGGCTCTGGAGGGATGGCGGCTGTTCTTTATGACCCGGAGCCGATGAAAGAAGGCTGGCAACTGTTGCCATCTGTCTGGTGGGACGTCATCAGGGACATTCTCGCCCATTCACTCCTTCACGCACCGCTGGGCTCAGGCCTTTGTTTGGTTGGCTGGCCCTGGGGCAGGGGTGGGGTGGGTGGGGGGCCTTCTGTTAGGACAGTTGAGGGAGGCAGCGAGCTTCTTTGTGTCTGGACCAAACTTTCAGTGACTTATTAAGATAATTTGCATGAGGACGCTGCCCAAGGCCCAAACCCCTCAAGTGATTGACAGCCTCCAGCCCTCTCCCCATTTCACGCCCCTCCACCTCCCCTCTTCTGCCTGTAGCTCCCTGGGGTTGGAGAACATGACCCCGAGCTCCTCTGCAGGGCTAGGGAGTTGGAAAAGCCACTCTGGTTCTCTCTCTCCACCTTCTGTCCCCATCCCTTTCCCAGTTCATATGGGGCTGGTGTCTTCCTCTCTCCCCACCCCCATCCATCCCTTAGAGTTCCTTGCTTTTTGTTTGGTTTCTGCGGCCTGGCAGAGGGGCCTGAGCAGGAGAAAGTCCCATTAGCTGCCCGGCAGCTGAGTAGGAAAAGAAAGGAGCTGAACAGAGCCAGTGGGGTTGGCAGCCGTCCAAGCCAGCTCCTGGTCTTTGAATAACACCCCAGGCCAGGGGCTGGGATCAGAGTGGGGGAGGCTTTGGGGCATTTAATTATTTAAAGGTCTCAATAAAAGGAGTTAAGTCCCTGGGGAAGGGGGAGGCTAGGCAGATGGTGTGGCCAAGGATCTGGGAATCTGGGTGCTGGTGAGCCAAGATAGGGGTGGGGGAGGTAGGGAGTGCTGAGCCAGAGGTCGGAGCTCAGGCTGTAAGAGGGCTGGAGGAAGTGAGTCGGGGATTGCTCTTCAAACCACAGCAGTGGCCCACAAGTAGCTTTTCCCTACACCAGGTGGGAGTAGGGGCTTAGCCTTTCTTTCCTGAACTCCTGCCCGCCCCCACCCTAGCCAAGCTCAAAGTTCACATCTGCCCTAAGTGAGGTTCAAAGCTGGAAAGTGTGGGGATCACCCTTTACCTCTCTATTGGCACTTAGGGATGGTTCAGATCGATTCAACAGCAGTGATCAGGGCTGGGCAGATGGATGGCAGGATTTTCCCTTCAGCCATCCATCCCTCCCTCCCTCCCTCCCTTCCTCTTTCCCACCCTTTCTCCTTTCCTTCTCTTTCTTCCCTTCCCTTCCCTTCTTTCTTCTTCATAGTAAAATTCATATATCATAAAATTCGCCATTTTATCTGGTTTCATTCTATATGGTGAGACCATACAGTGAGTCTGTGAAAGTACTGAGGAGGCAAATAATTGGAGTTCCTGCTCTTGGGGGCAAACCCATCGCAGACGTTTTCTCTGACAACATCGCAGTAAAGGCTCCATCATGAAGGTCAAGGTCAGATGGGCCCCCTAGGTGGAAACACACTACCTAGGTTCCAATCTGGCATTGCCATTTACTAGCTCTGTGACCACAAGCAAGGTATTTCTCAATGCCTCAGTTTTCTCATCTTTAAAATGAGCATAAAATATAGTGCCCATTCTGTGTTGTTGAGGGAATTAATATGTGAGAAGAGCTTAGAAGAGTGCTTGGATCTTAGTAAGCACAAAGTTTTATTAAATATTAATATTACCCTTTTCAGCCCAGGAGGACTTTATGTAGGTTACACAATGGAAACTGAGAGAAATAGGGCATCTGGGAATTGGGTATGAGGCCAAAGGAGAATTTGGCGAGGACAACAATTTACTTCCCCTTTCTCCCATTTGTAAGGAGCTGTGGTTGGAAATACCGTCGTAGTGCGGCTCCGTAACCCCCTTCCCACCTGCACCCCTCTTGCACCTTCCCCAGACTGAGCCAACAGCTGTAGGTCCTCAGGCTCCGAGACCTTCCGGTCCAGACCCTTGCTGTGTGGCATTTGGGGCAATACCGTTAGCCCCATTTTACCGGTGGAATAACCAATCCAAAAGGTTAGGGCGCTTGAGATTTGATTCTTTTGCTTCCTGGGGCTTTTGTCACTCTCCTTAGCCCCTCCCAGACTGCAAGATTACCGGGCATGAGGCGGTCACTGTGGGACACACACCGAAAGACAGCCTCTTTGTTAGCACGGCTTCATGTCTTCCCTCGCCCTGCCTGGTGGGGTGTGTTTTCCGCACCTGCCAGCGGAGGCAGTTCTCTCGTCCTCAACCTGTCTGGGGGGCAGTGACGATGTCTTTCAGCCCGGGACAGCGGAGGATCCCACTCGGGACCGCCTGGAATCAGAGCTGCCTGGCGAGGCTGGAGAGAGGGCAGGCTGCGGGGGTGAGGGCAAGCAGGTGTCTGGCTCCCTCCCTCCCGGATATGGGCCGAGGGAGGAGCCCTGAGCCACCCACCCGAGTCCCTCAATCCTCCATCGAGCAGTTGGCTGGACCTTGAAACTTGACCAAACGCTCTCGCTTCTGTTCTCAGAGCTTGGCTACAGCGCCCGCGCTCGGGCGTCCTCTCGCTCTGGGAAGCCCCACCTTGGTAACAGGCTGCTGATTGGCTGGCGGAGCAGCAGAGCGGGCCAATCAAAGTCTTCCCTGACGCGAGAGGTTCGGCCGAGAAGTTTTTAAAGAGGGGACTAGGGGCGGGGGCACTAGGTGGTTGCGGAGCTCAGTTGCTCAGCCCATTGACTGCGGAGGTTGAGGCCTTTCAGAAGGAAGCGGAAAGGCGGAGTGCGGCCTTTCGGCGTGGTGGTTGTGGTGCCAGGAGTCCCTCCCGTCCGCCACCTGCTGCCTGAGTTCCTTGGGTCCCAAAAACGACCGACGTGTCCCCGCTTCTTTTACACCCTCGCAGCCATTCTTGAGCAAGTCTAGAGATTCTGGATTTCTGTCCTCTTTCCTAAGTCCCTGTAGATAGGGGCGTTTATCTCCCCAAGTTCCTTCCCTGGGCCCTCTTCGCTCACCCACCTCTAAAACCAAACTGACCATTGCTTCATTATACTGTACGCATTGCCACCAGCCTCATGCGCTCTGATACAGTATATATTTGTGAGGACACCTTGTGAGTGTTGTAAGAGAAAGTATCTTGAATAGCTTTGTTCCCCCAGCCCAACCTACACACACACACACACACACACACACACACACAGACTCCAAAGACTGAGCATGGGAGCAACAAGATGAGGGCTAGAGACAAGTGACCAGGGGTTGACTTTAGCCTCTTCCACTTAATGACTGTGTGATCTTGAGCAGTTACTCACCCTCTCTGAACCTATTTCTTTTCATGAAAAATGCTAAAGATAATAATGCCTGCCTTCTAGCATTACTATGACAAAATACCTAAAACGTGAATGCTTACTAATGATGCTGTCATTTCAGGTATTCAGGCAGTATTCCCTGCCCACATTTAATTTTAGCCCTCCATTCTTGATTTGGCTGGGATGGAGAATTCTCGATTTTAGGGACATTTAAGATTTCTTTCTATACGGCTACTATCCAAAATCTATAAAGAGTTTATCCAACTTAACACCTAAAAACAAATAGCCAATTAAGAAATGGGCAAAAGACATGAATAGACACTTTTCCCAAGAGAACTTCCAGATGTTTGACAGACACACAAAACTATGCTCAGCATCACTCATCATCAGGGAAATACAAATCAAGACCATAAGGAGAACCCATCTTACACCTGTCAGAATGGCTAAAATTAACAACACAAGAAACAATAGGTATTGATAAGGATGTGGAGAAAGGGCAACCCTCATGCACTGTTGGTGGGAATGCAAAATGGTGCAGCCACTCTGGAGAACAGTTTGGAGGCTCCTCAAACAGTTAAAAATAGAATTACCCTTCGATCTTATTATTTACTCAAATAATTTTACCTTATTATTTACCCCAATATTTACCCTTATTATTTACCCAAACATTATTACATTTGGTCTTATTATTTATCCAAACAATAAAAAAATACAGATTTGAAGGGACACATGAACCCATGTGTTTATAGCAGCATTCTCAACAGTAGCCAAACTATGGAGAGAGCCCAAATGTCCATCAACCAATGAATGACTAAAGAAGATGTGGTAGATATATACAATGGAATATTACTCAGCTGTCAAAAAACAAAATCTTGGGGCGCCTGGGTGGCTCAGTGGGTTGAGCCTCTGCCTTCGGCTCGGGTCATGATCTCAGGGTCCTGGGATCGAGTCCCACATCGGGCTCTCTGCTCAGCAGGGAGCCTGCTTCTCTCTCTCTCTCTCTCTCTCTCTCTGCCAGCCTCTCTGCTTACCTGTGATCTCTCTCTGTCAAATAAACAAATAAAATTAAATAAAAAAAAATTCTTTAAAAAAAAAATCTTGCCATTTGCAACGATATGGTTGGAGCTAGAGTGTATTCTGCTAAGCAAAATAAATCAGTAAGAGAAAGACAAATACCATATGACCTCACTCATATGCGGAATTTAAGAAAGAAAAGAGATGAATGTTAGGGAAAGGGGGGGACAAAGAGAGAGGGGGAAACAAGCCAAAAGAGACTCTTAATGATAGAGAACAAATTGCAGGTTGCTAGAGGGAGGTGGGGTGGGGATTGGCTGGATGAGGGATGGACTTTGAAGAGACCACTTGTGTTGAGCACTGGGTATTGTATGTAAGTAATGAATCACTGAATACTACTCCTGAAACCAATATTACACTATATGTTAACGACCTAAATTTTTTAAAAGGATTTTATTTATTTATTTGACAGAGAGAGAGAGAGAGATCACAAGGAGTCAGAGCAACAGGCAGGGGGGGGGGAAGCAGGCTCCCTGCTGAGCAGAGAGCCCAGTGTTGCGATGTGGGGCTCCATTCCAGGACCCTGAGATCATGACATGAGCCGAAGGCAGAGACTTAACCCTCTGAGCCACCCAGGTGCTCCTAATGACCTAAAATTAATAAAAAAAAAAAAAGAAAAAAAAAGAAAAAAAAGATTCCTACCCATAAGGCAATACAAGACATAGACTAAAACTTAGTATAGGGTCCGGCTTTTAGCTCTTGGATTTTTACTAACGGAGAGATGTCTTGGCAGGACAGAATTCCTTTTTTGCTCCAGGACTTTTCTTCAAATTCCTCTCTCAAAAGTTTTACAAAAAGCAGCATCTGAGGATTTATAATCCATGCCATTTGAATAGGATTTGACATTGTCCTTTTTTTTTTTTTTTGAGTTTAAATGCAATGGACTTGTGGGGTGCCCTATCTCATCTCCCGCATATGCCTACATTAACACCAAGATGATTGTTTTTCTCCAACCCCTTCTGCAGGCTTCACCTCCCCACAAATACTACACCCTGGTACACCAATTTTTATCAGGGAACAGAGACTGGAAATTCAGTGCTCAGGGATCCCTCTTGGCCATCCAGTTCTAAGCCCTGCTGGGCCTGTTGCTGTCTGAAGGGCCTTTGTGGATGTTGTGCATTGTTCAAAACAAAGGCAATGATGGAGGGGGGGGCACCTCGGTGGTGCAGGGTGATGGGGGTGAGGAGGAGGGCAAGGAGTGCACAACACTGAGGTACAGTTCAATGGGAAGTAGTAGACCCGGGTTTCAGTGTCAAGTCTATGCCATTAGAGTTAAATCAATCAAAAGTGGTAGGTCTCAATTACTCTATCTGTAAATGGAGAGAATCATACTTGCCCCCTTACTGGGTAGATATTTTAGGAAAAGAAATGAAGCCATACAGTTGAAAGCACTTTATAGAAAAGAAAATAAAAGCTATGTGGAGTGGGTGGGTGGGTAATAGGCTGATAGATCCATTTTATATCACTGTTTTCATTGGGTCCCAGAGAATATGATCCAACAGGTGCTACTAAAAAATTTGGAAACCGGCTCTATGCTAACTCTTGTGGGTACCTGAAGGAATCATATGACATAACCTCTACTTTTAAAGAACTTACCATCTAACCAGGTCGCTCCACTATGTGTGTGGTGCTGACTGTGGGCTTGCAAGGAAGTTTCCAGACCCGATCCTACGTGACACTACAAGGAAAGGATTGTCTGATGATGTGACAATGAAGCCGGGAGGTAGGGGTGCCCCACTGGGGCCAGCACAGCTGTTGGCCTCTTACTGTTGCCTTTTTGTCCTTGGCAGGGCACAGGAGCCTTACAGACCATCCTTACCGCTGCCTTACCAGTGTCCATGAGTCATGACCTCATGCCTCTGGACGGGCTTGCGGAGACAACTGTGTGTTGGTCTCCTCACCTGGGCTGATGCTGCCCTTCACCTGCAGTCATGGAAGTTCCTGTTCCTGACACTTCCTCACCTGTACCCTTCTGCCGCCGCTAGTTACAAATCCCATCACAACTACTGTAATGGCAGCAGCTGCTCCAGGGGGGACCTGGGGTGAAACACTGGGGTGCTCTTGTCCCCATCCCTTCTGTGCTGGCCAAGACAGGCCACTTCCCTTCCCCCTTCCACTGGAGGAAGAAGGGTGCTAGGGTACCCCTTCTGATTTCTACATTTGCCCCAGATAGACTAGAAAAGATGCAAGGTGCTTACCTTTTCCCCCAGCACAGACGGCTGTGCCCCTTCGGGGACTGCCCCCAGCCTTCTTGGTTGGGGAAGGCTGGTCTGCAACAGGGTGAAGGACCCGTTCTGTTGCTCACGCTTGGCAGGAAGGTTCCAGGTTCAGCAGATTTTGGGATTACCCCCCAAAAGTCTCATCCTAACTTCCAAGGAAGAGTAGGTCCGTGTAATTGCTATCATCTTTGAAAATAAAAGCTGGGCTGTCCTAATTAAAATGAAAATCAGTACCAAGTCTCCCCCATCAGACTGTCAAAATAACTCAGGTCTGAAGCAGTATTTGGCCTTATGGGATGTGGGGAAGTGGGTGCTGTCATGGACCATCGGTGAGAATGTACATTTTTGTATGGGCGCTTTGGAGACCAGGCTGACGGCATCTGGTGGCGGTAACGGGCTCCGACTTCACAGTCGGCCGTTCCCTCCTGGGCGTGCACACCAGTGGTTCTTAACAGGGTGGTGCTTTCGGCCCTCAGGGAATATTTGGCAACCCTGGAGACATTTTAGATTGCTTTGTTTTCTATTTATACCAACCCAGAAATATGTCCCCTTTCTTTTGCTCTGTTGTTTGGTTTGGTGCATATGTGATGCCTACCTTGGACTGCTTTTGCGGTCTTCAGGATTTCATCCCCAGCACCTGGTCTGTGCTGCCTGGGTCTTAGTGTTTGCCTGGTCGTCCATCCCCAAGCCCCTGGAAACATCTGTCTGACATCCTGTAGGAAGCTCTTCTAGTCTGCCTTTGGGGAGTCCCCTTTAGATGAAATAATGGATTGAATAGAGTACCCCCAGATTATTCATGTCTGTCTAGAATCTTAGAAAATGGTCTTATTTGGAAACAAATAGGGATCAGGATGAGATCATTATGAATTAAATCCAATGACTAAGAGACAGAGACAGATACGGAGAAAAACATGTGAGGATGGAGGTAAGCAGAGGTCAGAGTGGAGCTGCCCTAAGCCGAGGAAAAGGGGAGCCAGAAGCCGGAAGCATGAAGGAAGGATTCTTTCCCCAAAGCCGTCAGAGGAAGCACAGCCCTCGTGGCACCTTGATCCTGGCCTTCTCGACTCCCGAAATCCAAAAGAATGAACAAATTTTAAAAAATTGTTTCATGCTGGGGCACCTGGGTGGCTCCACTGGTTAATCATCTGCCTTTGGCTCAAGTCATGATCTCAGGGTCCTGCTCTCTGCTCAGCAGGGAGCCTGCTTTTCCCTCTCCCTCTGCCCCCCTCCCCTCCATTCATGTTCTCACTCACTGTGCTCTCAAATACATACACACATACATAAAAGAAAACATGATCATTGAGGCTAATGAGAAATGCCCAATGAGAAATACTTTTCATATTTCCAAGGTGCCGAAGGGCTGTGAGCCTCCACGTGTGAGGACAGGCCGGGAGACCCCACCGGACACTTGCCCTGGGCTAGTCACCAGGGCTTGCCCATTTGCCATAGTGCTCCCTCCCCATCTTCCTGGGTCACCTTTATTCCTGGTCTTCAAGCTGCTTGTGTCCCTGCCACCCTGACCACATAGAACCATATCTAGTTCTATTTTGGGACTCGGGTTTTGTGGCTCCTTCCGTGAAATAGCTTTCCCTACCCTTTCCTGCCCTTGCTGGCCCTAGTATCTGACTCAGATCAGCTTCCGGAGCTGCCCACTAAGCCGGGCACACATCTGTTACCGTCCTGGCCTATCTTCACAGTCTTATGTCGCCAAGGGCCACGGCTCCATATGACAAGGGGTGGAGACGTGGGGCACTACTGGAGTACAATGTTTACTGCTGCTGGGTGGCAAGAGGGTTCAACACTAACCCCACCTGCTTTGGGATGCTTTTGCTTAGGTAGATAGGTCTTCTTACCTCCTCTTGGGACTCTGACCCATTTCCTGTTATGATCTCTAAAACTGGGTCAAGTGTAATTCTGTTCTTTCTCCTCTAAGCATAGCTGGCCACCCGGCCACCCAGGTGGAGCTGCTCATTTCACTTTAGCGTTGCAGTTCCTGCTGGAGCCCAGCACGACCAGGCAGCAGGCACTTGGTCCTTTTGTCCAGTTCAGCCTTTCCAGGTCCCACGCGGCAGCCAGTGTCTCGTGGCAGTCCTTCTCAAAACACCTGTGGATTCTGTCACCAGCGCGTTGTCTAGTTTCCGGGAAGGATCGCTGCTCTGGAAACTCACGCTGCCATGGGATTGATCATTGTGTTTGCTCTCGTTGGGCACAACATGGTGGCCTGGGGCACCCCAAGGACTCCGTCAGTGATGGGAACCGTGTCTGCCAGCTTCCATTTGTCTGTTTGAGGCAGAGGACTTTCTGAGGTCTCCCCAGGATGCTGACTCTCCTGATGACACGCTTTCAAGAGTAGACCCTCCTCCGGACTGCTGGGAGACTGCTTGTGGAATGGATGCCTGACTACTGAAGAAAGGAGATCTTCGGTCCCACCCCCCACCCACTTTTCCCGCCCCAGGGGGAGAGGGTGCCTGGGGCTGCTCCTACAGCTTTCCTGGCCACTCAACCCTAACCATTTCTTCCTCTTAAAACAAAACAAAGAGACATTTTGTTCATATACTTCATTTGGCACTTAAAGTCTCAAATAAATAAATAAAGTCTTAAAAAAAATACCTACTTCAAATGTTCTCAAATTAATAGTCTTTTAAATGGCTAAGCAAAATACATTTAGTTACTACCAGCTTCACCAAATTCCACAGCAAGGACCAGGAGACTTTGTATACTAAATGCACTAACTATTGACCTTTGCTGGTTTGGGGTTTTGCACACGATAAACATTTCTTGAGTGACTGAGCTATGCTCATGGAGAGAAAAGACCATATGTACGTTCTTTTCTTGCCTTTCTTCTATGATTCATCTTTTGCCTCTCTTACCAGGGCTTAACTTAGAGGGGATTTGGGAACTTGGGTGAGAAAATACTATATTTTGATTTTTCACACAGCTAACTGAAATGTAACATTCCCGCCCATTACAAAGGTAACAAACCACTGCGATATTAGTGGTCCCTGAGGGTTTTTTTTTTTTTTAAGATTATTTATTTATTTATTTGACAGACACAGATCACAAATAGACTGAGAGGCAGGGAAGCAGGCTCCCCAGGACCTAGGATTATGATCTGAGTCGAAGGCAGAGGCTTTAACCCACTGAACCACCAGGCGCTCCGGTCCCTAAGGTTTTATCACCAGCTGAAATCACAGGTATTTTTATGTCATATTATAATTATTGGAAATAGTTCAAAATGTCATTTATGTTCATCAGTACTTCCAAATGAATTAGACCCATTGCTAGATCTTGCCATTTGTTGCATTAATAAACAAGCATATATACCATATAAAAAAACCTGTATATTTTCTATTTTGATAACTGTGTTCAATGCAACTGGGTTCCTTCAAAACCTTATGTATTCTATGCCTTTAAAAACATTTTGAGAAGAGTTCCGCAGTTTCACTAGCCTGCCGAAGGGTCCACAGCACACAAGGGTCAAGATTCTTTGGTTACACAGTACCTTCTGGTGCCTGGATTTTTTGTCGGTGTCCAGTGGGGCTGAGGACCAGCTGATCCAAGCAGTTGGGAGAAGTGGAGTGGTTTGAAGCCTTAAAAAGTTTCAGAAAAGGCTCTGATGGTACAAAGTGAGATGATGCCCACTAGTGGCTGGACATTAGAACTGCGAGATCGTAAGGCACACCTTTACCGGGTTTGGGTACTAATTCTAGGTACTTGGATCGGAAATAAGAGAAACAGAGGCAGTGGGTGGTTTTACCCCTGTCCACATATCCCTGCAGCTTGAAACCCTCTCCTTCCACCTCTGCTCCAGCCATCTTCGCCATCATTCAGTGACTCGGAAGCTTCCCCCGTTTAAGGAGTTTATACCTGACCTTACCTCTCCTGCACCGCCCCTCCCACCTCTCCATCTAGATACTGGTGCTCTCCCTCCTTATCTGTTATCTGCCCCTGGACTGCCAGTCTAGGTCAGCCTCCTTGATCATCCGCACGCAGACCTGTATAGCTCATGTCCTTCACAGCCCTCTCTCAGTTTGTAACCACATGGTCTCCCCACAATTTTTTTTGTGCCATGGTTTTTGTGTCTGCCCGAGGATACTCATGCACTGGTGGAGAGTACATTTCGGTTGGAAAATTCGTGAAGGGACTGTGAATGCTAGCAGAATGGATTTCGGTACACCAGCAGTTAAGTTAGATGGCCTTGGTTCACCAAAGCCCCTCTGTGTTCCTAGTAGACCTGCTTACACCAGTGAGGTGGAAAGGTCAGGCCCAGCACAGGGGACACAGGATGACAAAACTGACAGGCCAGAGGTCAGATCCTGGCCTCGATGCTTCCTTCCCTGAAAAGCACCTGCAGTTGTGATTTCCTTCCCATCTTTGTACCCCCTCCCGTTCCTGCCTAACTCTTGCTCCGAAGGATCAAGGTTGTTCACTCTGGCTGAAGATGGGGTTGTAGCATGAGAAGCTGTCTCGGTATGGAATTTCACAGAATGTATTAGTACATATTCGGTAGGGAATATATTCAGCTCAATAAGTATCAGTTGTGGTGATCTCCCTTTTCGAAAATGGCGGACTGTCCCTAGTGCCAGGCTAGTGTGTCCCCCTAACTTCTGTAACATCTGCTAAGCACCTGGCACTTTAGGGCTTTCCAGAGAGCTTGGATGAAAGAGGAGAGAGTCTTTGGCTGTTCCTCTTCCAAGCCTAAGCAGGCTGCATCGCCTTGGACGACCCTCAGTTCTGCACAGTGACCAGTAGAGGGCAGGAGCAGTTAAGACAACAATACTCCGGACCCTCCAGCCCCAGAATTCCTGGCTTGAGGAGGGAGCAGGGAGGAAGGCCCAGGGAGAAAAATGTTAACAATGAATGAAAAAAAACAAAACAAAATACAAAACCCAGTTGTTCCTTACCTCCTGGGGGACCAAATGGAAGGAAATGTGCAGCTAGCAGGATGGAAGTTAGACTACAGGAAGAACTTTAGGAACACAACGTTTGCTACCTTAAACGTTTAGACAGGTGATTTTTTTTTTTTTAAACCCCCTAGCTACCACTGCGCAAGCAGAAAAGTTGAGAAAAGGGGCTCTTCCGTCCGAGACTTATGTGACCCACTAGGTTCCCTTAAAGTAACCCTTCCGTGTGTGCCTTAAATGACTCCGCTCTTGCAGATGCAATCGTAAAATAACTTTATTGGTCAGGTTAGCCACCACTCATGCTTTTCCTGTAATAAGGATCCTTTATAGAGGCATGATGGCGTTCACATGCAGACGCTTTCTGAAGAGCCTGGGGCGGGGACAGCCTTGCCCCCCACATCAGAGCTCCTTTGTTGAAATGAGCTGGTTTGGCTTTTGTGGATTTTTGAGTCTGGAGCCAAGAACATAGTCCAGGGATCCTCCCCTGCACTTCTCAGGGAAGCTGCTTTGAAGCATACACTGTATCAGGAATCTGATGGCATCTGGGCAAGGGTCCAGGCTATGGCTAGCTGTCCTCAGGGAGTCCCTGTGCCTGACTGCCCAGTTGGCTCCATCCCAGTGGTGCCGGAAGAAGTAGGATGCTTACACCCCCAGCAACATTACCTTTCAGACATGGGAAGAAGAAATTGCTTTCCAGCCAAGCTATAAAGCAAAAGGCATCTTCAGTAATGAGGGTGTAGCTCAGAGATGTGAAAGCAGAGGGTGTCATACTCCGCACGGGCCAGATCTGGCTGCCTGGCCCAGGCTTCCTAGACCCAAAAATCATCTCCAGCCAGAGCTCTCACTATGAACTGTGGCCTCACGACAAATCAATGAACACAACTGGACCACAGCGCCCTCCTTTGGGCTAGCCGGGCTCGTGCAGGGCTGGCTGGAGTCTGTTTTTCTCCCATCAGGATGTAGACCTTTCAGCCTGGATAAGAGAAGAGGACACACTACCTTTCTCATGCTTCGGGAACCACGTGCCTTGGAGGATAAGGACCCGAGTAAGGAGCGGCTGGGAACAAGCAGAGGGTGTGGGGCAAGGTGGACCTCGGGGGGCTTCTTCCTCAATTCAGCCGAATAGGGACGTTTCGCCCTGTTAGGGATGCTGATGTAAGTAAGGTCTGGCCTTTCCTTTCCCATCTGCTGAAATATAGCCCCTCTGTGTATCAAAGCCTCAGGCTGGGTGCCTCCTCCCATACCAGTCCCTGAATATTGTGATCAAACCGGTGCCCTCCGGGCTGGTGGCTTTCAAGGAGTGAGCTTTGGGAGGTGTAGAGGTGACTCCTGATTTCCCTCCCTCCAGACACTAGTGTGACTTCTCTGCAAGGCCACAGGGCTGAGGGGCCACGCGCGTTGGGCTCTCATGCTTCTGCCTAAGGCACAGAAGGGGTGTGTTGGGGGGCAAGGCTGAGTGGATGAGGAGGGTGAAGGAGGAGGCAGCTGGGCAAGAGGTATATTCCGAGGAGCACTGAGAAGCAGCCCAGAGGAATCGCACCCCCGCCCCCCGGCCTGGCTAGGGATAGCGGGGAAAGCACGCTCCGTGCGGTTGCCCAAGCGACTTGTACAGTTCATGACGCCAGATTGTTGGGAAGAACTGTCTGGGGTTGGGACTTCCAGGGATGACTTCCTCTGCTACCGCGTCTGTCCTGGAAAGAGAGCTGCAGCCATGTCCCTCAGGAAAAGGCTGCTTGTCCCCTGACCCCGCCTGACCCCGCCTACAGGGAAGAAGATTACAGAGGGAGCCCATGAAGTTCTGTCACTTGGTCTGTCCCAGACCTTCCAGCAAAAGCCAAACCAAACCATCAAGCCAAATGCAGTGGGGCGTGGGGGCCCCCCCCCGGCCCCGTGCCCCGTGCAAGGGCCCCTCAGATCTCGATGAGGCTGGCAAGGCGCAGGCAGAGGGGCGCGTCCACCGGCATCGCGCTGCGCTTGATCTCGTTCCCGTCCAGGCGAAGCACCTGCAGCTTGGAGAAGTTCATGACGTCCACCACGGTGCAGAAGCTGCTGATGGAGAACTCTGTGGGGACAGGAGGAGCGGGGTGGGTGGGAGAAGCGCGGATCAGGGCCCCGGATCCACAGGGAGGCGGCTCAGCCACTGCGAAGCGGCTTGAGCACTTGGAGTGAGACTTGGCTGGCTGGGGCGGCGGCCTCGGGATCGGAGTCATACCGACTGGCACCGCTAGGGGGCAGCACCAGGGCGGGAGTGGGGTCTCTCCATGTGCGCGGCAGCAGGGGGAAGCAGAAGGTAGTCCAAGACCAGCCTTAGCAGCTTCGAAGGACTTTGCTGAATGGCTCTGGGAAGGAAGACTGGGGAAATGGATGGACCTAAATCCGGAATATTTCCTGACACTTCGCAGATAGAAGGGGCAGGAAATTAAAGAGAGAAAGCCTGGGCAGGGAGACAAGTGTTCTTGCGTGCAGATTTGAGGGGATGCATGTCTCCATTCCCAGTACTGCCAAATGAATAAGCAAGGTCCTGAGATTCAAGTAGGTGGAGATTCATAGACAAATGAGGCTGTCGTGGACCTCGAAAGTCAAGTAAACAATTCCCTTGCCTCCTGTGTTTAATATGATATGGCTCACCCTCATTTTTTTTTTTTTTATCTCAAAAGACATCCCCCTTTTAAAAGATAACGCCCCCAAACCCACATAATCTTAATAGATGTAATAGTTCTGTTTGGGCTTAACATAAACTCTTCCCTTTTCCTTTTAGTTGGCCTCTTGGACATATTAGCCAAATCTGTCTCAAGTCTCCTGGGTTAGGAACTTGAGGGGAAAGCACCAAGAGCTCAGCTACAGTGCCAGCAGGGACAGCACAAATCACCAGGAAAAGCTAGCTTCCACGCCGTGCCTGAGGGCTTCTGGAAGCCCGCTCCTGCCAGAGGGGCTCCCGGTGAAGCCTAGTGTCTGGGTGGGTGAGCTACATCTCAAGTGCAGTTTCTAACATGGGGCAGCCCCAGAGCTTGCCTTTGCTTCCACCAGAGGCATTCCTCTGCTTCTTGCCAGGGTGGCCAGGAGGTATGGGAGGAGCGGTAGGAGGATGGCCTCCTGGGGGGTGCGGTCATGGGCCATGGACGTGAAAGGGAAGGTTGCGGAAGAAGACAGTGTGGGAGCTTAAATAGCTCGTTAGCAAGGAAAGTGCTTTTCAATGAGCACTAACAATTGTTTTCAGTCTCTCTAAAGAACTGACCAAGAGGGGGCACCTGGGTGGCTCAGTGGATTAAAGTCTCATGCCTTCAGCTCAGGTTATGAACCCAGGGTCCTGGGATCAAGTCCTGAGTCAGGCTTTCTGCTTAGTGGGGAGCCTGCTTCCTCCTCTCTCTCTGCCTGCCTCTCTGCCTACTTGTGATCTGTCTGTCAAATAAATAAATCTTAAAAAAAAAAAAGAAGACCTGACCAAGAGGAGATGGGGGGAGACTGCCATGCACTTGCATTGCAAACGTAAGACAGAAAATCCAGCCCGAAAGAATAATGCGACACTGAACTGGGAAGAAGGGAGGAGATGGGAAATGCCTGTCTGTGGGCAGCGTTCAGTGGTGGGGCCGTGAGGAGGCGGCGGGGTGGGGGGGCGATAAGGAGGGGAATGGGTAGTGATGGGAGGGGTGTGGGGAAGATGGAGATCTTTTGGATACTTTCTGATCTCAGGAAGTAGATTAAGTTGCCTCTGAGTGGGGAGGTTGGGCGCATAGCTTAAGCCAGAGGCTGTGCCTGTGGTAGCCATGGAGGAGGGTAGAGCGGGGAGGGCTGAGAAGTCAGCTGGGTCAGCTTCTAGCTCATTTCCTACTCCGGGCTGCTCTAGATGGATTCCCTACCCCCGCCTTGGGCCCTCAGGCCGTCTGCTAAATTCTGGATCCTTGTGCATATATACAAATATGGGGGGTACTTAGAGGCTGCTAGACACACCCCGTGTATCGATTCCATCCACACAGCGGCGCACTGTGCCCCTGTTTGCCCTCCCCACGCTCATGAAGAGGACAGGGCTTCTGCTTGGAGGCTCTGGAGGACATTTTCCAGCCCAGATTAAATACTGACATAAGTCTTTCCAAATTCCTCCTGGGGTACCCACCCTGCTCCCTTGGATCCCACAGCTACTGAATAACATTCCGAGCTCTGTTCCCTTGCTATTGCCAAGCTGGAAAATCTGAGGGAGATGCTAATGGAAGAGGCAAGGGGGAGACAGGGGACTGGCTTGATTCCCCTGCAAACCCTTTAGTTCCTGCCCTCCGTTTAGATCCTCCCTCAGAGGACTGCTTAAGTTCCCCCCCCCCCGACCCCCACTGGCTGTGGGAGGACATCCCAGGAGAGGGGGCTAGCTTGGGGCACTGTCCTTCCTGCTGGTGCTCTGAATCAGAGAGAGAGTCCTCACTGTCTCAGACAGAGAAGCCTGGTGCCAGGTCCTTGGATATTGAAGGCCAGCCTTCAGGGTTTTCCCTACATAGCCTGCGTGGCCTGGAGAGATGGCCACTCCTTCTCGGTGTCCCCAACTTCACAATGCAAGAAGTCAAAAAAACAGGACTATGCCTGTCAACTCCAAGCGGCAAGGAGAGGAGAAGCTAGTCCTGGTTATTGTGTCTGGCTCCTCAGTTATGTACCAGTCCCTGGACCAAGCACCTTCTGTGTTTTGATTTGCTAATTTAAGACAAATTAAGTGCAGGAAGTGGTGTTATTTTGCTTCAAAATCAGACTGGCAGAGAGACTAAATGATAACTAGATCAGGGGATCTGGCTTCAATGACACAAGAAGGGATTTGGGGGAGACACTGAACGTTTGACTTCATGGAGAACTTTCTTGCAAGACCTTGGGACACTTAACTGAAGTGGTTTTACGTTCCACAGAGCTTTGTGAAGGGGCACCCCTCCCCGGCATCTGAGTGGCAGATGAGCTGTTTGTGGAGGCAGGCGCTGACAGGGTGCCCTGACTGAGCCCTTCCCGCCCCACCTTTCTCTGACTATGTATCATCAGGCAATAACTAATGGGTTCTCTCCCATGACAGCTGCTCTTTGCTGGCACATCTTTGGGGTCAAACACAGCACATAATGTGACCTTTCTGATGTGACAGTCCTCCCGGATTCGGAGTAGGGTGACAGGTGACTGCTGGGTGGGATAATGGACAACCACGAGTAAATGTCAAGCCCTTTCCAGCATGCAACATCTCAGAGATATCCCAAAGCACTGGCCCACTTGGGAATAAGACCATCCCCTTCCCACCAAAAAAGAGAGACTTTACATATAAAACTGTCTGGGTGCCCATGAAGGTGTCTTGCACTTCCAACAGAGGACCAAACACCTCCATACCTCGCCCACCCTGCTGTCGACCTCTGGGACAGCTGAATGGGCTGTTCAGCCTGTTTCTGTCTTGCTGAATGATTGATCTGTTCCCTGAGCACCAGGAGAGAGAGAGGGGACGGGAGGGGATGAAGGCTCAGTCCCCATCAGTGTTTTGACAGCGCCCTTTGCTCACAGCAGGCTCTGCTTCAAAGCCCTTTGCCCAGGGGTCCGTAGTGAGTCCTTTCCCAGGGAAAGGAGGACTTGGCTGGCCGAGGAAGGCTCGGTACCTTCCAGCTGGGACTCCAACATCAGAGACCCTGGGGTAATGTAAACACATTCTGAACACAAGTTCCTGACACAGAGCTGAAAATCAACTAGATCATTCTACCCAAAATGAGTATTTCAGTCCTAAGAGGCAGAGGCAGCACTTTTGATTCCTTTAAGCATTCTGGAAGACAGCAGGCCTGTGTCTTTGCCAACTGCCCCAGGGCTTTGTGGTGATAGAACCCCTGGCACCCTAGGGGGAACCTCTGCCCCCCTACCAGGGGCTCCTTGTACTCCAGGGAGAATGGACCAGAACAAGTGCCTCATTCGGCTCAGAGAGGCTGCACATTCTTATCCAACAGCTGCTCTGTTTAAAAAAACAAATAAATAGCCAAACACAAGGCTGGCTGTAGAGGCAGGGATAGAGCGTGTGGAAACAGAGCTCCTCCTCTTCCGGGTCAGTGAATGAAAAGGAAAGCCACAGTTTCTTAACAGCCCACCTTCCTCCCAAGATGGACTTGGAAGTTCAGCTTAAATCCCCCTCTCTAGGAGCTGTTCTCATCTCTCCTTGCTACTCAACACCCAAGGCCCTCCTCTCAGACACACGGAGTTCCTGGCTGTTCCCTGCAGGTGACCCATTAAATGATCAGTTCCTCTGTGACATTCCCATTTCTCAGAATGGCCTTGTCCCCTGCCTCCAGCCCGCGCTCACTTAGCTCTCAAAACTTAGAACAAAGCTTACCTCTTCTGGGAAATCTCTTCCAAGCCAAACCCCCCCACCTCCCAGAATTTTCCCAGCATTGCTGTTTGATCTAGGGGCGTGCCATGTTGGACCTCTTGGACAGGGGTGGGGCGTGGATTGCTGGTGGCTTCCTTTGTGTTCTCTGGCCCCCCTACTTCTGTGTCTTTCGCATTGTTGCTAGCACTCACAATGGGTTTTTTTCCAATGAAACAGATAGACACTCCCCACTCCCCTCTGTGAGGGTCTCACCATTGATTCTATTGCCTTGGAGGTAGAGATTCTCCAGGTTGGTGTTGACCGGGGGGATCTTCTGCAGCTGGTTGTAGGAGAGGTCAAGCTCAAGGAGGCTGCTGGAGTTGAAGGTGTTGGAGGCCAGGCCGTTGTTGGTGAGACTGTTGTGGGACAGCCGCACATACAGCAGCTTGGGGGACCCCCGGAAGTAGCTGTCGGGGACGGAGTAGACGTTGTTGTGCTCCAGGTAGAGCTGCTCGAGGGCTATGGGCAGCCCGTCAGGCACCTTCCGCAGGTGGTTGTAACTCAGGTCCAGCAAGATCAGGGACCGGAGGCCCCTCATCGCGCTGCCCACTTCCTGGATCTCGTTGTGCTGGAGATACAAGGCCGTGAGGTTCTCCAGACCCTCCAGAGCATTGTTGGGGACCCTCGAGATCTGGTTGTGGTCAAGGTGGAGCTCCCGCAGCGATCGAGGCAGGGGGCCGGGCATCCGGGTGAGGTTGTTGTGGTCCAGGTAGAGCCTCTCCAGGTGCCTCAGCTTGGAGAAGACCCTCTTGCCCACCTTATCGCTGGTGATCTGGTTGCCATGGAGGGCAATCCAGAGCAGCCCAGTGGCGTTGTCGAAGACGCCCTCCTGCATGGACGAGATCTGGTTGTTCTGGAAGTAGACGTACTTCATGCGGGAAGGGACGAAGGGCAGATACTTGAGGTTGCGGTTGTCACAGTACATGGCCGTGGGGAAGTTGGGGGGGCAGTCGCACTCCTGGGGGCAGTCACGGGGCTCTGGAGGGGGCGGAGAGCCGTAGGCATAGGCTGGGCCTTCCTCCACCCCGTAGGGGTAGGGCTCATAGGGCTCGTACGGGTAGGGCTCATAGGGGTCGTAGTAGGTGGACTGCTGGCTGCGGAGGTAGTGGAACCACCAGTGGGGGTCTTCGTCGTACTGGGCCTGGGAGAGGGAACAGAGCCCGGCCAGCAGCAGGAGGGAGGCCCACTGCATTTTGTCTCTCTGCAAGAAGGGGGAGAGAGCAGAGCAGGCAAGCATGAGTGAGACAGCAGGGAGGCAGGGCAGCAGGGAGGAGAGCCTTGGGCTGTGAGCAATCCCATCTAACTTCTGCAGCAGGCTCCTGGGACAGGGAGTCCTGCCCACTTCCCGCACGCCTCGCCCTCCCATTGCCAGCTCTGAACACATGGTCCAGGTGGCCTGTGGCTCCCTGGGGGAGCTGGGTACATTTTGCCCTGCTCACAGAGTCACAGAAGCAGAGCCTTCGAGATGAGAAGGAACTTGAACGGGGTGCACTGTATTTTTTTTTTTCAAGGGGCAGGTCCTTAGGAGCCTCTAGCAACATGAAGGTTCTGTTGGGAGAGCTGGGAAGCCCCAGCATTCATCTTCGGCGGGGGGCAGTGGTGGTGGTGCGTGCTCTTCAGACTTGAATTCCCATTCAGTTTGGACTCCCTGGGAATCTTAAGATTTTCCAAGAGTCCAAAGAAAAAGCCCTCTAGTCCTTTCCCTATCTCTGGGAAACCTCCAGAAGCATCTTGAGATCTCAGGTGGGAAGATCTGAACTACTCCTGGAAGATCTTTTGGTCTCTTGGACAGGGTGGGGGTTTCTGGTTTCTAGGCTTTGGGGAGGGGTGTGGTCCGCCGGGAGTCACCGCAAGTCTTGGGCTACCTTCCAGAGTGTCAGTGTGGGTAGCCATCTGCTGGGGGAGAGCACTCTCTGGTTGGCAGTCTGCGGCTATACGTGCCACTTGGAGGGCCCAGGGTCTTCATGAAACAGCGACAGTACCCCCCACCGGAATGGGGACATTGGCACCAGGTGTGGCATTGTCTTCTAGGGTGAGTACTGAGTTTGGGGAGCCTGAGTCAGTGCACTTGGCTTCCGTGGTATCTAGTAAATTGTTAGCCTCCCTCCTGCTCCCCCATGGACATTACGCTAGAGCCATGCAGACCCAAAGAAATGAATGAAGAACACTGAAAAATGGAATAGGAATTGAAGACACTTGAGTATACCCAAGAGAACGTGCTTTGGAATGGGAGTCTGGCATCCCCTCTCCCATCCTGGGCTACCTGTGATGACATATGGATCACCAGCCTCCATGACCAACCCTCTTGCCCCCCAGCACCTGCAATCTGTCACCTCGAGCTGCTGTGCTAGTGAGATAAGAACAGGGCAGGCATGGAGAGAAATGTGGGTTTGGTGCCCACATTTGGGAGGAAAGCCGAAGGTATGGAAGATGAGGAGCCCTACTGGTCAACCTACTCTGAATACCTATAGCCAAGGCACTGGATAGCCCTTGGGAGCAATGGGAACCTTCCAGAGGTGTGAGTGTCACCCTTGGACAGAGGAACCTTAGAGCCTTTCCTGGTCGTGGAAGGGTCACATATATCCCTCACCTTGCTGTTGGGCCTACTGGGGTTGGCCACTGGAGACAGAGGAAAGAAAGGAACCTGAAAGTCAACATCAAGTCCAATGATGGGAAAGACCCTGACTGTGACACTCAAACTAGTCACCTCTGCCACCCTGCCTCCCAGGCCGCAGACCTCTCTGTTTCCTGAAAGTAAGTCCCGTCGGCCTCCTTCATTCCATTAGCCTCTGGGCTGCAGGGGAGAGGCACCTGGCTCGTCCTCAAGCAGCCTCAGGCCTCAGACAAAGAGCCCACAGTGTTTCTGAGAAGCCAACCCAACTGCCCACTGCCTGGGCATGCTGGCTGGGCCCTGGCTCCGGCCAGGAGAGAAGACGGATGGAGCGGCCCACTGCCAACAGTGCATTTTTCCATGCACAGCCCTGGACTGCTGCAGGACCAGGGTGGCTGTCTGGAGGCTGGCACAGTGAGCCTCTGTCTCCATTTCTCCTTCCAGAGCTGGCATCTTGGCCGACGAGAGCCACCTTCCTCTTCAAGACCCAGCTTTCTAGGGGCCGTGCCTCCTGCCTGCTTTGGCCTCTCCTCAGGAGCCATGACAGCTGAGAGGGCTGCATGGGGGGCTTGCTTCTCTCTTCTGCTCCATCAGCAGTGTTGGCCCACAGTCATCTGCTCTGAAGCCCCCCTGCCCACTCTAATGGCAGAGACCTTCCTGTGCTCAGAGTTTCGTGAGGTGGAAAGTTTCCGGGATTGGTGCTCTCTGAGCTGTGGGGAGGGAGCTGACTCAGGAGCTAATGCTGTCCTCTCCCTTCTCCACTCTGGAGAACGATCCTTCCCTCCTATCAGGGTTGAGGAGGTCAGACCGGAAGTCATCCCCTGTGCTGGATTAGACCCTCCTTCATGCTCCCTGAACATGGTTGTGTCTCAGCACTTCTCTTTATTCTTTTCCTTCATCCCAGCAACACACACACACACACACACACACACACACACACACTCTGGCCCCCCACATCCTTCCCTTGTAATAGCACTCAGCTTCCATCATCGGCCCACAGGCCAGATGGTGGGATTATGAGTACCAGTGGGACAGGGCTGGCTTCTCTAGATACCTGGTCCTCCCCTTTTTCATGCCTGAGAAGGGGAGCCCCTTTCCCCAACAACCAGAAAGGAACTGTAGGACCGAGGTAGCACATTCCTTCTACTCCCCTTTGTGCCTCTCCAGCATCCTGGGGTCATGGTCCGGATGGGAGAAAGAACAGCTCCTCCCTCTGAGCCTTTCTCCCTAAGCCCCTGCCCTTCCCTTTCCTCCCATTATGGAACTACAAGGGACAAAAACTGAAGTAAAATGACTAAACTTACCGCCAGTTGAACCTTTCAGAGAGTGACCACGTCCCTCTGTCTGGCCTCCTTGGGTTGGAGAACGTGTGAGAGAGAGAGAGACAGAGTGTCTACTGAGAGTGTGCGGGTCTGTGCCAGGCCAGGGTCCCGCCCCCAAATTCCTAATCAAATATTGTGAAGAGAGGGACTGAGGAGGCCGGATCCTGGCTTTTTCGGCTCTGCTGCGGGGGCGGAGCTCACACTCAACCAAGCAAAATCCTTCCGTCTGCCTGACGTTAGAAAAACCACCTTCTTTCCACTCACTTATCTTCCCTAAAGCATTGGCAGCTCCGGGTCTCTTTCTGCTGAGTGAGTTAGTGGCGCCCTGGAAGGTATTTGTACAGTCTCTTACCAAGTGTCTGGCTTTCTCATTAAACCCACAAGGGCAGATGCAGGGCTCGGGAGGGCCAGGATTGGGGAAGAGGCCATCTTAACTGTTTCAGCAACCTATGTGTCACCCCAGAGGGCCAGGACCACTCGGCCTCCTCGCCTCCCCTCTGTGCAGGGGGTTAGACCAGTGCACGAGCCGGCACAGTGCACGACACAGGACAGCCGGCTCGGGCTCCAGTTCTACCCCTTACCCATGTAGACTGCCTGGGCTGCAGGGTTTCTCTCCTCCTTTGGAATTGATGGAAAAGAAGGGGAGCTCACCTTCATGGATCACTTACCGCGTGCCTGCATCACACACTTTCATTTAATCCCCTGGCAACCATTCAACTTTCGGTCTCCATGAACTTGACTGCTCTGGAAAACTCCCATAAACAGAATGGTACAGCACTTGTCTTTCTGTGACTGGCTGATTTCACTTGGCATCATGTTCTTAAAATTCATCCGTCATAGTATGCGGCAGAATCCCCTTCCTACAACATTCTCTTGCATGTGTAGACCACGTTTTGTTGATCTGTTCATCCACTGATGGACATTTGGGTTGCCTTAGCCTCTTGGCTCTCGTAAATAACACCCCTATGAACGTGAGTGTACAAATACCTTTTGAAGCCCCTGCTTTTAATTAATTTGGATATACGCTCAGAAATGGAATTGTTGGAACATATGGGAATTCTATTTTTAATTTTTTAAAAAGGATTTTATTTATTTATTTATTTGTCAGTGGGAGAGAGCGAGAGAGCGAGAGCACACAAGGGGGCAGAGTGGTAGGCAGAGGCAGAGAGAGAAACAGGCTCCCTGCCGAGCAAGGAGCCCAATGCGGGACTCGATCCCAGGACCCTGGGATCATGACATGAGCTGAAGGCAGAGGCTTAACCAATTGAGCCACCCAGGCGTCCTTATTTTTAATTTTTTAAACCACCATCCTATTTCCCATAGTAGATGGGAACGCCAATGGAGCACAAAGGTTCAAGTTTTAAACACTCCTTGTTTTTTAAGAAATACTGATTTGAGAAATCCTCACATTTGAATCGGAAGACGTTAGAGGTGTCAAGGAAGGTGCATCTTTCGATTGCGCCAATGGGTCTAAACCGCGTAGGCTGTCAGAAAGGTCCTTGTCAGGAACCCACTCTCCTCAGGGCTTATGAAGAGTTTTTTAATTTTTAAAAAATTTTTAAAAATTTTATTTTCTTTAAAGATTTTTATTTATTTACTTGACAGAGAGAGAGAGAGAGAGAGAGGGACAGTGAGAGGGAACATAAACAGGGGGAGTGGGAGAA
Source organism: Neogale vison (assembly GCF_020171115.1). Classification (NCBI taxonomy): domain Eukaryota; kingdom Metazoa; phylum Chordata; class Mammalia; order Carnivora; family Mustelidae; genus Neogale; species Neogale vison. The sequence continues at coordinate 72,222,825 of NC_058100.1, forward strand.
GGAAAAGCAGGCTACCTACCGAGTTGGGAGCCCGATGCTGGGCTCGATCCCAGGACTCTGGGATCATGACCTGAGCCGGAGACAGACGCTTAAGGACTGAGCCACCCAGGCACCCCATGAAGAGTTTTTTAAAAAGATTAAACATAATGAATCGGTATCTGCTGACCCTACTATAAACTAAGCGGTCTACTGATGTTATTTCACTTAATGAACACAAGAGGTATTTTGTGTTGGAGACAGAGGTACAGAGAACTAGTGTGACTAGCTCTAAAGTAGGAAAACAAGGATTTGAACCTTGATCTGCATGATTCCAAAGCCTATAGACTTTCCTACAACCAAAGGCCAGAGGGCTGATGGAGTGGAAGGGGCAATGAGCACCTTGCTGCCACGGTTGGACTCAGTTCATATGGAGCCCGACTAATTAGAGGGGTCCAATCTGCTGGAATCTGAGGATAGAGAGGGTAGAGTGAGAGAGGGCTGGAGTACAAGGCTTCTCTTTCCATGTCCAGACATATTTCATTTCAGTTTAATAAATATGAACCTCTACTATGTGTCTGGTGTGGTCTTAAGTGTTGGGGATGTATAGAAGGTTCTAATATAATGCTTGCTCAAAATAAAGCAGGAGACTTTGCAGTAAACTCTGATTCCATGAATGAGACAGAGTGACATTAATGTGAAGATGGTTATCAATAACGCACAGACAACCTTCTTATCATTCTGAGTCCAGAAAGCAGTCACTTTTCAACAGAAGACACTGGTTTTGGTAACAGGGCCCAAGAGATACTTCTTGGATGGGCCTAGATAGCCACGCACATCCGCCCATTGGGTAGAGATGTTTATTTATTTTTTAACTGCAGCATGCTGAACAATGCTGCATTTATTAGCAGCAAAAGTCAGGGGAGCCTGGGGACCAACCGTTGACTGGGATTGGATTCTTCCCAACGAGGCTCCGCCAAAAAGGCAGTATCCTCATGTGTTTTGTTGACCATTTCTAAAGTGGTGAGATCTGTACCAGATCTTTTGTTATGGATCCTGTTCCGAGGCAGGCTTGGGAGGAAGAAAGAAGAGAAGATGACTGGGACCAGGTCAGGAGGCATGTTCCAGGGGGGCAACCCACGGTTCAAAAGTTCCACTGTTGATGGGCTCTAATCTCCATTTTCACCACTCTGTTCGCCTGGATCCTGGATCTAGGCCCTCAGAGCTTGGCTTCAGCATGAGAAACCAAGTAGGGGATACTGATGTCCTCCAGATTGCCGAGGGAGTCCACATGTGACAGGGGTTCATTCGGGACACTGTGCTTTCTGGGAGGTGTCGAGCCAGCACTCCCCAGTCACCAGGCTGCAAGCAAACTAAAAAGAGAGGCTATGTTATTCATTTATGTAGCCCCAGCCCCAGCTGGGCACACGATGCCTGGTGCTTAGTAGGTGATCAGTAAAGAGTTGTGGAATGAATTGTATTTTTGGCTCCCTACAGAGTCTGCCTGTCTTCAGTACCCAACCACCACCACTGAGGCCAGGAACACCGTTTGGCCTTCAGGCCTATTTGACTTTCCGGGGGTTCAAGCCACTGCTATTTCCTCCCCACCCAGAAAAGTACAGGTTAAGCTGCAACCACTAGGCACAGCTGATTGTCTCTGATGTTGGACCCACCCTGTCTGGAAGGGATGAAATGTGTTCTGATTCAAATTCCTACTGGAATTCAAGACACAGTGACCTTCGGTGGCCACCAGCCCCTTCCTCTTTCTCCCCCATAGGACCCAATACCTCTTGTTTTTATAACAGAGCCTCTGATCCCAAACAACTGGGATGGGGGAACAGGGGGGGAGGATAAGAGTGGAAATCCACCCAAACAGAGTTGACTATAAAGAGGTCAGTAGAAAGATGATCATGGTGATACAATCCAGGCTCCACTCCTGGCCCATCCTGAAGACTCTTGATGCCAGAGAGAGATTGTTTATTAGTTTGATGTTTCGATGGAAAGTCTGGGCTACCCTGGCACCCAACAGTAATGTCCCAAAGTTTCCAAGGGAGTTTTTTCTCCTTATTCCCTCGGCATCGAGGGGTCATTTGAAGTCCTCACCATGGATAGTCTCCTCTTTCCAGAAGGATGAGACAAAAAAGACAAGCTGGGGAAGAGACTTGTTTTCTTTCAAATGCGGTAGGAGGAAGACTTTGAGTTCTAAGTTCTGGGAAATTCATTGAGGGCTTCAGAATTTTCTTCTAATGAGCTCCTTAAAAATAAGACAGAGAACAACTTTTCTCTTTTAATGGATAGAATCTCTTATTTTGACTGTGTATTTGCATCGTGCCTGGTGCTATTAACCTGATGATAACAGGTTCTTTCTGGAAGATCACGTTCTTGAAAATATGAATGTGCTTGAATAGGGAAATCAGGGTTGTTTCGGGGAGAGATACCTAGATGAGGAAGGAGGCAAAGGAGATAACCTGAGGTCTGAAGTCCGGAGGCCACACAAGGTAGGGCATGCTTCTTTGTGTTGCAAATAAGCTGAGAGCTACTGATATTCCTGAGACGGTGCTGGGGGAGAGAACCCGTCTAAGACGGACCCTTCCCAGGATTCTGGCACCAGCTATGGTTACCTGGCTGTAGGTAAGACCAGGACTAGATAATAGCTCTCAAACACCAGCTACCATTTCTGATATTCTTACCACAACCCTGTCGAATAAGTATTATCATACCTTATTTTTACTCATGAAGAAATGGAAATTTAGGAAGGCTCATAAATTTGTTCAAGATTGCATAGCAATTAAGTGGCAGAGCTGGGATTTTAAACTTGTCTGTCTGCTTCTAGAGTCTGAGTTCCTGACCACTATACATATGGACTCTCCTGGGTAAAGGAAAAAGCATGGGTTTGGAACATATATTTGTTCAGATTACAGCTCAACCACTTACTGTCTCCGTGATTTGGGGCTAATTGCTTACGCATCCATGAGACTTCATTTGTAAAATGGAGGCAATGAGATCTTGGGAAGAGTAAATGAGACAAAAAAAACAAAACAAAACAAAACAGAGGCTCCTGGTAGAGAGCCTGTCACATGTTGGCCCGTCAATAAATGGCAGCCACCTTTGGTTATTTTAGTAGATTACAAGTTCCCTGGGAATGGGGGTGGGGGGGCAATCTCATTGGTTGACCTAATGCTTGGCCAAGTGCCTGGCATTTATGCCCTTTCTAAATGTTGGTTGAATAAATGGAAGGTGTAGAAGCTGGATTTTACTGAAGGATAGCTAATCTACTTCAGTATCTTAAACCAATGAGAGAGAGGCTAGTTAAGGATAGAGGTGGGACTTTCAGGGCCTAGAATTTTCAACACCCCTCCCCTCCCCTGCCAAGGAAGGATGCCAGAGGTGATGGCATGAAGGTCTATGTGGAACACTCTATGGACATGGAGAAATATCTTGGGGAGGGGGTCATGGAAAAGGTCAGGATCTAAGAGCCAAGTACTGAGCAGCCCAGAAGAAGAGATGCCTGGTTCCTTCTCAGACAGGGGCTTAAGAGACAGGTTTAAGGGGGGGAGAGGGTAGAAGAAGAACGCTACCTAATGAGTAGCACCATTCTGAATCCCTTTGGGCTGAGGAAAGAAATTGGCTCCAAGCCGAGGGTGGACAGGGCTGGTTCCTCAAAGCAAGAACTAGTGACCTGGGTCCATGGAAAGATCTAAGGACTTGGGTCTAGTTCTACTGGAGTTCAGAGAAGAATGGAGAATAATGATCCCTACATTGTGATTCCTGAATTCTGGTTCATTTATTCATCCGCTTACCTGTACATGGTCCCCCTAGTAAAGTAATAGTTCAACAATGAAATAAAATAAAATAAAATAAAGAAAAAACCCTTAAAAGCAAAAAGGGGGTTTAGGAAAAGCAATGTATTATCATTGTCTTGGAAAGGACATGGATTTTGAGTCAGACAGAATGGCGTTGGATCCCAGAAATTTAGAGTGTGTTCCTTACTGCCCTTGGTCTTCAGGTTCCTTATCTGCAGAATGGAAATGATTAACACCTAGCTCTTTAGGTGGTTTTATTTTATTTTTTTCATTAGGTGGTTTTAAAGCAATCGGAAGTATCTAGCAAAGCACCTGGCACAGGGAAGACACTTAGAAAAATGTTACTTCTTTTCCTCACCTTGGGTATTTGTCTAGGAATGGGCCGGGGCCAAGGTGTGGAAAGTAAGCCCTAATCTACAGAAAGGTCAGAGAGAAGACATTTTGGTAGGGTTGTGGGTGGCGGCAGCTTGGAAAGGAAATAGACGATGTACTTGACACTTGTAAGGGCCCTCTAACCTCTAACCTCTAACCTCTGGTTCTGTTAGCGGGCCCAAAGGGCCTAGGATTCCTGTAGCACAGCCCTCCACGTGGGGGGGCTTTTTCTCAGCCCTGGCTGCACAGGGAGCCAGTGGGGTGGCCTTCAAGAACACCCAGGCCCAGGCGTCACCCCAGATGAATGAAATAGGATCTCTGCAGATGGGACCCGGCATCTCATCATTGATTGGTGGATGGTTTTCGTGTGTAGCCAGGTTTGAGAATGCTCTCTGGAGGCAGGGAGATCAACGTGATGACCTCAAAACTAGAGGCCATTGCTGAAACCTCTGTCTCTAAAATGAGGGGCTTCTCAAACTTTTCTTCATGAAGTGTCCAGAAGAGGAGAGAAGAATGCAAGAAGAATCCAGTAATCAAAGCGTACCATCCAAAGCAGCCCCCTCAAGCCAAAATCTCACATTTGATGTTAAAAAGTCATGTGATGTTTGCATTTTGGTCCATAAAGCATTCATGTTTATTTCCATAGCAATCTACCTCCACCCCCATGAAAACTCCTGGGGTAAAAATGGGGGTCTAGATACACCATGCTTCTTCAGAGGCTCTGTGGACCTGGGCAGTCACAGACAGAGCAGTCATTCACTTCGGCTGGTGAGTTCCCTGGTCACTGGAGGGACAGCTTGGGGAGTTGTCCCTGTGGATCTCGTATCTCGGGGACGCACCACGGCTGTGGAGTTCACAGACTGTCTCCCCCGTCTGTTGCTGGAGCAGGAAGAGGGGGCACTGTTGCTTCCTCACCACCTTTCCTGTTGGAGAAACAGCCAAATGGCTCCCAGCCAGGCTGCTTGGTAAGCTTTGCGAAGAGCTGAATTCCTTTTCCAATCCCCAGGCGGCTATATTTCTAAGGGAATTTGCAAGAATAGAAATTGTTTTGATCTTCAATCAAGATACAGAAAGATTCACTCCCCCTACCTTCCACTTCTTCGATCCCCAGCCACAGCACGTTAAGTAACACCCCCTGTGGGAGAGCTGGCTCCCCACCCACCACCTCCCCGCCAGGAGGAGCAGCCCCCCAGGGCAGCCTGTTCTCCAGCTTCTGCGCCGGAGGCCCGTGATGTTTCCTTCTAACCTGCCCCTCTCTGCCTCCAGATCCCCTTTCCATCCACTTTAACAAAAAACAACATCTTCCAGGAGCCAATGTGTTGGACCTTGAGGGGCGAACTGGGGTGCATGGTACAGGGTTAGAAGAGAGTGCCTTCTTTCTGGAGAACCAGAAAAAGGAAGACGAAGGGAATTGCTATTTTTGAAAGCTCTGGGCTGGATCCTCTACCTACAACATTTACTCTTTGTAAAACCCTGAAACGTAGTTACAATTATTTCCATTTAACATGGATGGTAAACTGAGGGTCGAAGAGGTGAACTGAGATTTTAACACAAGCCCAGCATTGGAGTGAAGGATAGGTTGCATAGGTGACAGGATGAATGAGTAGATAAGTCACCTGGGAAGCAAAGCCTGCCCCAGGGCCAACAGCAATCATGGTTGTCAGCAGAAACACCACCACCACCACCCCCTTCCCTGCCACCTCCTCAGAGAAATAGACTGACTGGGATTCTCTGGGCTTCTCCCAGCAAAGACAACTCTCCACCATTCTCCTTTCTCTTGCTGCTCCCATTAATGGCAGACAAGGGCATCAGTAGAGATGCTTGAAGCCTGTATGACAACCCCCCGCTGTCTAAAGCAGCCTTCTGTGCCCGCTGGGGAGCTCTCTCGGAAGACCCACCGCTCGGGAAGGTCTGCTCCTGGAGTCTGGAGTGCGACATCACCTAACTTTTTGCAACAGGCCCTCCTCACCCTGTTTGTTCTTTTCCGGAACCAGCTTCCGTATGAACCAAGCCCGCAAGGTATAGAGATGAGTGAGACCTTCGTTTATTTTCTTTCCTTCTCTGTGTTCTTGCCTAGTTTGCTCTGACTTGGGCCCTGGTGTGTATGATGTTGCTGGAGGCCCAGCGCCCCCACAACCGCGCACCCACGCCTGACACATTGTGGATATTCGGTCAGATTAGCTACCCTGCCTGGAGTTGCCAGCTGCCAGATGGACATGGCCTCTCGCCTCCACAGGAGGGAGAATGGGAGGGCAGCGGTGGGGACAGGAGGGAAGCAGGAGGAGGCCCTTAGCTGACAGGACTGGTCTCTCGTTGGTGGGCTGCAGGAGAGGCGTCAGCATCGTCTGCGACTGAGATTTGACGCGAACCAGTGCCGCTGTTTGGCGGGAGAAGGTCTGAAATGTGAGGTGCTGGGAGATGTTCTTGTCTAGTCTTGCTGCCGTTCTTAGAGGCCCAGGTCAGCGCCCCCAGCCGGGGAGCCCCTCAGAGTCTCGGAGCGGTGTGGGGGTGTCACTGGGAGGCATTTTAAGGGAGTGGGAAAGGCGACTGGGGTTCAAACCCCAAGCTGATCCTTCAATGAGCGCCCTCTCCTCTGCCTTGGGTGGGGGGCTCTCCGCTAGAGACCGAAGCAGGAGGGCAGGGCAGAGAGTACCAGCTGCTTGTGGGTAAAGGGTGTTCAGCTTCTGTCGCTCCGCCTGGTACAGAGGGCCTCCTCTGGAAAGCCCTGCCCCCTTCTGCGTTATTCTCCCACCTTTGGGGAGCACAGGGGTTCACCTCCCCTGGTGCCAGTGTGTGTGTGTGTATCCGGGAGGGCAATGGGTGCAGACTGTGTGATTGGTGCTGCCGGCCCCTCTCCTTCCCCCCAAAACCTTCTTCAGACTGCTGTCTGCACCCCAGCGGAAGGTCAGACACAGTCTTTGGGACTCCGGAAGCCCCAGTTCCTCCCAGGCCGGGTGGGGCTTGGGTGAGGAATGCAAGGGGACACTGCAGAGCCATTAAGAGGCCTCTAGCATCTGGGACTTGAGTGGGCTTGGCTGCCAGGTTCGGGGAACCTTGAGCGCTGCTGAGAGGGCCCCGGCCATTCAAAGGGTAACGGCAGCACCAACCCAGGCCAAGGAGCCCAGCGGCTTGAACTCATTTCCATGTTGTGTTTTGCGGCTCAGAGAGGTCCCCTGGCCCTGGTCCCCTAGGGTCATGGCCTCAAGGGCAACAGGCAGCTCATCGGAGGTGGTGACAAGGGGCCTGCTGGACCTCAGCACCCTCTAGGGGTCAGAGCAGGGTGTGGACGGAGGGTGGGCACTGTCCCTCCTGCTTGGCAGTCTGAGAATGTAGCCTTTTCCTGGTGAGCTCATAGCACCTGAGACTGTTCTCTTCCCGCCACACACAGACTGCTCTGTCCACCCAGGCCTTCCAGGATCTTCATGCAAAGTAAGAATCCTAGGGTTATCAGCAGAGGAGGCCTGGGTACCCATCCAGAGTGCTACCCCCTCCTTCCCTACAATCCACATCCAGCCCCATCTCCCCTCCTGGCCTCTGCCTCTCTGGAGACTCTCCCCAAGGAAAGCAGTGCCCCTCAGGGGCTTGGAGATCAGCAGAGGAGGAGGCACAAGGGGAGAGCGGGGCTTTGTTCATTAGCTAAAAGCAAATCCTGCCAGTGAGAAGTGCATTACAGAGGGCGGGGCAGCGACCTCCACAGCTTCCCTGCACCCACCGGCCTGCCCCTTGCTATTGTCTCTGCAGCTGGAGCCCGTCTCACCCTTCTGTGAGCCACGATGGACAAAGCTGTGTGGGAAGAGGCTCGGTGCTAATAGAAGCCTGTTGCTTTTCCTGGTAACTGCCGGTCACCTGAGATGAGATGGGTATGTGGGGAGCTCTGGGCACATTTGCTGCCTGCTAAGGGGGATGCTGCTGTGGGACCATGTGTTCTGAGAAGCAGCAAGCCCGTGAGTGCGTCAGGAACTGCATGGATCACATACGCCTGTGCCCTCTGGCCGGACCACTGGCCCCAGAGGCTGACTTCAACCACGTGCAGAGAAGCTTGTCTGCATTGTGCTTCAGAGGACAGCGGAGGCAAGCTGCCTTGATCCCTGTCATTTTAGAGGAGTCAGCTAGCCGGACGTATGTACACCAGTGACTGGACACATGGAGGCTGCTTCCATATCCATGCATGCATGTGTTTCATCAGGTGACGGTCACGTGGTACACAAGCGGCCATCCTCACGTGTACATTTCAGGCTCTTTGGTGCATCCCAGGTATTGTGCAGTCACCACACTCTGGTCTCAAAGATTTTTTTTCACCCATTAAGTAATCACTCCCCACTCTCCGCTCCTCCCATTCCCTGGCATCCTCGACTCTGCTTTCTATCTCTGTGGATTTGCCTATTCTGAATATTTCATATAGAAGAAATGATACAATGTGTGATTCTCTGTTTGGCTTTCATGTAGCATCACGTCCTGGCGGCTCATCTGTGTTGTAGGGCAGGTTGGGAGTTCGTTTCTTTTTATGGCTGAATAATGTTGCGCTGTATGGCTATACCACATTTTGTCTATCTGTCCATCTGCTGGGAGACCCTGGGGTTGTTTCCACCTTTTAGCCATTGTGAATAGCTGTGAACATTTGTGAATGAGTATTTGTTTGAGTGCCTGTGTTCAATTCTTTGGAGAAAATCCCTAGGGGTGGAATTCCTGGGTCATACGGTAACCGTGTTTCACTTTTTAAGGAAATACATTTTTATCTGACCTTTACAGCCTCCCTGCGTGCTAGACAGGGTTGATATTAGAGAGCATGCTTACCAAGCATCCAACTCATTACCCTGCACATAATATGGACTCAGTACATTTTTTAAAAAAAGATTTTATTTATTTACTTGACGCAGAGGGAGAGAACACAAGCAGGAGGAACAGCAGGCAGAGAGAGAGGGAGAAGCAGGCTCCCCATAGAGCAGGGAGCACCCACTCCCCAGCACCCGAGGACCATGACCTGAGCCAAAGGCAGATGCCCTACTGACTGAGCCACCCAGGCGCCCCTGTGCTCGGTAAATTTAAAAATGTTATTATCAGATGTCGATACTGAGGCTCAGAGAGTGGAAGTGATTTGCTCAAGCATACTAAAAGTCATAGAATCAGAGCAAAACTGAGGGCTTCCGGTTTTAAGTCTAGAGAGCGCATGTCCTGCAGTAGATTTCAGGAACTCATGCCGTAGCTTTTGCCCTGAAAACAACCCCAGGAGTCTGAATTTCCCCATGGGCTCAGGGGATCTGCCCCATCCTGACCCAAGAGGAGATAGGACTACTGAGGAGAGAGCACTTCTAGTCGGCTATCCCAACCCACAGCCCACCGCACGGCTCTGCCCTCTCCCTGGGCCAGAGCCATGCGGTGGCAGCCGTGACAGCAGGT